>NC_071467.1:12103833-12414218 GCF_028500815.1 Rissa tridactyla | reverse complement strand
GAAAAAAAGGCTCATTTGCTTCTGTTGTGGGACTTATGTGCAAAGCTACATGGAAAATGCAATTCTCTCATATACCTCTCGGTCTGCAAGATCTTCAGACACATTGCAGGCAAGCGAAGAAGACATCATTGCTGTCATTTCTCCTTTAAAAGTCTTCCATGATGCTGAGAAGGCTTGTACACAGAGGACTGGGTGAAAAGACCCGGACTGATTTTTGTTTTGTTTTGTGCCATTTTCCTGAGGCTCTGAGCAACCTGATCTAGTTGACGAAGTCCCTGCTTACTGCATGGGGTTAGACTAGATGGCCTTTAAAGGTCCCTTCCAACCCAACACATTCTATGACTCTATGATTCCTGGTAAAAGAGATTTGACTGTGGTGACCAAACACTAGTATGATATCACCTGAGAATTCTGTATGTGATCAAAGTTTGATATTTTAAAGAAAGAGGAATAAAGAATCACCAGCCAGAAGCATGATCTTAAACCATAGTTTTGGACGCTGGATCTTTCATGGCTTGAGAAACGTCTGCTAGAGATGTTGTCTGTGAAGAGGCAGCTAATCAAATCTCAATTCAGATTCTGACCTTTCTTTCCTTACATCTCTTTAAAGGCATTGTTTAGGGTTTTCCAGGGGAAAAGCAATTGCTTTTTTAAGCTAAAAAGTCCTGGATGAAAGTCAAGCTGATGGGTCTTAGAGCCACATTATTAGAAAGCTTATTACAGAATTTAACACTGATGGTAGCCTAAAATTACTTTCCTTCTTGTCACCAGAGAGCAAAAGATTAATCCCATGACAGGCTTAGAGATGAAGAAAATGTTAACTATGCCAGTATTCCTACAGGGTTGACAGATAAGCTTTGGTCAGGTCTATCGTAAATACTCTGAAGTGATGGTTGTTCACATGTTACTGTAAGACATCTGCAAAGATAAATATAAAAACAAAGAAGTGTTATTGAGAGTTTTGTCTCATTTTCATGCTCTGATAAAACACGGACCTCCAGCTACAAATCCTCATTGATTTTAATTAGGTTTTACAGGTAACAGTCAGCTAAAGCAATTGCATCAGTACTGCCTACATGAGTAGTACATTATATTGCAGTTGGAGCTCAGATTTATCAGTGTCTCTGTGCAAAATATTAGCCCGGGGCAATAAAGTCAGACTGTAATAGGAAACATACAAGGAAAAAAAAAGCTCTCTTCTGTCATGCCTTTAACCTGTCATTCATAGGGAAACCCCAAGCTTTCCTCAGCTTCACGTCGTTACAGTGGATCTTCTGCCACGTCCTTGGCAGGCGCTTTCAGTCCTTTCAGAAACAAAATAAGCAATAAAGCAGCTGTTGCTGCAGGTCCCTTCTGGCAGAATTCAGATTTCCAGTGGTGGTTTGAAGATTCTTTCCCCCAGCTGATTCCCCTGGTTCTTTGTTTGATATTTCCTTTTTCTTCTCCTCCCTACATCAAACATCAAGGAGGACAGGGTTTGTTTTCCTTTCCTGCTGTTCCCTTTCTTGTTTTGTTTGAGCTGAAGCATAATTTTTCTCACCACAAGTGCAGTGTGGCAGGACCACGGAGCCAGGTCAGTCCAAGCAGAGCTGACCCGGCGCAGGGATCAGCAGCTGGTAGGAAGAAGCTAAATGACATGTTTGTGTTTCTGTAATTCCCTTCGCCATAACCTTGTCTTGACTGCACAAGCCTTTGCTGCTTTAGCTGTTCCTCAGGATGTTCGCTGCCTCCATCTATTCTCTTTCAGTTTTCCCTGTTTTGGGAGCTTCAGAAATAGCACTGTATTAGCTAGAATAGTATTTCTCCATTTCATGCCAGTGGAAAAACAGATCTTGGGATCAAGTGGTGGAAACCACTGTTTCCAAATTCAATATGCTCACAATTTAGGAAGCAATTCACCTCATTCTAAAATAAACATCCGTTTTTTGACAGATGAATTGCACCCCAAGATCACTATAACGGGAGCCTGGATAACTCAGATAACAGCTACAGAGCAGATGCCTAAACTTAGGTGAACTGAATCTAATTCCTACTTTCATGATTACATGAATGTAGGAATTATGTACATTATGTACATAATCATTTCATGATTACATTTTCTTCCATGGACCAGCAATGCTCACCCAGGAAAGATTATTGCCGAGAAGGTGGCAGGACCTACACATCAGGTGCCTTTTTCTATCTCTTGTCTCTAGTACTGATTCAGGGTATAACTGTCTTTTTCCCCCCAGGATCTCTGGTTTCAACATCACAAATGAATGAGGCTGAAATGCAGACTGAATCCTTGCCTTGTTACCCTGTCAACAGATTGTAGTGTACGCTGCAGAGGAATAACAGAGGAATGAAGCCTCAAGGATGCTAAGGGGCAAGGATAACAAGAAAGACTTTTCTTGATGGAATTACATTTGCTAAATAAATAATTTCTATTACTTGGTGCACATGACACCAGTATTACCAAGGCTTCTTGAGGTCAATCTGTCTGTATATGTATTTAAGTCTCATACCATAAAATCAGTGACAATAATATCTCAGTGGATAGCTTCCTACAAAACAGTGCTACTCAACAGTACAATATGCTTGCCCTTATGATCATAAAGTTTAGTGAATTGGATCAGCAAATCTTATCACATCTGACCTTTGGTTTGTCTTCTTTAAATACTAATATTAATTTTGGATAAAGTCTCCTTTATTCTTCAGCCAGGCATTCTTAAGAATGGTGATATGAAGGGACTTCTTTTATTTAATTTGGACCAAAATCTGGAGGAACCTAGCTCTTTTCTTGCACTTGAGTGACAATAAGTTTGAGTCACACTCTTCAGCCGTCAGAGACATTTGTCCATCTTCACTTTGTATTGTGCAGGATCATATTACTTATTTATTCTATTCAAACTTCTTGCATTCCCTGGTTGATGATATTCTTCTCATGTACAAAGACACTCAACCCTTCATGACACTGACTGCTCCCACTATCTTCATATTCCACAGCAGATTTTCTTTGATAATGCTTCTTTTTCACTGTACTACGTGTTTATTTTCCCGGTGACTCATACTTTAGACTACACATAAAATATTTTCCCACAATGCATATATGGCCTGTCAAAAGCTATCATTTGCATTTCTACTGGAACATGCAGCATACCTTTTGATGGCCTTTAATTTTAAAGGTCTGTATGAAGTTTTGTGATAACTGAAATATAAACATATGTTTAGTATTGTTTTCTTGGTTGGTTAAGTCTTGCTTCCATATCCTCATAGAGCTTTCAGCTGGTCTCGAGCCAGCAGCCTGTCTCCAGGGAGGAAATAATAGACTAAATTAGAGTTCATAGCCAGATAAATTAACTGCATTTTATGTTGAACAGCAAACATACATCAGTTATTCATTATCATTGTCTAAATTCAAACATATTTTGGAAATGTCTGAATGACTTCCAGTTCCTTTGTATGATTAAAATTTCCTCTGTTTCATACTATACTTACGTCCATTTCCATCATAGACATTCACAGATTGAGATTCAAGTAGATGTAGCTTGTCTCTCTTAAACACTTCCTTTAAAACCTTGCTTGGAAGTGATCCCTAGAAAGAGAAAGTAGTCATCATGGAAGGAAATATAACCTACCTTTGAATGACTAGATAATGCAATGTTTGTCAAGTGCACATAAATCAAAAGAATTTGTGATGGCAAAGGTTTCTGCAATTCCTTACCAGGAGCTTGGTAGCTGTACCATATTTATGTTTATAATCCTTGGCCTAAGAATCAAACCCAGATATCTTGCATTGTGGCAGAAAAGACCAAAATGTCTTAAGAAGAATCTTATTTTTTGCCCTCTTTGGTTACAACAGTGATAACATCTTCCACGTCCTGAGCCAGCTGTAGGAGCCGCATCCTCTTGTGGTGAGTACCAGGATGTTCAGATGTCACCTGCTTCCCAGACCTATTTTGTCTCCGTCATGCATGCTGGCTGCCAGACCTGTTGGCCATGCCAGCCTTACAGCGACTGGGGACTACCAGGGACTGTGGCCTTTTCAAGTACTGCACAACCACCCACCCAATTCTGGCACTCCTATGTGGGCTAACCACAACTTTAGAGATTGTTTCTAGTCACACTGCTTCGCGGGACTGAATGCATTCAACTGCAGGGAAAATAATGGGAGAGAATTTCATTTAAGTTTGCATCTCTTTTCATCATTCCTTCACAAACCGAAATGGAGATTTAATGATTCTTTACATGAACAGCCGTGTGGGGTCCTGAATTACACCAGCGGGCTAAGAAAAGGATCTGAAAAATAATTTTATTCCAACAGATGGCTTCTGATGTGTAATTATCAATATATGTCACATGCAGTTTTTGTGCAAGGCCTGGTTATCTGGCTCGGCCTAGCTGTTTATGTGTCTCTTGCATTTCCCAGGTGCCTGCAACTACTATGACTCAAAGGGCAGAGAACAGTAAAAATGTCTATTTAAGAGCATAGCCACTCCAGGCACTAATGGGCCTATGAGAGTCTTTGGCAGGCACATCTATCCAGCACTGAGAGCACCAAAAACGAGCATAGATGACAAGAATGGATTTAGCTGCCAGCTACATTTTACAAGGCCATTCATTCTTGCAAACACCTAAGACTTGTAACATGGTTTCCAGCTGTGCAAAGTAATTAATTATAATAGAACACAAATAATAATCTGTCGCTCCTCACTCACTGTAATTTTCACTTTCTAAAACCCGTGTGCCCAGTTTGTGTGGTTACTGCAAATGATGTTTAATATCCAACAGCGAGATTTAGATGAACAAACAGAACAAACAAACGAGCAGCTGAACTGAAGGGGTGGTAGATGCTGGTGTGTCATGCAGAGTAAGAATCTCAGGACATCCCATGCCCAGCCTGCGAGTACAAATATTAAGGTGTCTCTGCACAGGCTGCTTTGCCGGCAGGGACAAGGCAAGGGAGCCCAGCCAGGCAGTGAGTGCTCCATGGTATTGCAGGGAGCAATAACAAAAGCTATTTAGACCTTCGGTGCTTCAAGAAAAACTTCTTCTGTGAGCCCTAGGGCATTGAGTGAGTAGTTTTAGAGGTGCCCTCTAGCACCTGGTGCTGGCAAAAGACAAGACTTTACTGCAAGGGAAGGAAAAATCCCTTCGCAGGGGCAGGGAGTCATCAGGAACATGAAGAGCTCACCTCTGCCAGCCACAGCCGCTGGCTTTTTGTAATTATCTATCTCATTTCTTCATAATGGCAGCGGGATCAAGAAACCCACAACTCACCACAGTGCTAGAGAAGGGAAAAAACCCCAACAATCTCAACCCCTCCAAACCTGCAGGAGGTGTTTGAGAAAGTGAAGTGAACGTGACACAAAAGACAACTTAACTTCGAGAAAAGACACCTAAAGGCAAGATTTATGACTGCACTGAGAGAGGTCATACAGTTACAAGCCTCAGGCATTATGGTTCTGTGTAAAGAATATGGATCTGTCTGAGGAATATCATGAAAGTACAATAAAGCAAAGGAAAAGAAAAGAAACAAGCACCAAATTGATCATCAAGCATTACAGTCCGGATCTGTGCTCACTTCACCGCGGCTGAGCAACTCAGCATCTCACAGCAGGCTTATTGCCATGTTTCCTCCATAAGGGAGCTGCTGCAAATCTTCTGATTTCTGAAATGTGTTTTTGCTCTGTTTTGTTTTAGCAAACAGTAGAAGATTATATGTTTCACTGAGCCAGGATGCAGACTTTCTCTTTCTGACAAGGTCCCTAGTGCTTCAGCTCTTCCTTTCACACTGATATCTTATCCAACAGTTTCTGGGACCCCTGCTGTGAATCTACAAAACCTTCTCTTTGGGCTCTTCCCTGTGTAATTTTTGATATTATAAGTCTAGAAAAACTGAACTCAGATGCCTCTTCCCTCTGTCAGTGGTGCATCTTCCTTGAACGCACACATGCTGTTACAGAAACTGTAGTCCTTAAGGGTTGCACCAAGCTTTGGAGCACAAATGAGTTAAAAAATCGGTCCGTCTGTAAAGAAAATGTGGGCAAAGTAGAAGGCATCGTTCTGAAGGGCACAGTGATTAGGAGCTGATCCAGGAAGACAACAAAGTCACGTGTGTGAAATAATCTACGTAAAAATGACAGTAAAATAGTCATCAGACAGACTTTTGGGAAAGTTGGATTTAAAACTCAGGGCTGCTATTTTATTTTCTCTCTAAGCAGACCTCTACTGTGAATATACATAGTAACTCCTGCTACAGGCTGACGTCTTCACTGGAGGTTTCCCCAGGCAACTTCACATGACGTGTTCATCAAGAGCTTACCTGGCTCCACTTCTTTACAGTTCTTCATGTTTTCAGATTAACCTTTGAAGTTCTTTATGACAAGAATCTTTGAGAATGGCTGTATCTGTCCTTAGGACTGATTTTCAGTTCCGTAACATACAATGAACCACCTTCTTTAGCCATGACTTCTGGGGGTAGATTGCAGTGGGCAGAGGGATGGAGATGACTGTTCCCATGCCAAGGAGTACTTTCATCCTCCTCTCTCAGTTTTGGCATCACAAGTGAATGTGATCCATGTAAGATTTGCTTTCACCACCTTCTTTTTTAATGACACTCTTACACAGCTGCAGTAGGCTCATTTGCAACTTGATTAAGGAATTTTCACTTTCCTGCTCTTCATTTGACTTCTGGTTAGGGTGTGAACCTCATTTACTTACTTGTTACACAGTTTTAGGAATGAATGGTTGCTCCAATCAACAGACACACTTTGCCCTTGTATTTTTTAAATGTCAGACAGTCTATGTTATTTGTCATGTCCTTTACTTTTGCCACTATACTGGATATCCAGTGTATTTCCCCCTTTCTTTTTATTTATGCAACAGTATGAATATATCTGTTCCTTTAAAAAAAAATATGTGTTGCTAGTACTCTGCAGATTAACTATCCCTTTGCCTTTGCTTCAGATTTCAAAGTCCTCTCCTGAATTCATGACAGGATATCAAGAAAATGTGGATGCCAGAGCATTACGATGACTACACAGCACATGTGTTGTAGTGTGCACATGGCACTGCCCTGCTTATCCCTTTTCTTGGGTTCCCTTCTCTTGCTTCTTAACTGAGGATAAATCCTTTTCTGTATCTTCAGGGTAAGTGGTGTCTTCTGATGCTACTCAGCACATTAATCCTGGGTTTTAGGATCTTGACATTGGACTAACTAAGGGTTATTGTTTTTTCTCTGACACAGGCAAAAAGTCTTTCCCTGCAGAAAACAGGGATATACTCTAAAACTAAGTTTCTCTGGCACATGGACAGAGTGGTGACCGCTGGATGGGAGCTTGCAGAGCTGATTCATTCCTAGTTGCCCTTCCACAGCAGCTGTGATGTAGACGAAGGAACCTGGAGCACTGTTTCTTATTTAGAGCACATCCATTGCCTTCAGGGAACAGAACACGCTCTGGAGATCTTTTAGCATTACCACCACGCAAAACCAAACCTAGCTGGGTGTTCCTGTTGCACAAATATGTTCCTTTGCTGACAGACTTGGTGCACTTCTGTGTATTAATGCGCCGAATAAATCAGTGAGATTTCTGCTAGACATGTCAGCTTCCTGTGCCCATTGCTGTGGTCACTAGTAGGAGTTTTAGTGCTCATGGAAACATTTCTGCATTACTCAAACCTGCATCAGTGAAAGGTGGCTGACTCAAGGGGTCTGTGCACATAAGATCACTGCAGGATCCCTCTGTTCTTCTCTGTGAATATTCCCTTTATTTTCTGAACCTTCAGAGTTGGTAGCCATCAAAGACTCAGTAAAAGAAACATGAAAAAATTATTTCAGTATATTTATATTCTCATTAACAGTAAAAAATGGGGAAGCTCACTCTACTGTCCTGGCTTCTTGTCTTCCTTCTTCCATATCATGCCACAGCTCTTCTCCTGCCTTTTTCACCCTGTAGAAGTCTATTTGGGACATGAATATCAAGGTTGGGTAGCATAAGCTGAAGACCAACTCAATTTTAGGTACTGCCCTTGATCCTTGATGGTAAGTCACTAATTTCCAGAATGTGGGTGTTCCAGGAGACCCCTGTCTGTCCACATCATGTCAGAAGGTGATGTGAGACTTTAGAGTGTCTGGCATGGATCTGAGCTCTAAGAAGCTCAGAAATCTAGGAAGATTTCTTCTTGTTCACCAGCATTTCAGGTGCTAGTCCACTGTATAAAACTCCATAATACTTAAAGAGTTGCCCTTTTCTTGGCAGCAGACTCTTACAGATACCCAAATTACTGCTCAGCCATATAAAATTATGTGGTTCTGCTTTGTAGCTCAAGTCACTCATTTATATAAAAATATAGCCTCATTTATTCTCTAAAATGCAATACCGAGCCAGACTGGGATGATATTTGTTTCTCAGCAATGATAGAGAAGAGTGCTTCCCTCTGTTCCAACATCAATTTAACCTGGCCAGCACCTGGAGCTTTGGCACGGTTATCTTAGAAAAGCTTTTCATAAATCACAGCAATATGGAGAGAAGGTATTTTGGTATGTGTTATTATTAGCCTGGATCATACTTTTGTGAATCATGAAGGAAAATAGAAATACAGCTGGCTAAGCATTGCCCTTTAAATGTCAGGACAGTGTGTGTACATGTGTGTGGGTGTATATATTTATCAAGATTTAAATTTTAATTCTCTGATGTTTTCTTCACACTGTGTATTTCCGATGAGGTTATGTATAATATGCCCAGCCCATGGTTACTTGTCAGGAATGATTCCAGAACAACTTGGTGGGCACTTAAGTGTTTTGGTTTCTCTGAAACATTTTTGCTCTTTGCTGACCTCACATGCAAAATCAGCTAGACATTTTATATTGGGAACTTTAGTCTCTGAAATATCTGCTTGGGATTCACCCCTGAGCTTCATGTGTTGATAAAAAAATCCTGCCTGCCTGAGTACTTGATCTGAGCTTTTTGCCAGCTTCCCTAACAGCTTCAAATATATTATAGCTTCAGAAGTTCAGGTTAGGATGGGTGACCATTTACCTTAAAGCTTTCATAGACTTCTGGTTGTGAAAGCTTCTGTCTTTCCATGCAACAGAGACTTTCCATGATGGCCTTTGGAGACATGATGTTCTTGGTGAGACTGCTGAGGTCTCTTGCACAATAGGATTTCTAGATCTGTAATATGGGAGAAGAACAAATGCTGCAGATGGGCATACGCTGCAATCCCAATCACCACATCGAGTTTTTTAGAGCATCGCAGACTCTGCGTTCCCCACCAGCCACCATTACTAGCTGGTTAGATTGCAGACCAGCAGCTGGACTATTTTCACAGTTCTCCATGGAGAAAAAAACTCCATTATCTAAAAAAAAGTATTTTCCTTAAGGCTGAGTACTTGATATCACTATTGGAAAAATACCTCCTTGGTCCTTAATCTGATGCCTTAGCAGCTTGAAACCCTTTTTGGGATGTCCCACAGATCAGGAGTAAATAGGCAGGTAGGTATTTTATGATGAAATTGTACGATTACAGCTACCTGAAAGGAGGTTGTAGGGAGGTGGCAATCAGTCTCTTCTCCCAAGTAACAGGCAACAGGACAAGAGGAAACGACCTCAGGTTGCAGCAGGGGAGGTTTAGACTGGGTATTAGGAAAAAAAAATTACACTGAAAGGGTTATTAAGCATTGGAACAGGCTGCCCAGGGAAGTGGTTGAGGCACCATTCCTGGAGGTATTTAAAAGGTAGGTAGACATAGCGCTTAGAGATATGGTTTAGTCACGGTTTTTGTCAGAGTTAGGTTGATGGTTGGACTCAATGAACTGAAAGGCCCCTTCCAAGCTAGGCAATTCTATGATTCTATGATATACCACCAAAGAAATTTTTGCTTTGGAAACAGGAAAATCACAGAATTATTTAGATGGAACGGGACATCCTGAGGACATCTAGTTCAACTAGCCGAGTCAGGCAGCATCAGCTAGAGCAGGTTGCCCAGGACCACGTCCAGATGGGATTTGAATATCAGGTTTCTTCAGATGGAGACTCCACAACAAATGAAAAATTAAAACTAGAAGAAGGAAGTTAGACCAGAATATAACTACTTCGTCTTCTGTCAGACCTTCTACACTACAATACAAGAAGGAAAGAGAGACGATTTCCTCTGTAGATTCATTTAAATTAAGTAATTTTCTTTGGTTTTTTTTTGACTTACATACTGCTGTTTATGAAAGTTATCTGTTTCAGCAGTGGAAGAAGTTGTTTTCTATGTATAAATCTGTGTGGATGTTTAAACTTGTCAAGTTTTTCAGAATCCTTCGGGACAAAAGGTGCTATATAAATGTAAAACACTCTGTTATTATTTATTATTCTTTACACATGGTAAGTGCTCCTGGGGTGTTCTGTTTGTTGTAGTTGTTGTGATGCTGTTATGTGCCCTGGCATTGCATCTTGCCACAGCACACGAAGATTTATTTCAGAAGAAATTACATTAACACCCATCCTTCAGTTTTCAGCTTGCATGGTATTTTACATTAGGTGTATCTAACTCTTTTCTTTCTCAGCCTTATTTTGTGACGTGTGTGGAACCACCATTCTCAGAGAAATTAATTTGTCTTCTGTGGTTTCCCTCAGTTTTGCTCAGTGTCATGCTGGGAAAACTGGCTGGTATTTCCAAATATTAGACTTTTGCTGCATTTTGCTTGGGGATCCATACAGATGCACTAGTTTCTTGCAAAGAGAAGGAATAAAGAAAACAATAGACATTTTTACCTGGGAAGGAGATATCTTCTGGGTTTTGGCATCCCTGGTGCACATTAAGCAGTCACTCCCCATGCTGGCATGCATGCACTACAGAGGAAACCTCACCCCCATACTGGTTTATACTCTCATCCCACCAGTAGGCTACTGCCATCCTCCTCATTTTCTGTGAAAGCAGAGGAGGATCTTCCACTTGCTCAACCTTGTCTATCATCTGAGTAAAGCAGTCAATGGGGATAAATTATCAACATTTTCCTTTTTCCTTCCCTTCCCTTCCCTTTCCCTTTCCCTTTCCCTTTCCCTTTCCCTTTCCCTTTCCCTTTCCCCTCTCCCCTCCCCTCTCCTCTCCTCTCCTCTCCTCTCCTCTCCTCTCCTCTCCTCTCCTCTCCTCTCCTCTCCTCTCCTCTCCTCTCCTCTCCTCTCCTCTCCTCTCCTCTCCTCTCCTCTTCTTTCTCCTTTTCTTTTCTTCTTCTTTTCTTCTTTTTTTTTCCCATAAGCCTCCCCTCTGTCTTAAGTCCAATTTCCACGTTTCACATGATATTTTTAAAATAATTAGAGCACTACTATTTATCTACCCAATGATGCCTGTCTACTGCAGACATATCATGCTTGCAAGCCCACAGGATTAAATGGTGAGGCACTACACGGGGGCTTGCTCTGGCAACGAAATTTTGTGCCAGCATCTGTAGAAAGCAATGAGGTACTTGGCTTTCTCATCCCAATCCAGGGGCAGTGGAATAAGAAGGAATAAGGACACCAAGACATTTTAAGATATGGTCATAAATGAGTTGCAAGGGTAGATTATAGTCTTTTTGGTAGAAAACTACAATTTTGATCATTCCTAGAACTATAGACAAAAGCCATCTTCCTTCAAGGAGCTTTATACTTCTGCTTGTTTTAAAAACACTACAAAACCCCATTTTCTCTGAGATCTTTCTCCTGCAATTTTCAAAGAAATCAGATAGGGCAGAAAATTGGTTCTCTTCCAAGCAGTTAGAGATGTTCAGATTTTGCAGTAATATAAATACCAGGATAGAACCAGTTTTATATTTGGTGGTCTGATGACATTTACAAAAAACAATGATGCAAGAAGGGATTGAAGGTAAATTGTTACTATTTTAGAGTGTATACATGGGGTTATGGTAGGCTTTTATTTTCTTTTTCAGGCACTGTCATTATTCCAGTTTGGAGCTGAACTGTGAAGTTTGGGAAGAAATTCGTTCACAAGAGATGTTCTTCATATGGATATGAGACCCACTGACGTAAAAAAACCCAATTCTATATTACAAAGATATAAATCTTTGGAGAAAAGAATATTATGTGCAGAGTATGTAAACACTTCTTGTAAGACTTCCAAAATATAATTTTTTTTTTTGCTAGATTCCTTTTAATAGGCTGCAGTTTGTGGAACTTGTCAGAAAGCTTCTGTAGAAACTGCTGTTTCTACCTCAGAAAATGCTGTTTTGCTGAATTCAAAACATTCCCTGATAAATTGTTGTTTTACAAGATTTGATTTCATAAATAATTCAAAGGAATCATTCAGAAATTGCAGGATTGTGATTTTTTTAGAAAGGAAAACCACATTTTTATTTTTAAAATACAATTTTGATTATATTAGTTTTATCCTGCAAGCATAAAAATATTTTATTTGTTTAGATCTTGTTCAGAAAGCTCAGATTTTCAATAAAACAGGAAATATACAGCATCCTAACTGTTTTTCTCTTTAAGAGATGCTTCTAAGGAGGAGGAACACTTTTATCCACCAGACACAACATTTAATTTGACAATATTAAATGCACTAATCTTATTTAAAAATTAAACGTAAACCTATCACTTTTTAACACTGCATTTTGGATCATGTTGCAGTATTATCCATATGTTGGGGAGCCCTTTAAAGTATTTAAGGAGAAGTCTTCCCATCTGATGAAGGGCAGTAATGACAAATTATCTGTCTCAGTGTGAATATAGTCTTACTTTAGGAGAATTTAGGTTCCAAACTGCAATTTTCAGTAGCTGAGCCCTGAGCAAGTACATGGATAAAATTTCCTGAATCTGCATTTTCCAGACAAAGAAGATGCCTTTATTTGCTCTTGTGAAGAACATCCTAGGAGCGTTTATCAAATGAGGTATTACCATTCCCATAGTGAATTTTTGTGACATATTACACACTTGCCATTATTATGGCAGGAGATTCTACATCTATGATTTACATACATATCTGATGGTTATGGTTCTGCTAAAAAAAAAAAAAGGCATGAAAACGAGGCCTGGAAATTGGAAGATGGGTACTGACGTGTAGGGGTGGGTTGTACCAAGTCCTATACATGCTGTCCATTAATGGTTTTACAGATCAGAAATGCCTGTGACAGACTTATAGCTCCTTATCAAATGCACTCCAGTGGAGTTGGTCTACATGGACTGATGGAAAGAATAAATGGAGATGTGTAACCAGAATAATGTTATTGTAGACCTGTGTAAGGGCAGAATTTGCTCCTTATAGATAAGGTAAGGGAAAAAGGAAAGTGCTGAGTGCCATCCAGGAAAGGTCTTTCCTGGAAGGTGTGAACTGCGGTATCACCAGAGCCACAGCCCGGAACAGGCAACTCAAGAGCTCTTTGAAGGACTCATCGGAAGTCCTGGAAATCTTCAAGCACAGGAGTTAGTGAGGATATGGGTCAGGTGCTGTGTTCAGAATTCTTTCTACAAATACTGCTCAGGGCAGTACCCTTTATGTCACACACATTCTAAAAAACAAGTATGTGTGTATATGTTTCCTTTATGCTCTGAAAAAGAGCATAAAAGTCACAGTGGAGAACGTATTATGAGATTGAAAGAGTACTTAGTGCCGGGCATTTATTAAAATGTACTTTTGAAGGGGGTTTTTCTTGTCATTCTCTTCACACATGCTGGCATAGGCTCTAAAACTTTGAACAGTCGCATAATTATTTCAGGGCTAGAGCTGTTTGTGAATACTGGGGGGAATCCATTTATTTTCTGCTAAACTCGCCTAAAAAGGAGCAGAGTGCTCTGTTGTGCCAGATCAGTCTGTCATAATCCAAACTGAGCTTGCGTTCAAGGGGAATCCTCCAACACTGGATGTAAACAACATCTGCCACTTTGCTATGATTACCACACAAAAATTCAGGCCAGTTACTCTGTAGCTGCTCAAGGCCACAGCTCCCCTGATTGCCAGCCAATGAACTAGTTAAGGCTTATTAATGTGTTTATATTGGTTGTGAACGTCCTTCTGCTTTGCCCTCTGTCCAAATTAGTCCAAGAACTGTGAAGTCTGATCTCTTTGACGGGAGGATGTAACAAAACCACGATCCACCTTCTCGCGTGAAAAGCTTGACAAATGTGGTGATCTGGATTTGCTTTTGTAAGGTATTGTGTATACTAGATAATCTGCGGTCTTGTGGGTGAAAAGCACTCTGTCATTCTCCGTCAGCTTCATGCTTTATAAAAAAGTTGGAGATAGAGAAAAAGCAGGAGAACTGCATAGCCTTTTTATCTTAATTTAAAAAACCCTCTCAGACTGAAACTCCATCCCTTGTTCCTCATCCTAAACCATCTTCTTATTTTGCCTTTAAAATTTCATGCTGACCGTGAAAAGTGATTGTATTGAAAATTTGTAAGGAAATTCTCTTTAAAATGAAAGGGACACATAGTCATCTATCTGGAATCACTGCTGAACACATTTTTCTTATAAGGGCTTGGCTGCAGAAACATTTAAAGGGAATTAGCATTTTAACCGCAGTTTTGGTCTGACTTGTATACTACAGGCTGTTAAAGAACTTCAGTTAAATACCGTGATGGAGGACAGCTACAAAAATTGCCTTAAAATCTAAATAGCTGATATCAATATTTTTTAAAACTACACTGTTGATGCTGTCAGTGTAACAGGACTTCCTACTGCAGCTCAAAGTTGAACTCACACTAAATAGCTTAGTAACTTTCAATATGGTAAGAAATGAGAAAACCCACAAATTTCTTAATGACCAAACTTGCTGGCAAGGCTGGACACTAACACCAGTGCAGGGGAGGAGCCTGGTGCACTGAGCTACAAAAATATTTAAAGCAGGGAAATCCAAACTTTTTGCAATTTTTTTTGTGTCCTGTTTCTCCACTCATCACTCGTGTGACAATGACTATCCCTGGGCTGTCTCTGAGCAGCGATAACGTGTTCTGAAATCTGTTCCAGCTTCTGACTGCGGCACCTAGGACCTTTTCATAAGTGATCAAGAAGGCCCTGCTATGTCTGCAGCATTTCCTCTTGTTTACTTGGGTTGGACTATTCAGTCTACATGATGATACCCAAAAGTGTCACTTTCTCTGGGTCTTGGTGAGATGATAATTTGGCTGTCTTCCTGTTGTATTAAGATCTCAGCCTAGAGGACCATTAACTTTTTGAAGCTGAATGCTGCCTGACTTTCTTTTGTCATTTGAAATTACTCTTAGGATCCACTTAGTCTCTCCACTGTCAGCTTCAATGAGATCAACTTTGTTCTGGTTATGAAAGCCCAAATTAGAAATCTCAGTGTTCTCTGAGTCTGAAAACTCTAGGAGAGAAACATGCTAATAAAATGTCTGAAAAGCAGAACTTATTGGTTAAACAACTGTTTCAGTTGTTTCATTTGCTTCCATGAATGTGTTAATGCTGAAAAAAGTATGATATAATAATTATTTTTAATAATTACTTGTATTTATTTTTAATAAATATTTTATTTATTTTTAATAATGATTTTCATTTTTTGTTTTCCTGACAGTTTTACAAAACAGAGTTTTCATTCACAGCGCATTTATTAGTGAAGACTCGAAACTTTGTGCAACTGGTATATGGTTGGCTGTTCGCCTTTTGTCAAAAAAATAATCTTGCCACTTTTTCTATGAAATCACATCTTAGCATCAATCTGACACAAAATCTGGGATGCTCACTCCTATTTGGAGTGCTCTAATTCCCAAACTGCAGGAGTACACGCAGTCAGCATGGATTTGTAGCATCACAGAATTCCTGTCTCAGGTGAAGAAGAGCACAGACAGCGAGGCAGGACTGTGAAACTACTGACTGGTGCAGCTGAGGTCTTAATCGGGCAAAGACACAAACTTGATTAAGTCTCTTGGGGTTTTGAGCACTCTTTTTCTGGAACTCAGCTATCAAGGTTTTGGTGCAGGAAAACCAGCTACATTTCCCTATCACACTTTCCCTAGTATATGTTCATGACTGTATAAAATGACATACAGGTCCGTGCATGGGTGTAATGATGTATTTGGAGTTCAGGATTATCACACTGCTGATACCAGGTGACTGAGGAGCTATCTGCTTGTTTTTCTTTATGAAATCACTTTTGATAATTATTTTTATAGCCTTAATGGCTATAAAATTGCTATTGCTCCTCCCAGGAGCATTGCAAAGATTAGGCTAGGAGAGGATGAAAATGGCTTCTTGTACTTTACTGTGTTCAGATTTATTTTTAATGCTGCAAGACTGCAAGTGTCTGGAGCTTTGCATTGTTAGCAGTGGACACAGATGACCTGGGGTAGCCTCTGGCATTGGTAGACCCAGTTTCCTTCCCAAGTTGCTCACAACTTAAATAGATTACAGAAAGGAAGCACTGTTGTTCTAAATTTGCATGTGGGCAGCTGAGGGATGTTGCAATTATATGATTTACCAAAGCAGCTCAGTGGTAGACATAGGAATGTTAACAGTCCCAGTCACAAGAATTTCATTAGTAGGTTAATTACACAGATGTGTAAATACACACAAAAATCCCTTCATGGGTTCATCAGTTGACTTAGGACTTTCTGAATTTCCAGAATTTTTGTTTCAAGAGCTACTGAAATGCAACCACCTGTTTAAGAATAAAACCCAGGCCTCAGGAACCCTTGGATTTTGAATTCCAGCCCTGATTTCCAACTCCTGCTTGTTTCTTTTCTTCTTCCAGATCCTCGCTTACACTTTGTATTTGCCTCACAGCAATTCTGGGGATGGGAGGAGGGGGAAATGTCATACAAGTTACTTATGCTAATATGCTTTCTGCCATATGTTTAAGAAAAATTTCCTATGCAATGTTCTCTGTGGAGCACTCTTCTTGAATATTTTGCAGTGGATTTTTGAAATACATATACGGTGCTGAAGTCAGTCTAATCCTGCCAGCATGTCTGGGGAAATAGATAGTTTCTTCCTACAAGAATACATTTACAGTCTTTAAAGTTATACTCTATCTAGTGACACATCTCAATGCTGAGACCTCGGAAATCTTTATTGTACATGCATGACCTGCGATGCAAAGGAGGGTGACAGAGATTCAGTTCATGAGACTGTTAAACCTTCTTCCTTGATTTTCCCTCTGGTAAACATGATGTCAGAATTTCTAAGCAGTTTGCAATGGTCCCAGACTAAATCTCTTTTCAAGCACAACATGGTCCAAGTGCTTCTTCAGCCACAGCATTTGTGGAGCATATCGGTACCTATGCTGGATTAGTTTGGAAGCTTTTCCAAAACTGTCAGTCTTTGTAAAAATCCTTTATAGATATACTTCTAATCAGCCTCTTCCTAGCAAATAAATCCTGAGCATCTGTCAGTTTTACCTGTACTCCTGAGTGAAACACGACATTAATATTTGTGTCTCTTGATACATAACCAATTCCAGCCACTTTCACAGTGAGTATTAAACACAAAAAAACCCCCATCCATAGTCCATTCCAGTAAAGGAAAGGGAGTAACAAAAAAGTGGGATCATTCCTTCAGTAATATTAAACATATTTTATATACCTGACAGTTTCTACGCAGTTCTTCATTGTTGTTGTTATGCTATTACTATTATTTATAACTCTAACTCTTTTCCAGTTTTATGTGTATCTAGTCACATGCTCCCATTTGATTTCTTAAATATGGGGGTTATGGGTGTTTGAACACATGTGTAACTTGTGTTATACACGTATAACTAGTTAATTTGTTTGGCTGTTTCAGGTCCTATTCAACTTCTGTAATTTTGCCCTTATACCATTTTCCTAGCACATACTGAGCCTTGGCCAGTACCTACTCTCTGAAGGTGAGAGGAGGTATCATGCTAAATTTGGAAGGAGTGACCCATAATATCTTTTTTCCTAATATCCCATCCTTCTTCCTTTCAAAACCCACTCTAACCCTAAGCTACACCCTATCGCATGTCATTTCAGAACAGCTAATCTGTCCTAAAATCATTAAAAGTCATCCCAACCTGTGCATCCTCTCCTCTTCTCCACTATTCCTTTGATGGTCTATGTTCAAAGCAACAGTTCATACATACCTCAACTCTCTCCAGAAACTCCTCCGTGTTGCCGTTGCAGTGTACCTCACCTTCTCATCAGTCCATTTTTACTGGAAACTCTTGGAGTCCACTGAGTTTATTAAAGAGGGATAAATAGGTCCATGATTAGAAAAACTTGCCAAAACTTTTCAGACCAAGTCATAGAATCATAGAACCATAGAATCTTCATGGTTGGAAAGGACCTTTGAGATCATCGAGTCCAACCATACACACACACAAAAAAACCCCAAACCTACAATCTCTGTCACCAGAGCATGCCCTGAAGTGCCAGAGCATGCCCTGAGGTGTCAAAGTCTCTTGACAAACCTTCAAGGATATAGCGAATGTTGATATTCAGAAGACTCACTTATTTTTAGGTTTTTTGCTTTCTGGGGTCCACAGATCTTTTCATAAAGAAAGGTTTATACTTATCTTCTGAAAGAGAAGAATCAAGAAGGTTTAAAGAGTAGAGTACCTGGAAAAGGAAAATGACCACTTTTTTGTTTGGAGGCTATTACTTATTTCTTGCAGAGAGCTAAGGAGAGACCTGAGGAGCTCAGGAAGTTTGTAAACAGCAAGAATTAAAGTTACGGATGGCAATGCACTGAGGAGAAGGATCTGGGGTAGGCTACTCCAAAATGGTCAGTATTTAGAACTACACAGCATGACAAAATGAGTTCTGAGGGCAGCTGGAGCTAATTGCCTATTTTCCTTTCAGAACATTTGGTACTCTTTGATGGTTCAAAACTTGTAGACTTAAGATTAGAAGCGGGAAGGGCAAAATTTGTGATTATGTTTTGTGCAGCATGAAAAATAAAACTCCTGATGAGGTTGGTTGTTGTGATGGGATCATCTAAAATTCTGTGGAAACTTTCCAACTATGGAGGATAGCGGCAGCTTTAAGAAAAGAGTGGAAGAAAGGTCTGGGTCTATTGGTGTATTATAAGTAGACCCTCACAATAAAATGATTGATGGCATAGAATATTGGCCAAGCATTACTATTCCCTCCAGGAACAAGCTTTTAGCTCAGTCTGGAGATCACAAGATGGATGAAGTTTGGGTTAGACTCAGGTTTGGGAAAAGACAGAGCTGAAACTTATCTGTCGTGGTGGGGTGTGTGTACAATTTAAGTGTACTGTAAAGAGCATTGACATTGATATTCCTTTATTTTGTCTGCTTACTCCAGGGTGACTGTGCAGCTTTTTAAATACCACAGTTTAGGGGTTAAATAAGGGTTAATGTTTCAATTGGAAGGATAGGCTTGGATTGGAGGAAATGCGAGCAATCTCTTCTGGTATTATTGAGTATTACCCAGGAGTTAAGCTGAATATAGGTGTTAATGAGAACATGGGGTGGGGGATTTGTTTTTTGTGACAGCTTCCATGGGTTCATGAAAAGTTCTTAAGAGTTTTTTGAATAAGGAAAGGAATAGGATAATGATATAATATGGTTATACCTTATATAAGAAAAGTAATATTCATGCTTGTGTCTTTTTGAGATAAAGGCTTATCTGGTTACTTTTAGCTGTGACTGAGAAGCACAGTAGGGTTAGGGTTAGAGTTATGGGAATGAGGGAGATAAGTGCTATAATTATGGCTGAATATTGGAGATGGTGCTTTCATAAGAACCGCTTCTTTATAATTATATTTTTCTTTCAGGTTATGCCCGGTGATTGCAAAATAGCTATAACAAGGTTAGTATTAATTTTCAAAAAGTGAGAGTAGAGCATTATTGTACTGACTTCAGACCTTCAAAATAAAATAATTTCAAATTGCCTAGTCAAAGGATCGTAGTTATCATTTCAATTCTTATCAATGACTGAGGAATATGGAAACCTAGAGCTAAGGTTAAGGTTACTATTAAGGCTCAGAAAATGAGGAAGAGATACAACTTTTGTGGTACTGTTTCTAGACTACAGAAATAAAACAAGTATATGAGCCGAGTGGTTTACTATTGTTTCTCAAACTTGATGGTATGGCTGGAAAATAAGCAGCGAACAGGGCTAGAATTAGGGCTATGGTTAGCATAAAACAAATGAGCATGGAAAAACTGAAAACTTATATGGTGGACTGTACACAGAAGAAAAGAAAACCAGTTCTGCCTTTATATGAGGCTTAGATTATTGTTATAGCCTTTGGTTTCAGGGTCTGACAGTCAGCTTTTAACAGCGTCACCTTTAACAGTCAGCTTTACCCATGTTAGGGGTAGGGTTAAGGTTGAGAAGATAATAGAGATATAATTATCCATGTGCTGTGTGTAGGCCACTCTTGCGGTTTAACGCCAGCCAGCAACCAGGACGACGCAGCCGCTCGCTCACTCCCCTCACCTTGCCCTCCCCCGAGTAGGGTAGGGAGAAGAGGGAGAAAAGGAGAAAAAATAGCTCATGGGTTGAGATAAAGACAGTTTAATAGAACAGTAATGGAAGAGGAAAATAATAATTAATAACAATAACAACAACAACAACAACAACAATAATAATAATGTTAAAAGAATATACAAAATTAAGTGATACAACACAAGTCACTCTCACCACCCGATGATCTGTTGCCCAGCCTGTCCCGAGCAGTGATCGTGGATCCCTGTCCCCCAGCCAACTCCTATTTATATACTGAGCATGACGTCTATGGTATGGAATATTCCTTTGGCCAGCTTGTCCTGTCTGTGCTTCCTCTCAGCTTTTATGGAAAGCTGAAAAGTTGTTCAGTAGTGTAAACATCACTTAGCAACAACTAACACAACACGTGTTATCAGCATTATTCTCATACTAAATCCAAAATGCAACAGCTACTAGAAAAAAGATTAACTCAATTGCAGCTGAAACCAGGACAAACGCTAATGTAAAATGCAGTCTTGAGTTGTACTAGTGAAATTTATTTTTTTTGGTCTCAGGTCTGGTTACCATTTCTGGGTCTTCTATGGGCAGAGCTTGTGTTATAGTTAGATTTTTTGGTTAGCTTTAGGGATGGTCTAGCTTTAGGGCTTTAGGGATTCCTTAGACGAGCAAATGAAAAGTTACAGTATTTTAAAAAAGGGACCATGGTTACTTCTTTCAATCTCTGAGTGGCTGACAGAACAGGGGATTGCAGGACAGAATAGGGGAGAGGGAAGAAAGAACTGCATTATTTAATGTACACAAATGTAAAATTAATTTTAGGATCCTTGTAACAATAATTTCTACTTGTATTTTTTGTGTGGCTATCAATTATGGTACTACTGAAATTCATGTTAAGCACGGGATTAAAAAAAGTGCAGGAAGAGGTTTATTTGTTATATTATTTTTAATAAATTGCCAAAATAGATTTAGTGCTGATCAGTGACTTATGGTTACTTTTGTTATTTCTAGAAGAGTTTGGCAACAGTGACTAGAGTAAGGTTAGACTAGAGGCTGGGATTAATGTTAAGCACACAAGACAAAGAAATCCTGAAATTATTGTATTGTTGTGTGAAGACCTTAAAAGTAAAATCAAAGTTGGTGGTGTGTGGGACCAGAGGTTTGTGTTTGAATGTGCATGTGTGTGTATGGTTTTGTGGATTTGCTGACTGCATTTTTTACTATCTCACAATGAATTTTATCCACTCCTGTCATAAGCAGTCCTTCCCTGCCCTTCTTAGGCTTAGAGGATTCTCTCCACTCTCTTTAACTGTCACGCTATTTTTTTTTAATAGAAGTGAGTTGAATAAGCAAAGTTCATCTTGGATAGAAAACCTTCACCCGAGCTAGGACGAGCACTACTGTAGTCTTTAAGGCTTGCATTATTCAACAGTTGATGGTTTTATTCCATTCTTCCTTTACCCTATCGTTACACTAATCTTGCTTTTAACAATAGCTTCATTAACTCTACCCAGAACTAACTGCAAATGTAATTTGTCTCAGCTCTAACAGTAGTCCACCCAAATAGCTCAGTTATCCTTAAAGTATGATACGCCTCCAATTCTATGTCTCACCTTGGCCTTAATCATAGAATCATAGAATCTTCATGGTTGGAAAGGACCTTTGAGATCACCGAGTCCAACCAAACAACCTACAATCTCTGCCACTAGAGCATGCCCTGAAGTGCCACATCTAGACGTTTCTTAAACGCCTCTGGGATGGTGACTCAACCACCTCCCTGGGCAGGCTGTTCCAGTGCCTGACCACTCTTTCAGTAAAGTAATTCTTCCTAATATCTAATCTAAACCTCCCCTGCCGCAACTTCAGACCATTTCCTCTGGTCCTGTCATTATTCACCTGGGAGAAGAGGCCAACACCCACCTCTCTACAGCCTCCTTTCAGGTAGTTGTAGAGGGCAATGAGGTCTCCCCTCAGGCTCCTCTTCTCCAAGCTAAACATGCCCAGCTCCCTCAGCCTCTCCTCATATGACCTGGTCTCCAGACCCCTCACCAGCCTGGTGGCTCTCCTCTGGACCCGCTCCAGCACTTCCATGTCCCTCTTGTACAGAGGGGCCCAGAACTGAACACAGTACTCGAGGTGAGGCCTCACCAGTGCTGAGTACAGAGGCGCGATCACTTCCCTGCTCCTGCTGGCCACGCTATTCCTGATACAAGCCAGATAATCTAGCATACCATATCCTGGTAGTCATTTGGGGCTGGCCCTTTGGGGAAGGACAGAGAGTAGGAATCTACTTTTCCTATCCACCTGAATCAGAAAAGCTGTGACACTTTTACATATCTGCTAATAAAGGACTAAGAGCTCACACAAGAGTTTAGGCAAGATTCTTGCTCCCTCCCACACTTATCATGCCTTAATTGCAATTTAATTATGTCTTCTCATACCCATCTACAGAACTCTTTAAAAAATTGACTTTGTAGCTCTTCATTCTTGGACTGAGGTTCATAAGACTCTTATGGGCTTAAGAGGGTTCTGGAGCAAGCTGAAATTACAGTAAATTCTTTAACTTGTCTTATAAATATCATTATGATTCCTATAAAAAACATTAGAATGTTCATCGATCCTAGTGTTTCAAGGGTAGCTGTTATACTATCTGTGATAACAGATACAGAAATTACATTAAGTATGGGATTCAATGTACATCAAGACACCTACATTTGGGTATCTGAAAGGTGTGATTTAGTTAATGTGCACATGCTGTCTGAACTTGTTATGGCCAGTGAAGATGCAGGGAGTCTGGTTGGTGGAATCCCACAAGTATTCAGCTGACTCACCATTATTAGAGTGAACCAAATCACTCCAGAGGCACCATTGACTGGAATAACTAATGGCTTGATTTACTTTCCCAAAAATAGAAATTACCCATCATTTGAGATAGAGTAAGGTGTTTCACCTGGTCAGAGACCATGGGTCTCCCCCAGACTCTGTGTCATATCTGTCCATCTCACCTGTGGGTCTTGGCTACTCTTGAGCATTAGAAATGTCACCAGATACCCATATTTAAAGATCTGACTTTCAGCTTAGCTGTGCATTGTTTAGACAGGGAGCTTGGACATGTAGGCAGCTACATACAGACACTTACATTTAAGTGTCCTAATCTGAAACTCAGATTAAAGGGAGAGTTGGTTGCATGGACAGAAGTGTGGACCACTGTTCTGGAGGCTGTAGGTTACCTGTCCACCAGCTGCCCTACTCTACAGGCTCAGTTTCGTCTCTCTCAAAAGTAAGTAGGTACCTTAGCACATCAGGAATACCTCCAGACACTTATGTATTAGACAACTCAAGTATGACATAAGCATCAGACTGGTTTTGATGGTCAGCTTCAAGATAAAGCTCTTAGGATTTTGCTGCCTTGCCACAAATGTTTCTCTGTTCTAAGAGAATTACTGTGCTCATTCAGACTAGGAGTATGTTTGGATAATTTAAAGGTATGAAAACCATTACGTGATTGTAATAATTATCCCCCAAAAATGTCTTGGACTATAGGAAATCTGGAATTGTTTGCATTTTATAGGAATCCAAACGTATCATGGTATGAAAATACACAAGCAAGGCATCTATGTTAATTGTCATACTTTTGGCTTGTGTTCAGTAAAACTTCCAAAGTTTCCCATCAGCTGGCAAAAGGATATAATTTATGAGATATATGGAAGCACCCTGGAAAAATCATTGAATCATAAAACAATTTTGATTGCAAGAGACCTCAGGAGGTGATTTATCTATTCCAACCCCCTGCTTAAAGAAGGGCTGACTTCAAAAATCAGGGTGGACTTAAAAATGTTGTGAGGTTCAGAAAAGAAGTCAAAGGA
Source organism: Rissa tridactyla (assembly GCF_028500815.1). Classification (NCBI taxonomy): domain Eukaryota; kingdom Metazoa; phylum Chordata; class Aves; order Charadriiformes; family Laridae; genus Rissa; species Rissa tridactyla. Next base: position 12,390,001 of record NC_071467.1, on the reverse strand, counting down.
CACAGCAGGGACTATCAGGTATTTTCTCAAGACAAAAAAATGTCCAGTCCTTCCTCTTGGGTGGAGGTAATAAGGCAGACAGGTAGCAGAAGCAGATGGCTAATCAAGTACAGGGTCCACATTCACAGAGACAGATCCTGCCACTTTGAAGCACTGGGGATTTTTAATACTGAACTAATCAGAGGAAGAGTTGGGCCTTGGTTATAGAGTGCTCTATCAGGAGCAGGCAGCTTGGGAGCTGCTGGGATATTTAAGGTTGCAGTTGGCAGCTGTTGTCTTACTGATATTTTATATAAAATGCATGTGATTGTAACTTTTTTAGTAACCCCATGGCCTGAACTACCAGCAAAAATATGTGAGAGTAGTTTTAGCTGTATTTTTTTTTTCCTGGGCCAGAGGGTATTGATGGCTTCATAAAGATGGAATAAAACTATTTAGTGTTCTAATGTTATTCAGCATTTGCTTGAGCCTCTTGATCTAGAAATAAAAGATTCACATAAACATGAACTCTCCAAAAAGTTATGGCAGTAACCCGCCCAAAAATACACACATTTAAGGTTATTTTCAGAGATCATTTTTCTTTTAACTGCTACCATGCTAGATTGCATGTATCTGTGGAGAATTACAAGAATATGTTGTGATGCTCCCATGTAATGTCTGCTTCTATATCCCTCTTGCAGATCAGGAATAAAAGCAATAGGCAAACCTCTTTTACACTCTACTTTTCATTCTGGCCACGAAGAAGGAAACAGAAATAGCTTAACAGAAAAAGAGAAAAGGATTCTTTAATTTTCTACTGACCTATTGTGTGTCTGTTTTAAATACTTGCCAATAGGGAAATCACTGAAATTAAACATTTGAAAAGCAGTTGCTTGTGCATTATCTCCCTTTATCAAAATGTTAATTTGCTGTCCTAAACAAATAATTGCATTTTAATCTTTCACACAGTTAATACATCAAAAATTTTAATACCAGGTGGAGGTCAAAATTAATATTGCATTATCAAAGGATTAATCACCAACTCAAGAAAAGATTTTTCAGCATTCACATATAAACAAATAAATGCACATAGTCTCGTCCTTACTTTAATAGACCACTGAAGGCCAGTTGTGGGGTAATATACTATTCTGTATAAACAGGAGTACTATAGCTCTGTCTCTAATATCTGGCAAATGCTTATTGTCAGTATTTTGGTCTAGTATAAATAAAGCTCTTCTGGATCTGCATTTGACATGGGTACACTCAGGGCATAAGAAGACTTGAGAGCTGTAAAGAATCGAATCAATATGAGCTTGTATTATGCATGCATAGAACCTGTGAGCTTTCAGATACGTGACGATAAGATATTTATATAAAGTTTTAGCAAGATGTAGTGTGTAACTGGGATGCCAATTACAAGTCATTGAAATCCTACTACGGAGAGTGAATTATAGTCCTGATAGAGAGTAGCCTGAAATTATGACCACCCGAGATCTGTTCAGTGCTCAATTAAAGGTCTCTGGCTGATTTTAATGGGACATAATTCATTACTGCCGGGACCATGTTGTAGATTTTCTGGCATTTTCTGTGAAGACTGAAGACACTGGTAGTTAAGCTATCTTTCCTGGGTTAAGGATAAAGTGAGTTGCTGGCAACAGTATAAAAACTTGGACTTCTGCTACCTGGCTTGATCTCTGAAGAAAGCAACACCACACTTCAGCAGACTGAGGTCCCAAACTAAGTTTAGATCAAACCATCTTTAGATTTTATTTTATTTTTTTAAAGATAATGAGTTTTGCCCAAATGCAGAAAAGTGGGAGATTTTTCTAGTTTTCAGAGTCTCTTATCTTCTTTCGTGCTTTTTATTTTTCCTACAACATAAGTTTTGAAGTTATCCAGTATTTGAGCATGGCATTGGTGTAGATTACCTTCTGAGGTCTATTTCAACCAAGGTGCGTAGTACTGTTCCCTAAAAAAATCCTAGAAATCTTCACAGGACACACAGATAAGCCATGAGTTGCATCAGAAACAGCATCTTTCTGTAGCAGTACCTGAAGGCCAGTGGTGTCTTAAATGGCACTGGACGTCTCTGTGTAGCTATCTGACCTGTGCACTTAATGACTTGCATTCTCCCTTAGTTATTAGATCTCTTTTCTAGCCAAAGAACATCAAGCAATGAAGCTTAAAAAGGGATTTTTGAGCTTTCCCTGTCGACCAATTTTGGACCAACACGCTATTTCCCATTGCATCGTGCAGAAAAGTTGAACCCCTTTATAGCTTTTCATGACCTTTCAGCTTCAGAGTGTTCAAGCTAACAGGAGAAAGAGGGTATCCAATAAATTTCAAAATATCTCATTTTCCCCAAGAGCTGGATTTCAACTCACTGTCCATGCCATGCAACAACACGTTCATCTTGGCTCCGGCCTGCGCAGCCAAAATAACATGGTGCTTTGGAGCATGCTAATACAACTGTGCTTCAGTGTATGCTAATAGCTTTTCCTCCTACTCTTCTCCATCCTCTTCCCTTGGCACAGAGCAGCATCAGTAGGAGGGTAAGGAGCAGAGGTGAAAAAACTTTAATGAGCCAAAGCTAATGTGCTTCACAGCTTCTGCTTCCCCTCAGATTTGCTGAAGGAAAGGAATGCCATGGGAAAGAAATGCAAGCAGTGAAAATGGAATAGCAGAGGAGATGAGAGGACATGATCTTAAGGAAACTGGAATCGGGGAGCCTTAAAGGGGATATATGCCAGGTTGCAGAGGCTAAAGTAGTCTGGAAAGAAAACAGAAAAGGACCGGTCACCTGAAGTGGTAACTTCATTGTATAGATCGGGGTATCTCCCTTGAAAATCTCCTTTTAGGAGACTTTGGCTCTCTGATGAAATTTAATACAACAATACAGGGCAGCACATCATGAAATGAAAGCACAGGCCTGGCATCAGGGGACTTAGCCCTTTAAGGCTAGATGAATGGCCGTACAGAGATACCCAAGTCACACAAAGCAGTAAAGCCATTAATACCCATGAATTCCAGTCAGGATAACAGTTATTGTTTCTAAGCTGGGCTAATTAGGTCAGGGCAAATTCCGTGCAAACCAGGGCATGCTAATTCTGGTACCTACTGAGACAATCTCTACATAGTACTTGTGCCACGTAGAGTCTAAGGTTACCCCTATTATGGGGGTGTAAAGCAGACTTATAGTCATCCAGTCAAGAGCACCTAAATGTAGATGTTGACGTGCAGGAGTCTGTGTGTGCTGCCGGTACTCGAACTTCCCTTGCAGGCAGTGGAGAGGTAGCTGCTTAAAGGTACCACGCAGTGGAATGCAGCTTCTTAAACCCAGTCATCTCTGTCATTTGTGAGGTCATAGGGTATCCTACTAATAGCTGGAGGCCAGGTGGCATATCCCAATGTCACTAAATGCCTATATTTAGACAACCAAATCAAGCATTCCTCCCACTAACTGATGCCACCAACGGCACTGACCTGTCAGCAGGTATCTGCTTTAGAAAAAGGTCTTTGAGTTCTCCTGACTAGAATGATTTGGGGCTTGAATCAGTTGCCCACACATTGATTTCTAGTACCATTTGTGAGGCCCTCAAGATATTTGGCCAGAAGATTAAGGCCATATTTCTGTCCAGACATTTTTCTGGCCAGATATCTTTCTTTCTGATTATCTGTATGTGTAACAATTGTCTAAGGGTTATGCCTGCTGAGGAGAGATAAGCATTATATAGGGTCAAACCAGCAGAGTCATGATTATATCTGACTCTCTTGAAAAAGGTCATGAATATCTTTTCATGGAGGTTCAGCATGTAACCTGATGGAAAAGATAACTCCCTTTTGTCTAACTATACTTACGTGATTATAAATCTGTAGAGGAGTTTGATTTGGTCCTAAACCATGAAGTTCAAAGAGAGTCCCCTTTAATACACTGAAAAATAGGGATATGTTTTTCTTCCTGTTTTCCAATCAGAGCCAAATTTCCAAGTATTTTGATTCAAAGCTTTCACATGTGATAAACGGCTTTAGCGGAGCAAAGAGATAGCGGGGACGGTTCTGGTTGCCATAAATATTTAGAGATAAATCAAGCACAGATGTTACCCCTTAAGGGAAAAGGATCATTGGCACTAATTCTACTCATTTATCCAAAACAAGCTCAGTGGTATACATTCAATGATCCCACCCCTTACCCTCTGCTTTGAAATATCTCCAAATTATTTTGCTTCTCTTCTTACTTTCCTATGCATTTTGGTTTATATTGAGATGGATGTTACCACCTGTGAAAAGGACTTCTGTACCGGTAGTCCTGTGGCAGCTTTCCCTCACCCTTGTTCATTTCAGAGTTGATCTGTGTGGTCAGGAAGAGAAGAATTAAAGTAAAAAGGGCATGCTACATTTATTTGATGCTATTTCAAGGCAAAATAGTAGGCAGGTAGTAGGGAGAGCAAAGATTGAGAAGAGAAGCTTCCTCCTTCTGTGCTCTCTGCAGCTCCATGATCCACACTCTTGTTCCCATTCTCTACCCCTTCTTTGCCCACCTTCCTATGAACGTAGGTTAGGATATCTCTCCACTCTTTCCTTCACAGCTATTAGAAAACTTAATGATTGGACACACTCGCAAGAGGTAGGAGGTATGGATTTGAATGCCTTTGGGATGAAGATGAGATAGAAAAAGGATTTGTCCAAATAAACGCTTTAGGCTATCATACTAAAAATTGATGACCATCTCATAGTTCCCCTCTTCCTTTCTTTATTATGGTTACATTTTTCAGTGAACGTGGCTGAAGTTACTGGATTTCATACTGAGATCGAGGGGTGAGGTACGAGGCCCCAGGGGATTTTGGCAAAGGGGTGCTACAGGTGGATGGAGTTGTCTGAACAGGTACTAAGACTTTCTGTGCTATTGGGATGCTGTACAAGGTAGCAGAAGGTACTGATTTTCTGTCTTGGTGAAAGATAAGTCCCAGGAAACATCCTGGTGATTTAGAGTTTCATCAAGCTTTCCTGCGATAGATACACAAACACCATCTAAGTTGGTCTCCAACTGCCCGTGGTTTTCTGTTTTCTTTACTTTTTGTTTCTGGCTGCTTAATTTGAGTGATTTTCAGTTCTCTCTTTTGAATGTTTTTGAAAAATAACAGAAATTTTTGGTCGTTCTTAAATTAAATTCTTCTATCAACTCTTACAGATTTTCAAGTAGGATGAACGTTCAAGTTTCAGAAAGTTTCATTAAACCTCAATAGCTTAAAGGTCCTAGGTAAGTCAGGTGCTTTGAAATGTCTTTGTATATGTACCATTACAGGCCATCTGTAATACTGACTTCTGGTGAGTCTCAATGACACAAGATTAGGAAAGGAAAAAAAAAGTCAGTGTCGTTCTTGACTGTCTGTGCAACAGGCTCAATAAATATAGGGTTTGAAAAACAAATCTGGGGTGTTAATCAAAGCTCTGTACACATGCCCATCTGTCATGATCTGTGATAGTAAAACCCCTGCCGCTAACAGTATACAGAGAGATGCAATTACTTGTCTTATAACTGGAAACATTAGCAAACACTACTGGGTGCAAAAAGCAAATAAAAGGACAATCCAGACACCCACAAAATATTAATCTATGCAGATCAACTTCTGTTTACAATTAAAAATCTACCATTCAAAGCACTGAAATCACCCAACCTATCAATATGGAACAGTTTACTGTTATAAAATCTATCAGTCTAATCAGATGTCTATTCTCTGACATTACCCAAAAATTTACCAGGCATTTGGAATTAGAATCAGAAAGACAAACACAATTTATATTCTGATCTAACTGGCCTATATGATATGATCAAAGTCAAGATGAAACTGGCCATCTCAAGCCTCTGTGCTGAGCTAGTGCTGTGAAAACCATTAGGATTTGATAAGTCCATTTATTTTATCGTGATGTTTGCAGAGGAGGAAGGAGGAGGAAAAGAGGGCAGTTCAGCGCTGCCAGATGACAAAGCAATAACCTACAGAAAATTATTCAGATGGTATAGTAAAAATCTAACATTAAACCCTCATGAAAAAACCTAGAGAAATACAGCACTACCACACCTGAAACTCTGTCAGCCAAGACCCAGTGACATCTAAAGATATGGGATGGGATGTGGGAGATTTCAATATCCCTGATTTTGAGATATGTAAGAACCAGCTATAAAGTCCTATTAAGGAAGAGGTTGATGCTTTATAAATCACCCTGTGATAGCAGAAAAAGGAAGAGACTGGAGGATGCAGAGCTGGCACATTCCTATAGTGGCTATAAAAGACAAGATTCAATAGTGTTCCCCCTGACAAAGGACAGTCCTATGGGGTGATCTCCTTATCAGCTCTGCATGTCATCAAAATCTCATAGATGAGAGATGCCTGCATGGACCACACCAGACCTGAGGCCAACAGCTGAATTGGTGTGATATGTAGTACAAATGAGATGGATCTCTTAGTGTGCGTGAGAAAAGAAAAATAAATATGTATACATATGAGGGAAAATGGATTTTGGACAGTTAAGACATTTCCTGAATTTCTTGTCACGTATTCTATTAATTGAACAGACTTTTCAGAATCAATTTACTAACACTAAACCAAGTAAAATCTCAAGTCTAAACAGTTTTAATCTGGACTTTTTTTTCTTTTTAGTAGTTTTATTAGTTTTAGTTCTTTATCTTAATTAAAACACCAGGATTTTGTTGGTTTGGTTTTAACTTTCTGATACAATTGCTCATTCAGACCACTTGAGATCCAAGCCTTTTGCTTTATATATGTTTGAAATGACTGCGGCACAGGAAGTGTAAATAACAAAGAAATCCAAATCAATAATTAGTTTGAGAAAATAACCATATTTATATAGCAATAAATATTTAAAACAATAGTATGTACTCCCTAGTCTTAAAGCATAAAATAATATTTTTCACAATATATGGAGGTAACTTCTTTTTCTTCCTTCAATTTATAGCAGCTTTGTTGACTTCAATAAATTGCTCTCCGTTTGCACCAAAGTAACAGAGAGCAAAATTTGAACCAGGGATTTCAACATTTCTTTTAAATCTAAATTTATAATAAAGCGCAAAAACTTCTTAATGATGAATTGTCTTGTTGCTAGGCAGTCTGGCCCTGATGGGATGTTAAAGTTTGATTTACTCTGCTGATCCATGACCTCTTTCTCTGACAACTCATTTTTTATGATTATTTATTTATATTATAGAAGCACGTAAAGGCTTCTGGGGTGACCAGGGCTTTATTGTGCTATTAGGCACTGTCTAAACATGCATAAAGAAATTCTTCTTATTCGGAAGAGTTCATTATTTATGTGGCGGGCATAGTTTTTTAGGGAGCTGAGTGAAGTGGAGAACTGAGCTCATTTCCTGAGCTCATTCCATTTCCCAATGTGCCACACACTCTGCTCTGTGTGGGAGGGATGCAGGCACTCGGTAGCCGTCCATCGCACAAGTGCCTGGACCACAGAGACACAACGAGTTAGAGGGGACTGGAAATCAAAGCTTTTATCTGATCTTACTGAAAAAGACAGAATTGAGGTAAAAAGGCTCTGCTCTCTCCAGTGTCTTCTACATAAGTTATTATGTGTACAGCAGAATTAGTTAAATTAGTTAAACCTGATTATTTAGTTGACATAGGCTAAATATTTCAAAACTTATTGGGAGAGAGGTAACAGACAGCCACGACGTCACATACTTAGTGCTAGGGAGATGCTGTTAGCCTGAAAACGTTGGCATGGATGTTCTCCCATCGTGATCTGCCATGACCATCAATGACAACTAGACATGGCCAGGGAGTCACAACCCAGGAGTGTGTAACCTTTGAGGTTCCTGCCTTGTGCACTCCCCAGCCTGGCAGCTACTTACTGCAGAGACGCTTGTGAGTACTAGAGATCAGGCATAGGTATAAAAAAAGGAAAAAAAGGAAAAGGAAAAGGAAAAGGAAAAGGAAAAGGAAAAGGAAAAGGAAAAGGAAAAGGAAAAGGAAACTGGCTGTGCAATATTTGAGAAGAGAACAAGCACGCAAGTATTGATTTCCCAAAGTGGTACAAGACAAAGAGGTCATATTTTCAGTCCTCAAAACCTTGGTTGCCTCGCTGAGGTTCTGTGAAGTTATTTCACTCAAGGTATTTGTGTTTTGTTGGACAAATGCCATTGCCTCATATCCCAAAGGGGCCGTGCTGCAAATGGCATATGAAAATTGATTGCTGAATTTCTGCGAGGCTGACAGGGCTCTGCGGGCAGTACTGTACCTTCCTGTCGGCTGCACGGCGATGGGTAACCCTAAGGAAGCGTGAAAGTGGTCAGCCACTGCACGGGCCACACCGATTCGGTGCAACACAAGGTTGAGCTACAGACGTGGCAGAAAGGCAGCTCTCCATCGCCCCCTGCTAAGCGCAGATACAACCACTATACGAGGGGAAAAAATCTGACAGGCTAATTCTGTACAATATTAGGTACAGCAAATCACAGTCTCTTCAGTACTCTGCCTTTTTACACAATATGTCTTGGTTTTAGACCAGCTTTTGAGGTGTTAAATAACACTAGTTTGGCAGAGCAGAGGCCAGTGCATCCAGACCTGTCAAGATTTTTCTCCGCTTTCTCTTTTTTTGGCTCACCTTTCAAAGCAGACTTGCTGTTCGAAACAGAGCATGACAATCCAAAACCACGCAAGCACCTGGAAGTGTGAATCTCAGCTGCGAGGCGTAGCTTTGCCTCGCCTGATGCTCCACTTGAGTCATTAAAAAACAAGAGTTGGCTCGTAATCTTACTTAAGATGGTGTAAATCAGGGCTTATTCCACTGAGGTCAATGTAAACTTGCTGCAAAGCTGATCCGAGTGATAAATATCTAGTCCCCAAACTTGAATGAAAGGAGCTGGGCTAGTAATTGAATATGTTAGTGCTCTGAGTGGTGTGTGCTGGAAAAAACACAGAATGAACCCATGGCTTCCTTCTAAGAACACTGATTTTTCTCTCTTGGCTTTGTCCACTATTTCCCATTTTGCAGCCTTATTTTCTATACCAGTTCCTTGCTTCTATCCCCTGCTCCATTCCCACCTTTGTTCAGGCCACAGTTTAGCTGTCTTGTGTGCAGATAGTTGGTATTTCGGGCTCAGGTTACTGTTATACAAATATAAAATGGTTGACCATACTGGACCAGATGTTCAGTTAATGTAACTCAGCTTGCACAGTGCTGACTTATTCCTGCAGAGGACTCAACCCAGTGTTAAACAGACACATGCAAACTTATTATATCACTCGTGCTTCTCCCAGAAAATGTTTGCATTTTTTCCCCCTTCACTTTGACACTGCATGCTCATCTGCCAGCCAGTACGACTGCTTTCCTCATTCCAGGTAGATCTGTGTTTACAAGCAAAGGGACCAACTTCAGGCTAAATTTTTCTGCAAGACTTTATCTGCCAGCTGCATCTATCGCTCCCAGACTCTTCCTGTTTGCCAACTGCTCTCAGCAACCAGCTTTTTGATAGCCACAAGGCTCAAACTTAAAAGCTGCTCACACTGTTGTGCAGTACCTCCACAGTTTGGTTTTTTTTCTCCCGCTTTTTATCCAAGCAAGCGTACCAGACACAAAGACCCTGGTGTTGCCTCCTCTCTGCCAGTTGTGCCATGTGATTCCTGTTGAGTGATTGTGACCATGGGGCCAGGATTTTAATTTCTGTATTTTCACCTTCTAGACACATCCTGCAACTCCCTTCTCAAGTGGAACATTTCAAGACAGCACAGCAAGATGTGGCAGACTGCAGAAAAGAATGGTCTGACAGAGATAACATGAAAGGAGATTTTGAGGTGGGGAAAAAAGGTAATTAAGGTGGAAGGTACAATTACCTCCGTGTAGAGATATCAAGACTGGGCACTGCCTTCATCCAACATCCAAAGCCTCTTAATATACAGACATGCTAGCACACATTTCTCTGCCTGCTTTGTGAGCTAGGCAGCTCTGTGAGCAGGAAGGGACTGGTACAGGACACATTACCATGAGGCATTGCCCATTCTCATGAAGCCCCTGTGAAGCGATCTCATCAGCGGGGGCATGTGCGAATATACCCTGGATCTTTCTTTCCAGTAGCCTCGGCTTGGGTCCTTCCCCCTTATTACTGAGTATCCTAATGCAGGAATTGTATGCACTTTTACCTCTTCCTCTCAAATGAAATCCAGATTTTCTCCATCTCCCTCATAGATGCAAAGAGCACTTCCACAAAGACTTGTGTTTGCATTCATTCCCACTCTTTTGATTATGAGAAACTCCTACGCTACCTCTATGATTTTACCTTCCTTTAGTATCATGAGTTCCCCCGATGATCCTTGCTCTGGGATTCCTTATCTGAAGGCAGTAGGACCTGTGAACTTAAACAGATGCACAAGAATATGCAGGATTTGAGCCAACCTGGATGACAGGTTGCGCTGGTCCCTACACAGAGGACAGGGAGGGACACATTATATGTGACTTTTAAAAATACACAGGATTCTTAAGTCAACCTGTGTATCTCCATTCTGTGCATCACGCAATCAATCACTAAATCACTCTATGGACTTTCAACAAAGTTGTAAACACATACATCATGATATATGAAGGGGAAGAGAGAATAACTGTGACTTTGTTAAACATGAAGTTCTCTGGAAAGGACACTTCCAAGGTCACTTGCATCAGCGTGTGAGGATGTAAACAACACCTCACAGCTACATCTTCGCAATTGCTCATGAGCAGAGGCATTGAAGATATGGGAGAAAATGGCCCCGTGTGCTCTTGACGTCACCTGGGTTTTGAATTTTTGGAGTCAAGCATAATTTAACCTGTTCTTGGGTGAGTGCTCTCCTTGAAGATAATGGGGAAACTCTTTTAGCATGTTGGAGGAAGCGCACGTCTATTGTTAACGATGGCCAAGCATGAAAATGCTTCAGTGCCACCACTCATCAGCAGGAGAGGGAGTCCAGAAACGTGGGTTACATTGTAGTCTGAAGGTGCCTAAAGAATTTTTTTTTTCAATCAAACACTTCATGTTTTCCCATAAGCTGCCTGAATGCTGAACGGTAGTTTTGTGAATGGTGGATTTATAATACCTGCATTGCATAAGCTCTGATGTCACTATCCCAATTTGAAATCCTTGGCTTCTCTGTTAGTACAAAGAAGCATAATTAAAAGACTTTTGACTGAGGCTTTCCTGACACATGATGTTAAAAGATTTCAATCCTTATCTTTGCCAGTTATGGCATGAGAAAGACAAGGATTAGACCATTAATCAGCACTTAGGCCTGTAAAAAAATCCTTTTTGATAATGCATCAGTACATGAAGTGCTGATGTGCCAGTATTTTTGTTTAGACATGACGAAGTAATACAGAATATCTATTCCATACTTTCACCTCTTGAGCTTCTCCTGAAACGAAAGTGAAGAATGAGAGACTAAAAAAATATATATTGTCAGCATGATTGTATGAAGAACCTCAGTAAAGTAGAATGAAAGTCAAGCGTTGAAAGCCTTGCGATGTTTCTTTTATTCTCTTCTTGCGTGAGTCATGCAAGCCTCTGTTCTTTCTTTCTCCTCCATATATTGATTTATTGCTTGATGGTATTCATGAAATTCTAAACTTCCGTGAGTGCTGCTTTAATGTTCGTGTTCTTAAATCCACTTTTCAACCTCAACCTAAACAATTTGGCTTCTTCTTCCACCACAGTTTAAAACTTTCATTAATAATTGCTAATGAAGATTCTGCAAAAAAGCCCCCAAAACCATAAAAATCTAATCCATTGTCTTCATACAGAACAAACAGGCTAACATTGACGAAAACAATGACTGGGAGAAATGAAAAAACCCAGAGAAATAAAAATGGTGTCAATTGCCAATTAACAATTATTTTTTTTTTTTCAGCAAGGAGGAAAAAGAAAAGAATGACTGCTTTGCAGCATCAGCCCTGGTGGTGGCAAAACAATGCTCCAGATGGTTAGCTATTGGCTAACTCAAAGTAGGGGCAATTAGAGCAGATGATTGCTCAAAGCAATGTCCAGTTAGGTTGTAAGAATATCCAAGGATGTAGAGTCCAGAACATCTTTAACCAACCTGCTCCAGTATTTGACCACTCTCACATTAAAAAAGCTTTCTCTTACTTTGAAGTGTTTGGTAGGTTGACCCTGGCTGGACACCAAGCGCCCACCAAAGCTGCTCTGTCACTCCTCTACTCAGCTAGACAGGGGAAAGAAAATATAACAAAAGGCTTAGGGGTCGAGATAAGGACAGGGAGAGATCGCTCACCAATTACCATCACAGGCAAAACAGGCTCAATTTAGGGAAAAAGGGAGCGGTGGGGGGAAGGTGTTTTAAGATTTATTTGTCATTATCCTAATCTGTTTTGATTGGCAATATGTTAAACTAATTTCCCCAAGTTGAGTCTGGTTTTGCCCGTGATGGTAATTGGTGAGTGATCTTTCCCTGTCCTTATCTCGACCCACGAGCAAACCTTTTGTTATATTTTCTTACCCCTGTCCAGCTGAGGAGAAGAGTGATAGAGCAGCTTTGGCGGGCACCGAACGTCCAGCCAGGATCAACCCACCACGGCAATCCAAGTCTTGAGGAAGGTTGTAAGGTTATTCTTAAATGATAGAAGAAATTCTGCCATCTCCCATCCAAATGCAGGATGCACGAGGAGTAGGGAGCACTGTAGGAGCAGGGAGCAGCTGCAGCGTGGGGGAGGTCCTCTGTATTTTGTCACACCTTTGTCTACCATCCAACACAACTACGTGAGCCAAATGTGTCTGATAGATTGGTTTTCTCTTTAACCTCACTGGCAGCGATCATGTCGAAGATTAAATCTGCGCTGCAGAGAGTGACAGATGTGCGCGAGCTCTGCCTGCTCCCTCAGGTCGCCAGGGGCAGCGTGACCACATCAGTGCCACACAAAGCTCAGGTTAATATATGCTGTTAAAAGGAAAGGCTATGTTAGCTGGGGCTTGACTCCAGGCTGACAGCCAGTTTTGGAGTGAGGGCTGGCTCAGGTCTCCTGCTGTGGTCTCGGAGGCAGAGAAGGCTCATGCCAGCTTGTAAGAAATCATGTGGACATATTCCACGCTGCTTCTCTGTTGAGCTGGTGCAGCCACCAGTAGTGCAGCCATTCCTGAGGGATTTGGAGTTGAAAGGGAGCAGGGAGTGCTTGGCAGGCTGGAAGGTTGAGGTATTGGTTAATTAAATTCCTTGTAGGTTTTCCCTTCATGATAATGCTAAATCCAGGGATAAGTTGTCCTGGCAACAGCTTTGGCTACTGTTCTTCCCACCCTTGCTTTTACACTTGCGATTAAAGGTACTTGAGTATGTAAATCACCAGCTGAGGCTGGTGGATTTATTTATTTATTTCTCAGGAAGCAGTGCCCGTATTAATTGATAATACAGTGCACTTTCATTTGTGTTTGAATAATAAAACAATGTACTCACTCTTCAGAGCTCAGTCTTTAGCCAACAACATATATTATTCATTGTTTCAAAATGTAATAAAGATACATACTTAATATCTGCTTTCCAATTAAACTTTATGAGTGGGGGTTGACTATGGTTATATTTTTTGGCTGTGCTTTTTAATTTTCTTCTAATGTCTCCCTGGGAATTCAAGAGGCAGCTTCACGCATAAACATGTTGAGTGTTAAAATAGGGTAGTATATTTTATGGTCAAAAATGTTATTACACAGATTTGTGGGACTATGAAATGTGGTGACTGAAAGTAGGCATTGAACCTGCTTCACTTGATTTCTCCAGTAGGCTTCATTGTTTGCAATTTCAGATGGAGCCAATGTCATTGGAGATAAGCGGCCTGGTCTTATTTTGTTGGAGGAGTGGCGTCAATTGACGGGTTGAAAACTGTGGGTCCTTGGTACCCCTGCAGTTTCAGTCACACTTATTACTATTGTTATTGTTATTAGCTACTTTGCATAAAGATTTCTCAGGCGTAAGTGAGATGTGCTACCACAGATTTATGTCCATTGCTTTAGTTAGCTCCGTTAATAGGTTGGGTTCTTTATCAAAATGATAATTTTAGTCAGAAGCACTTCTGGGAGGGGGGCACTGCAAATGATTAAAATGGTTCCCCAGTGTAGGCTTGTGGAGGTGCTTTTACTCTCTCCATTTTGTCCTTCCCATGATTAGGCTCGTGGCAGGCAGATACTTTTGCATGTCTATGAGTTTGTGTGGCTGAGACCTTGGAGACAGATGTCACCCCCTGCACTGGAGGGGATAGTCGCCTCCTGCCAACAGAATGGTGGGGCAAGGCAGCAGCAACAGCAAATGACTGATTGCTTGGGGTGCTTGGGTTATTTAGAAAATACTTTAAGGCAGCATATATACTTTGCTTCAGATGACACACATATTCTTCTGTACACAATGACTCGAGATGGGGCAGTAACTGTGTCCACAACTGTTGTTTTTTTTTTCCTGCCCGAAGTCAGCTCTATCCAGAAGATAAGTCAGTGGTTGTACTGGAAGAAAAGACCAGAAGGACAAATGCAGATACCACATATTGAAATGACTAAAGGGTTTCTGAATAAGGAGATGGAGGGCATACTAGTTTTCCAATAGCAAAACTCAAATAAGGAAATTTCTACTGGTCAATTCAAGCAAATATGTCAGTGTGGTGTCAAGCAAGCCCACAGCACGGCTCAAGGCAGATGATAGCAGTCGTGAAACAGAGATATCCAGACCTCCCAGCGATAAGCACTCTGAGTAGATGGGTGTGTTGTGAAGCCACTTTCCTTTGGTCTGTCTGTAGCCAATGCAGATGGAAAGTGCTGCTCCTAAGAATCACCCTCCTAAGGATTGTTATTTAGGTGCCCGCATCCCTGAAGGGATTTCTCTTTTTCCTATGGCTACAGAGGAAGCCTAAGGAAATTTGCATCAAAACTCAGCCAATGAAGCCGCGTGGTGTACAACCCTCCTTAATAGCTCCTTCAGTTCACCCAGACAAAGAGGCAAAAGAACAGGAGGAATGCAATTTGAAGTACCTCTGTTATTTTCGTATCTCTAATATGAAAACAGCAGAAAACATTTCTGAAGACGCAGCTGGTTGACTGAACTAGACAGCTATGAGATGACATACCTGTGGCTGGCTGGCAGCCCAGCCTGCAATGCAATTGAGTGTGTCTAAATGGAGATCTCCAGCAGGTTAAAGAGAAAAGATGCTCCTCTTAGGAATTCTGTGCCAAAAAGGGTGGGGAAATATTTTCAAGGAACAAGTAAACAGTGCTGTGCACTTTCCAGAATGATAATGGGAAATGCGAATTGAGAGTTGGACAGACTTCTGGCTACGGGAGGCCACAGATCTGATGGTGATGATGGATATTGACATTGGTGTATGGAGATATAACCGAGAGAGCTCAGGAAGCTTCTGAAGAGGGGAAACCAATGTAAGGAAAGAGCATTCTGGAAATGAGCAGCTTGCTTGGTAAGAGGGGTAGGTTTTTGTTGTTCTGGATCACTGATTCTCTTACTAAGGAGACAGGGGAATGATAAACTTTCAATCCTCACCAGCAGAAGAGCAGCCAGTTTTCTGGGGAAGGAGGCTGTTACCTGAGGAGGTTAAATTAATAACAAAATGGATTAAAATGAGAACTCAGCATAATATCAAAAGATGTTGGGAATGAAATGAACCAAAGCATCAAGAGACATAGAGAAAATATTTTTTATTAGTTTTATGCCAATAACTGGGAGATTAAATGAAAAATAGGAAGGATTTGAAGCTATTTCTTTGTAAGAATTTATTAACCATCTGGCCATTTATAAAGTCTGATAGGAAAGTCTGTGTGGCTGAAAATTTAAAGAAAAACATGGCAGTTTTGGCGAGTGGACTATGTAAAGGAGACAAGGACTCTTCCAAAGTTCACTTATGAGTTGCCAGACCAACCACAATTTGACCGTATCTGCAACAGACCACCAAGCCAAGACAGTGTGCAGGACAACTAACCTCTGCTCTTACAGCGGGGAAAAAGCTGCACTAACACGTATGGTGGGATGCTGTGTCAGATACGTTTGAGTTCTTGCGCTGAAAGAAACTAAAAGATCTTTAGTTTTAGCATCTAAGCTTGGGGAACTCAAACATCATTTTGAAAGATTAAGAGAAGCAGATCACAAACCTGAAAGGTAGGGTTGCTTAGGTACAAATGATTTTTACTTAATTACGTTCGCAAGCAAAACCACAGAACTAAGATCAATGGACTAAAATAGATACTTGATGTTTTAAAACATTCTGTTTCACAGAAAGGAAAACAATTAGGAGGTAAATCAGCTGGGGAAAAGACTATCAACAAACTGATGAATTATGACTAAGAGCGGTTGCAGAACATTTCACTGGATGCTTCAAAAGCCACATTCTGACAGTGGGAACAGAAGTCTTTGCCAACTATAAAAACAAACCCAAACTGTTAGAAGCTTGAATCAGGGGGGAGGTGAAAGGACTTTATAAAAGTTATATAAAGCAATGGGGCACTGGCGGGGGAGCAAGTTGATACATATGGGTGCAAGCAGGTACCTTGCATTTCAGTGCAGCTATATGTAGTCTATCATAATATTTCTGTAGGTTTTACAACAACAGTAAAGAAATAAAAGTAACTAGCCACAGGTGTAATTTAGTAAGAGCTGTGATAAAGTTTCCATTGCAGAAATCTCTAATATCAAGATTTCACTTGCTTTCTAATACCAATACTTTTGTTCAGACAGGGATAATTCAACAAAGTGTTATGGTTCTTTCATGTAGTTGGTAAATTAAACATTGCAATATTTTCTTTTGGCTTCATAATTTATGAATTCAGTCTCAAAACTTTGCTCAGTAACTTCATAGGATAATTAAATTTCCCATGTAATCTTATTAATAAAATATATACTGCTCTTGTGAGAAAATATTCTTAAATGAAACCTTCTGAAATGTTGCTGTTTGCCTCGTGTTGCTGCCTTACTGAAACAGCCATGTTTTAATATGCCCACAGAGCCTTCAACATGACACCCTTAATTCTCTTTCTTGACAAAGAGCAGGCCACATGATGAGTGGCTGAATTACCAGCTTTTAGAAGTTGCTTTTCTTCTCTGTTACTTTTACTTAGTGCAGATTTCTTAAGGAACCAGGAAGGTAGGTGGCCAGCAGAAGACATGTAGGGGACATGCAGTAGAATAGGTCCTGATGGCAAGTGATGATAAGAAGGGAAGAAAGAGACGGCTGATCTGAAGAACGTAGAGTTGTTCCTCCTCCTGTTTTTTTTTTTTTTTCATGGGAGCACAGGCATTGGAAAAGCCCAGTGCAGCATCATGGTCTGGTACTGACTTCATAGTTCATTACAAGGAAAAGAAGGAGTCACACACGCTGAATAAAAGAAGATTTTTTTCAGAGTGGCTGGTTCTGTTTTATGGGATGTGTGCATATATTGTGCATTTGAGGACTTTGCCATCCAGTCAACTCTGAGTTTGATTCAGAATCCACTGTGGAAAATGTTTGTACTGTAAGGTCTTTGGAGCAGAAATTTGTTTCTGGAAACCTACAATGTCTGCGGAGTCTGTGATATCACAGGAAAATTGAATTGTTGGAGGCATTCACAAGACAGGATGAACATTAAAATTATCTCTTCTTGTAAATACACTTTTATTTCAGTTGTATCCTATGGACCCTGAATCTTATGCACCTCTCTCTCTCTCTCTCTCTCCTTATGACAGTTTTTCTTGATAATGTTCTTAGCTGAGGTTATTGGCTGAGAAGTTCAGTGCAAAAGTCAGCATCTAATAATTTGCTAAAACTTAACTGTAAAACAAACTGAAGCATGCTGCTTCTTCTCCAGGCTGTCAGACAGAGGAAAAAGCATGCCGCTGTCTTAGAACTGCATCTTCTCTGTTTCAGTTGGGTTTACATTGCTTAAAGAGACGGTTAAAAAGACAGAGAAAACTAGCTGGGCTCTAAGGGAAACTTGTTTGCAGCTTGGCCCAGTCTGAGCAACCAAAACTATAAGGTGCCTTTTCCAGCTGCGATCCAGCTGTGCTGTCTGCAAGACCAGGGAAGGAGACATTACAGGGCTTTTGCAGACACTTTCATATTTCTAATGTACAACGATAGCACATCTTATGTGCTGTATCCACAGAGATACATGTGCTTCTTTTAGGGATACTGAGCCTCTGCAACATCCTCCACTTTCCCTCTTTGTCTGATAGTTGAAATCAATCCTTCAGGGCTATTAGTTCAGCTAATGACAACTTCCTAGCAAAGTGGCTGCCAGTGAACTCTCAGTGTCTCAATAAAGATATCTCAAATAAAATTTAAGACTGCGAAGTGTAGTAGCTGGCGTTTTGCTGCCTGTGCAACCCTCTTTGTCCTCATTCCCCCTTAATATTGAACACTTTCAGTTAGAGAAAAAAGAAATCATCTGTGAACATTCCTTATAGCCTATAGGGTAACTGCAGCTGCTCACCCTTGTGGCTACGCTCTGTCAAAGGAGGCTGCGCTGCCCACCAGACTGCTGTTTCCTGAAGGCATGAGATGTATTGTGCCAGAAAAAGCGATGTCTGCTCCATGCACGTTCCCTGGGGTGAGGGTGGCTGGGGCCTCACCTACCCAGTGGTGGGTGGTGACACTGGGTGGGTGGTGACACAGTGGTGTCTTTCCACTACCCTCAGACAGATGCCTAATGCTTATTTAATGCAGGCAATTCATCTGGCTTGTGGTTAACTCCCTTCTTCCCCGAAGGCCCTTTCGGCATCACCCACCCCCTGGCCCCTCAGGGAAGGAGATGGGTAACTCTCTCAGTAGCACCCTGATCTGGCTCCCAGGTCCGCTGTGCTCCCAGGAGCCTGGTCTGCCTCTCTCATGGGACAAGAGTGCTCCCGTGAAAAATGGTATCTGGGAACAGACTAGAGGAATTATCCTCTAGTTAATAACACTAGTTATTTCCCATGGACTGTCGATTGGTCATCAGAAGAGAAGGTTCTGAAGAGAACTGTAAACTTCCCAGGTTCATAGAGTTAAGGAAATGTCTTATGAAATTAATTATAAGTGATGATGTGACGACACCATCTTCTCAATTCAAAAATCAGAGAATGGCAGACCATGTGGTGGTGTGTTGCCTGGCTTTAACTCAATAGGATGGCCTCCACCACAGGGGACTGTGTTACAAATCCTTCACAAACTTTACAAACACTTTAATATGCACGCCTTCATGATTTCATGGGTACGTTTTCAGGCATGCTATCCTGTTGCCATTTTCTCTTTATATAGCTATTTATTCCTGGCTTTCTTTTTTCTTTTGCTAAACTTCTTACATTTGGGCATTAGGCCTTTAATGACTTTCTTCAGGAAGTTTTGGTTCTTATTCCTTTATTAGAAATCTCAAATCACAGATTTAATTTCTAAGATAGTTCACATAATTTGCAAGCACAGCCATCCCTTTTGTTTTTCTCTCCAGCCAGATCCTTATGCTTTTCACTCTTCTTTCCCTCTGTGTAGTTATGTTCCCCCATGAGCTCTTTCTCAGGAGCTTATTGTTTCCACAAAATCACTGTTTGGATGAAATCTGTCCCATCTGGATAGGCTTTTTGTACCTCAAAATGACATTTGCACATCACAAAAGGAAAAGCTTCCTTCTTTTTTCTTTATATTAACTCTCCAGTCATTTAGTGAAGTCCCTATTCTGTCCTCTCCCTCTTTTGCTTCGAATGAGTAGTATGTAATACTGCAGAGGTTACTTTTACAAAAGTCACCCTCACCCTTTGTCCTACAGCTTATATTAGTTCCTCTAATTTCTTGTCTGACGGTAGTCTGGATCTGGTGACCTTGGGGCCTTGAAATGTGATGGGTTTTTTTTCATGCCCATTTCTTATATTGTAGCTTAGGAGATATTACTGCTGTATTCGGTTTACTGGACCTTATTTTCTTTAACTCTGAGGTCCCTTGGTATGGTCCTGGCAGGCTCCTTGCATCCACCATTCACTAACATGAACAAAACATTTGGTAACCAGTGTTCACTCAGTCAGGAACCTCAGCTTACTACTTGCACTAGCGAGGACCAAAAGACAAGCAATCCAAATGAAAGGCAACGGCTAAGACAACTAATACAGCTAATAAAAGGAGTCCTTTTTCATGTAAAACAAAATTATTGCATGGCATGCACTGCTACAAAAATACCATGGTGGTTAAATGATTATTTTAATATAGGGGGTTTATGGACATTAGGAACATAGGGATTTTTAAACGGAAAATGAGAGAGAGAGAGATACTCAAGTCAACCTCATAGGCAGAGGCATTGATCACCTTCTGTGTCTCAGTTCACCTCTTCCCATCAGGATCCAGCGGCGGCCATGTTCTCACCTAGCCTAGCCAGAACGCAAAAGTGGTTGTCAGCTACTGAAAACCCTCTGTGACTTGCCAAGGTGACAGTCTCTGCACCTCTTAAGGCCAGGAGGAAAATTCCTGAACTGAAGGCCTCTGAGCACTGGGGAAAGATGCCTGTGGGGCTCTGGTCTCACTGGGTCTCTGCATGTTCCCCACGTCAAAAACATTAGCAAAGAAGATTTGGAAGGAGCCATAGGCTCCCAGAGTACTCTCTCTTTCTGGCAGTGTCTGTTAGTGCTTGGGAAAATGCTACAAATTTATAGGTCGGTACATCCTACTAGCCTGGAGGGAGGCTTCCTGATCTGGACTTTATAGCTGAATCTTTATTTCTGATTTCTTATGGTAAGTTTTGTTATTCTTACATGCACATGTAAGTGAAAATTTTTAACTATTGAGTCTTTCTTATTCTGCAAAATCATTTAATTAAAGGTCTCTGCTGCAGCTTCAGGTGGCAAATCCCTTCATATCGTCAGTACGTGCCCTTCTTCCACTGTCCAAAGGCTCTGTGTTGTCTTTCCACTACCCTCAGATAGATGCCTAATGCTTATTTAAGCCAGGAAGGGAGTTCAGGAGTGAGTGCAGCAAAACTAGGGTAGGGATGACAGTTATGGCCCCTGTAACAGCCACAGAGGGAATGAGGCATATCTAACTGACTGATTGTTATACATAAAAAAAAAACTTCAGCCATCATAGATTATTTGTCTGCAATTCCACTCTCATTTTTCACTAGTAATTGTTAGTGTTATTTGACATTCCATCTTCCAATTTGCTGCGGTAATGGACTCAAGGCTGACAAACAAAGTGATGAAATACTGCTTATCTTGATTTTATTTCTTCTCTGAATAAAACCCTGGTGGACAACAATGTCTTGTACAGAAAACTACTCTCAATACTGATGTACTTCATAATCATTCAGCATCTCAGCTCTTCAGAGCTGATGTTATTGTTCCAAGTTTTTTCTGTATTCCAGCAATATCAAATTTGCTAATTGGCTTACTATTAGGTTGTATGCATTGCTCACAGTGTTGAAAGAGGGTTTTCTACTTTTCCAAGTGTAGGAGACTGTTGGGTGCATTCACATCTGAAAACTTGTGTGTCTCAAAGGTTCCTCAGGCACTTATCTTTGTTTATTCGTGCAATTTTTTGGTACTGGGAATAAAGATAGGATCACCTGATACTCTGGGCCATGTCAGTGTTTGCACCTGGGCTAAGCCAGGAGGTTCTCCATGTTACTGGATGACAATTGCAGAGTTACCAAGTTCAGCTGCATAAAATAATGGTGGAGATCCTGATTTTTCTGCCGCTTTATTGGGAGGGCGAGAAACTGTAATTCTGGCTGAAATCTTGAGTAACATAGTCCAAATACAGCAAGATTTCATAATATTGTATTTTCTGTGAAGCTTTCTGAACTGTCATCAGTCAGAAGATTCCTGAGGAAGGGCTTCCCTTGTAAAAGAAAACTCTGACAGGACAGACTGTGTATTTATTTAGTTTCTTATAATTAAACTGCCTTAAATTATGAATTAGAGGCTTTTCTTCTCTTTATATCTGGAATGTAACTAGCTGGCTTCTACTCTGCTCTAATCTACCCAAAGTGGCAGAGCACTGAACAATGCTGCACATATGGTCTATATTGACATGTCTTGAACTTCACTTTAGCACTAAGCGGTTAGGTTACAAGCAGCTGAATGCTTGCAAACTTTCTATAAAAAGAGACAATTTAGAAGAAAAAAGACCCTTCCAGACATTCTGATTTTTATTTCGGAATTCTGTTTCTGAGGGTTTTTCTTTCAGGTTTTTGAATTTTTGTGGATTCCTGGCCAATGTTAGATGCCCTGTTTTGTGACTCCTTTGCTACACATGGATCTGAGGAGGCCTGTGGATTGTGAGGACACCGCCTGAACTCTGCATCAAGCAGAGAACCTGTGTTGTGTTGTAATGAAAGGATTTCCGTGAGATGCAGGAAAGGAGTGAATTATTCTACTTTGTCATCTTTCAACCTGTATCTCTAAGAAGTATGTTTTAATTTGTTTTTATGTGGACCAGAAAAATTCAAGAATTACGATCAGTTTCATGAGATTGACATAACTTCAAAAAAGCTGGACAAGGTAACTGGAAAGAATTTATAATGAAAGGATTGTTTATCCTTAATAGCTGAAGAGATTAGCTTCAATGGCTCAAGGTCCAGATGGAGATCAGTGACGAGTGGTGTCCCTTAGGGGATTTGTATTGGGACCAGTACTGTTCAATATCTTAATCAATGGCATAGTTGGATCAAGTGCACCCTCAGCAAGTTTGTGGACACCACCAAGCTGAGTGGTGCAGTTGACACGGCTTAAGGACAGGATGCCACCCAGAGGGACGTGGACAGGCTTGAGAAGTAGGACCGTGTGAACCTCATGAGGTTCAATAAGGCCAAGCACAGGCTGGGGGATGAAGGGATTTGGAGCAGTCCTGCCAAGAAACACTCAGGGGTACTGGTGGTTGAAAAGCTGGACATGAGCCGGCAACGTGCGCTCACAGCCCAGAAAGACAACCATATCCTGGGCTGTGTCAAAAGAAGCGTGGCCAGCAGGTGGAGGGAGGTGATTCTGCCCCTGTACTCCACTCTGGTAAGACCCCACCTGGAGTACAGTGTCCAGCTCTGGCCCCCCCATGTAAGAAGGACATGGACCTGTTGGAGCACGTCCAGAGGAGAGCCACAAAAATGATCAAACGGCTGGAGCACCTCTCCTATGAGGACAGGCTGAGAGAGTTGGGGTTGTTCAACCTGGAGAAGAGAAGGCTCCAGGGAGACCCTATTGCAGCTTTTCAGTACTTAAAGGGGCCTACAGGAAAGATGGGGACAAACTTTTTACCAGGGCCTGTTGCGATAGGGCAAGCAGTAACGGTTTTAAAGTAAAAGAAGGTAGATTCAGGCTCAATGTAAAGAAGAAATTTTTTACAATGAGGGTGGTAAAACAGTGGCCCAGGTTGCCCAGAGAGGTGGTAGATGCCCCATCCCTGGAGACATTCAAGATCAGGTTGAACAGGGCTCTGAGCAACCTGATCTAGTTGAAGATGTACAAGCTCATTTCAGGGGCGTTGGACTAGATGACCTTTAAAGGTCCCTTCCAAACCAAACTATACTATGATTCTATGATTAGCATTTTTTTGTGATACCGTGAATTCATGCCTGATGTGTCAGAGATAGAACTGTAATAGAAACATCTTCGTTCAGAGGATGACCGCATATTTTTTACTGCTGTTTGATTGCAAATTTTTTTGAAATGTTGAAAGTTTAAAATTGCACAATGCTCAGACACAAACCCAACCATATCCAGTTCAGAGAAGCTTCTGGAGAGTTTTTCGTTTTTTCGGGGATTAGCGTAGAACTTGCTCCCAGCATTTACAGCTGCTTTAACTCAATTTTAGTCGACACAACGTGTAAGTTTACACCAGACAGTCTCTGCACTGGCAAAGCTTAAGAGATTTAATCTGCCTATTTTTATCCAGTCAGAAATAACGCAGTGCAATTCTCTTCCCGTTTAATCAAATTATTATATGGTGTCACCAACATATATAAAATTTGCTTAAATGTCAAAATGATTGACATTACATATTCTTAAAGTCTGCTTTGTTCATTGTTACTTATAACCATGTGTTGATTCTGACTACTCGTTAAAGTACCATTTCTCCCCATCTTCATTAAATATATTCAACAAACTCTCAAGAAAATCTCCCGCAAGGATACTTGGATAGCTGTATTTGGACATCCTCTATTGGCAAAAATTCTGACGAGGCTAATGGGAATCTTGTCTACTTGAGGGTTGTAAATTCAGCCATTGTATTGCCAAATGTAAGAAATGCTCAGAGCTTTTAGATGTGCATTGCTGCAATATTTCCTCAGAATGGAAATTAAGTCTCTGCAGGCTCCCAGTCTCTTACCAAGACAAATTCTTCACTGTAACTAACAGGAGGTTGTCTGCTTAAGGGTTCTTCTTAGTTTGACAGCTCAGGAAGGAAGCAGCTGAGATACACAGCAGCCTGCCCCCATGTTTCTGATTAAACTCCACAACAGCCCTTGCCCCAGGTTGGAGCAATAGCCGAAGGACTGAGGGCAGGGAGGCAAGAGGCTTAGTTCACCACTGGAGACAAGCCCTGCATCTGTACTGAAGCAGCTTCTGATCTAGTCGATGTTGGCTACTATTTATTATAGAAAACTTTCCACTTGTGGAAAGACAGGAGTTAATTGAGAGGGCTGCATGGGAAGTGAGCAGAAAAGGGATGCCTTAGTGCAGGAATGGTTTCAAAATTACAGGCACACACAAAAATGTACGTGTGAAAAAACGTAGGAGCAGTGCAAAAGTCCATGGGAAGCATAGAATATAGGTACATTTAAAGGTGCAAAGAGCACCTTTTTCAGGTTGATAAATTTCACAAGAGGAAAATAAAAGTAGTAATAAAAGTAATATATAGAAGAAAGCAAAATATTTCAGCCAAAATTAATGCATACTTGCTCAACTATTGCAGGCAACACTTGGAAAAAGA
Source organism: Rissa tridactyla (assembly GCF_028500815.1). Taxonomy (NCBI): domain Eukaryota; kingdom Metazoa; phylum Chordata; class Aves; order Charadriiformes; family Laridae; genus Rissa; species Rissa tridactyla. Next base: position 12,365,125 of record NC_071467.1, on the reverse strand, counting down.
GGACAAAAGGACTTTTCCTTAGTTCTTTGCACCCGTAGGCATGTGTCAAATACACTCACAACCCTTTTGTTCTCCCTGAACACAGAGCATTTGGGTTTGGTCTTTATAGATAGTCCAGTATTGGTGAGCTGTGCAGCTTTATGCTCAGCGATAGCTGTTCTTGCTCTGGCTCCAAAGGCACCGTGCCTATTGGAAGCAAAGTGCTGTTAGAGACTGAGGAGAGAGGCAGCCTATCAGCTGCTCAGTCCCATGGCACAAAATATGCCTTAAAGGATGCTAAGAAAAAGTTAATTCTCCTCTAACTTTTCAACTCAAGAGCTGAAAGCTGATCATGTGGAAAGTTGTAATTTTCCACTGCAAATGTATGTTTGCTATTCAGTTTTATCCACACAAGGAACAAGCTTGGAGCTGTTGCAATCACGTGTTTTTATATTCCGTGTAAGACCTCAAATCTTTAAACAGAAAGCATTTTGGAAGTCAAACTCTATTCCGTTTGTAAAACTCTAGTCTGTTTCTTCTAGACTTAGGAATTTCTAGCACTTGGTATGTAGCTTTAATGAAGAGCGATTAATCTCCACAAGCACTTCTTCACCTAAATGGGAACTTTAATTAACAGTTGGGAAGGAGTTGAAGGGAAAATATAAGGGTCCAGCTTGGGACAGTTTACCTTGAATAATACCTGGTCTCTCTCAATTGTAGATCTAAACTCCCCCAGTTTAAGCAAATTCTGATCAAGACTTTTAGCCCTGTGAAAGGATCAACTCTAATACCCTTAAAAATCAAGATACAGTAGAAGCAGGGCACCTGTTCTTGTTTTCTGAAGAGTGTTCTTGTTTTTCTTAGGCTTTAGCTGAAAGGTGATTTGTCCTGATTCGAACTACTGGTGGTTAAATCCTGTTTTTTCTCAATTCCTGAAAAATTAAAGGTTTTCAAAACTCATGAGGCAGGTTCCCGCAGACCCTGAGATTCTTAATGTAAAATGTTTCAGTTTTCCATCTTGTTTCTGATCCCGTCAATTAAATTGGATTCATTGCATTTTGCTGGGGTGCAGCTTGGAAAAGCTAATTGCAAGCTCCAAAATGAGAAGAGACAATAATGGGAGTGATACAGAAAGATGAGGATGTATAAAATTGTATCTCTCAGAGCAAAAAAGAAAAGAGACCGTAAGAAATGGAAGGCCAAGAGGACATGGTTGTGATCATAGGTTTATCTTGCTTTATTTTGGTGGAAAAATGGGGCCTTGATCACTGTTCCGAAAGCAAGACTTGGAGGGAAGGTGGTTTTTCATTTAAATGTGCTTTTATGAAAAAACAAAGAACACAAAATGGCCAGAGATCTGTGGAATGAAGGTTTGCCAATCCCACTTCTGACTCAGTGTGTTTTCACTTGCAGGGAAGGAGTTTGCCTAACAAAGTTGGAGCCAGTCCAAAACAAAAGAGGTTGTACTTGTATCTAAGACCTATAATATTTTGGATGCTCATGCCTGGTAGAAATCAGGGGACAACTATCACATATCTTACTATTACACATGCATAATTTACCTTAGGAAAGATAAGAATGGATGGATGTAATTTTTATCTGCTCATGGCAACAAAAAACCTTACACCCACCCTGCCAATGCAATTTACAAAGTGATAATAGGATTTTGCTTCTTTGGGGAGGGAGGCGAGTCAGCAAAGCAGAAATGTTTGAGAGATGAAGTGATCCTCACTTCTAATCAGAAGAATTTAGACTCTCCAGACCTTAGCACGGAGCCAGCTAGAGAATTTCACGGTATCTGTGAAGAGCATTAGAAGAAGGGTATGAACTTGAAATGTGCACCGAGGAATATTAAAACTGTCTTTCCACTGTGTGGTACTGGGTGTAGCTGCTGACATATAGCAGAGAAATCTTATGGCTTCTCTAAATGCCGCTGCCTAATAATTGCTCTGGAATGGATGTTACAACTAACACTTGCCAGAGTGCGAGTTATTGCGGCTGTGTCTGATCTCGGCTCCAGCTGGGGGGGAGGAAGGAAAGTAGGTCAGCGAAAGGCAGCCCAGATGTATATCACACACTCAAAAGCATGGCAGCATCCCTCTGAGAGCACCCTTTGCACACTTGGTACACTTTTTGTGGACGCATAAAATAATTTAGGTTGGAAGGGTTCTCTGCAGGTCATCTAGCCCAACCTCCTGCTCAAAGCAGGAACAACTGGATCAGGTTCCTTGGTGGAAATCTGAGAGGCCATGTCCAACGCAGAGAATTGCAAGTACTGCTGAAAGTCTGAGCTGACTGGTTTGTTTTTCAGCATTAATGCAGCTCTCTGGAATGATTTTTATTGGATTTTGAGGTGCTTGTTAGTAAGACAGATGTTCAGCATTTAGATAATTTGGGCATGGACTAGTTGTCCTAAAAATCCTGTGTGGTACTTTTATGAAAGCCTCTGTTTTGACCGATCTGACACATAGCAATAGAGGCATAAAGGTAAGGGTAACAGTGTAACCTTCATTTTCCTGGCAAGATAAGGAGGCACAGACTGACTGTTTTTTGAAATACCAGCTTTTCTTAGACTCTGTGGTTTTTATCAGGTCAAACTTACAGCATGAACCCTACAGTCAGGCACTCTGAGTTCTGGTTTGCTAGGAGTTTGCACACACAAAAAAATGAAAAATAAACACATGAAGGACTGGAGTCCTCAATTTTACAAACTTGCTTTCAGATAGGACTAAATTCCAGTTTTAGGGAAGGATGAGAAAGGTGCTGCTTATTTTATTGAATCACTTTACCCAGCTTACACTTGAATTCAAAGAAATCACAAATAAAGTGCTTAAAGCCATCTTTTCATCACCTGTTTTACCCATAGATGCTCACAGAACATGTAAATGTGATCTGACAGCAAGTGTAAAAGCCTGAGCGCGCAGGCGCGGTTGCAGGAGAGGTGGGAAGCAACCGTGTTCCAATGAAATAAGGGATAGAGAGGTCTGCAGTCTTTCAGTCCTTACATCTGAATGGGTATTGCAATCCAGCCCCTGAACTCTGTTTTATCCAATACAGGACATCCAAGATTTGTTACAGCTGTTAAGTACTTTGAATCCAAGCAATTCGTGCATTTATGGGTGTCTGCTTTACATCTGCCATTGACCTTTCCCCATCCCCTCTTAGCTTTATCTGTCTGGTATTAACCACTGTGGAGTAAGAGATCAGTTTAATGGATATTTCTCACAAATTTTGTCTGTCTTCATGGCCAATGTATGATGTCCTCCTGGCCCTGACTGCTGGGGAGCGTGGGCTGCTGAAAGGCACACTTCTCTCCCTGGCTGGGTTTCCATTCACCACTCATGTCTGCAGCAGTAGATGGGACCTTCCTGGAGGGGAGACCCTGGTGGCCCACGTGGTCAATGGCGCTGTGTCCCAGCTAAGAACCAGCATGTTGACCTCCAGACCTGAATGATCCATGTGGATGAATATTTTGTGTGAAGAAACTCCAAAGTATCAGTTGATGTAATCCTGCTTTTTTTTTTTTTCCTTTTTTTTTTTTTTAGGGTACACAGGTGTCATGGACAGAATTACAACTTGCCAAAAGTAGTGACTTTTATTTTTTTTCTTTTCCTACAAATGCATCATTTAGCTTCCTTAGAAGAATCTAGAAGTATTTTCTGGGAAGTGCACTGGCTTAAGCACACCTGTTTCATATGCTTTTGCTTAGCATGTTCTAAGAGAAAGTTAATTAAATTTCCTGAAAAAGATCCTTCCACTTGCATGCATGCACTCATTCAGAAATTCAAAGTCAGTGAGCAAATGTAATAGAAACAGTATTTTTTATAGGGAGTTGCATAATACATAGTAAATCTCTAATTTTTTTAAAAGGAGGGTTATATTTTTCATTCTAGTGTCATCCTTGCTTTCTGCATTATAGCGCCAATGCACAGGATGAATCATTTTACTCTGCAAATAACTGCATGATGATTTATCCTACAAAATATCTGTCATTTCCATAAAGCAGAGTTGAGTCAAACAGGAGCCCAAGCCTTCATAGATGCGGCACTGATTTTCCCTCAGTGCTGAGGATCTTTCCCCTGATCGTACGAGGAAGCTTGTGCCATTCTGCTGCGGTTAGTCATGAATATATTTGGGCGATGGCTAAGACTGCCTCCCTCGATGGGAAAGTGGAGAAGGCAGACACGGAGATACCTGTAGGACATCGCCAGTGCTGTGCATGGGCCAGACCCTGAGACCCGTGGAGCAGGAAGGGTGATGGGCAGAGCATTTGTTCTCTGCGTCTTTGCTCAGGTGTTGGGGGAAATGGAAATTTTGGCTATTGGCAAAATGTTTCCAAAGCTGGGAGAACTTGGAAAGGCAGAGGTGTGTGGTTGCCATAGGCACGCTCGTGCTCTCTGTGTATTTCTCTCCTTTCCATTTTTTTGTGCATCTCCCTCAGTACTGTCTTTCTACATAAACATCTACATATGTCAGAGACCTTTTAAAGGTTAAAGCAGTCTATGCTGTGTTTATTCCACCAGTGCTACTTGAAACGTGATGTTTGCTGACTCCGGCCCCTGAATCATTCTCCCTCTGAATAACCCAGGGAGCAAAGGAACTTGATGTATCTGAGCAGGGACCAACACAAAAGTCTTTGACTAAAAAACTTTGAAACAATCAAGGCAGAATGATATAACCAAGCTCTCCCTTATAAGCAGGAAACCACCATAGCTTGATATAAACTGTAACTACTGTTCACTTCTTTCATTTTACTTCCTATTTTCACCCTGCGATCTTTTCAAGGTCTGATTTAATTGCTGGAAAGCAAACATAAGAGAAGTTATTTCGCAACATTAGAGCAGAAATACCTAAATGCAGTGTTATAAGCATAACAGAAAGCCACAACTGGAGGCATTGAGTAAGAATATTAAGAGCATATTTCTCTTAGGAACATTTTGATGAATGTGTAGCAAGTGTGCCAAGTGTGGTTCTTACTGTAATAACAACAATGTCAATAATAGTGTTACTCTGTCCTTAAGAATTTCACATAAGCCTTCAAGACTATTTTTATTATTTTTCCCATGCAACACTAATGAAATCAATGGCATAAGTATCCCATAATTTTCAGTGGGACTTCAAAATAATAGAGTCATTTCAGTTGGCAAAAAACTTTAAGATCACCGAGTCCAACCATAAAATTAACACTGCCAAGTCCATCACTAAACCATGTCCCTAAGTGCCACATCTACTGTGGCATGGATGGTGACTCAACCACTTCCGTGGGCAGCCTGTTCCAGTGATTGACAACCCTTTCAGTGAAGAAATTTTTCCTAATATCCAATCTAAACCTCCCCTGATGCAACTTGAGGCCATTTGCTCTTGTTCTATCGCCTGTTACTTGGGAGATGAGACGGACCCCCACCTCTCTAGAACCTCCTTGCAGGTAGTTGTAGAGAGTGAGAAAGTCTCCCCTCAGCCTCTTTTTCTCCAGACTCAACAATCCCAGTTCCCTCAGCTGCTCCACATAAGATTTCCATAAGTTCCATAACCTTCCATAAGCTCCACATAAGTTCTCTGAAGTCTTGTTCTCTTTAGTCTTCATTAAAAACATTTAACAAGGCTAATTACAGAGTGGTGAGTTTTTAATATGTTGCTGTTTACCTTCGCTTACAATGCCAAGGTCTGGGACTCTACTAGTTAATAAAATTGCATATTGTAATCTATGGCAGTTCCTTGACTGGCTCATTGGATTTAAAGAGTAGTAGTATGTAGTTTGCTTAGGTTTCTCTTTCTCAACTTCATCAGATCCAAATTCCGTGCTCAGCTGTTTCCACACAAGAAATCGTTATTAGTCCATTAGAGCTGTGACCCTTGGATTGGGAGTGGGGAGACATTTTTGTGTATTATATACTCACTATGAGTGTTCGTAGGTCCCTCATATATGTTAAGCAGACTACTTACATATTTAAGGGACCTGCCTCTCTCCATTTGCTTTATAGAGAATTTGCCCGCTTAACTGTGGTCACAATGCAGTTACACATGTTCACTAGTCAATAGTCTTCAATGGGAAGTGTGAATTCCCCTCCTCATTGTGTCTGATGGTGTCACCAAAGGACGTTTGCACTGTATTATACACAGTGCCAGATGATCAATGCTATCACCGTCCTCCAGCAAGGACACAGCATGGGAATGAAGAACCAAACTGTCAGTCCAACTTTATTTCTAACTCAAAGGGCTTGGGAGCCGTTGCTCTGTCCCTCCTCACTTCTTCCCCAACAATATCAAGATGACTTTTCATATATCAGGTCCTTAATATGCAATTAAGAAACGAGAGGCTGATCTTGGTTGACTTTGGATTTTTTGAGCCCTACATTTTCTAGCTTTTCTGTGTGACCCTAAGGTCTAGAAACTTTCTCTTTTTAAAAAGGAAAAAAAAAAAAAATCTGATGCAATCGCCGGGTGCTGGGAGCTGGAGTTTGAGGGAAAATACTGCATCCTGGTACACTGGTGACATAATTAGAAAAGTCACCAACTGAGCTTCCAGCATGTAGCGTTCCTCTCGACCTTCCTCAGCTCTGGGCAAGAAAACTCTGCTCCTCTGACCCTGAAAGTCCGCACCCGGGGCTTTCCTTGGCTATGCACAGCAGAAGGGCTGGAGCCCTGCAGTCAGCATCCCCCTCTGTCTTGCAGCTGCAATTAGGGAAAGCATCAGCTGTGGCATGGTACCCCCTGGAGAGAAGAAGGTCACTGCCATACCCTGTCCACACTCACTTGGATGGCTGCTGAGGGCCAGCGACAGTGTGGCCCACTGGTCACAGGCGCTTCTCAGTGGCAGAAGGCTGCATGCTATGAAGCGAAAAGTTTTTAATTATAAACACTGTTGTGGGTTAACCCCGGTAGGCAACTAGGCACCACACAACTGCTCGCTCACTCCTCCCCCAAACCCAGCTCCCAGAGGGATGGAGGAAGAGAAAAGGAAGAGGCAAAGTGAGAAAACTTGTGGGTCAAGATAAAAAAACCACTTAATACACAGAGGCGAAATAGAAGAAGAAAGCAGGCAAAAGAAAACAAGTGATGCAAAGGCAATCACTCACCACCTCCTATGAGTAGCCTAATGCCCTGCCAGTTCCTGAGAAAAAGATGGGTAACTTCCCGAAACGCACTTATCCCTGTTTTTGTGGCTGAGCATGACATTACTTGGCATGGAATATCTCTTGGGTTAGTTCAGGTCATTTGCCTGGTTGTGTCCCCTTCCGGCCTATTGCACACCCACGGTCTATTCACAGGGAAGCGAGGAGTAGAGTAAGAAACAGAGAAGGCTCTGACACTGTGCAAACACTGTTCAGCAATGGGTAAAACATCGGTGTGCTATTGGCATGTTTTGGTCACATATCTAAACCACAGCAATATATGAGAAGAAAATTAACTCCTTCCCAGTCAGAGCCAGTACAACCCTCCCTCTTTGAAAAGAAAAGATTAATCCAGGACTACGATTAGGAAACGTTATCAATGATTTCAACATAATTGAGTACTCGCTTGCTAGTCTTTTCCATTCTTATAGCTCCTCTGAGCTGCAGGAAAGGATTTGAATAAAAGAAAAGGCAAAGTAAACACTCATCCTCCTGGGACAAAATGTTCCTGCTGTTTTCCTACTCTTTTACTTGAAAGCAAGAGTTCCATGAGCAGTTACAGCACTGAGTATTATCAACCACGAGTGTACCTAATGTTATTCAACACAAAGTGTGTCGGGAGAAAGTAATCCAGGAATATCAGTCATTGTTGTGCTGGGAGAGGGGAGTCGGATGGGTGCTCAGTGCAATGCATCACTCTCTGAAAAAGTCTCAGCCAGGCTCAGAAGTGAATGTGTCACTCCCAGCTCGGCTTGCCTGCATGATTAAACATGAGCCAGCACTGCTGTTTTTTAGTGCCGTTGGGTCATATTCCCCTGGAAATCCAGAGCCTTTTGGCAGCGATACTTGAGTTTGGAGTGGCACCTGTGTTTCCTGTTACTTGCCAAGGTGAGCATTGCATTTCCAGAGTCTTATCTTGACCTTCACTCAAGAGAAGGCTGCCTGATTTGGGAGCAGGTGGGTTCTGTGTTGGTTGTTTTTAAGTTGTGTGGGATCTTCGTCAGTGAGCCATGTCCCAGAAAACTCACTTGAGCTGTTGAAGGATTTTAAAGGACAGAGGTGGGGTGGAGGAGAAATGTGAATATTTCCCAGAAACAGTGTTTTGGATTTTATAAATGCGTGTTTGAGCACGTGTATGCATATAAGATACCTTCTCTATGATGTGAATGACACTGGGCAGTCATTTGGGTGTAGTGACTGGGAGATTTGCTCCCTGTGATACTATGGTCCTGGGAACTGTTCATGGATCTGTTACAGAACTGAATGACGGTAGATTTGATGCATTTTGGCACATGATCCGAGCTTATAACCTTCTCCCTTTCATCAGCTCAGTCCTCTCAGGAGCCCTTATTCACCATCTTCTTCAGATGTAAATAACCTTTTTGGTACTCCAAGGCAGGGAATGGACACTCTCCTTGTCTCAAAGCTGAACCCCTGCTCTAATCAGAGTTAGGGCTGAAACAGGGCCCTGCAAAGCCACCTGTGAGTGCATCCTGTGGGTGGGGGGAATTTTCATACCAGTCATGTGAAAATGTTTGGTTTTGCTTTTTATTATCAGTATATTGTGCTATGAGGGTATGCGATAACCACTGACTGTGGGGGCAATACTTACCATGGATGTTGCACAAACCAATGACCCAGGATGAAGACACCACAGACATATCTCTGCATGGCATCCTTTAAAGCTCATTCTTTTTGGTAACAGTATTGACAGGTAAAAATAATAATTATACCACAGAGAAGCCTGGGTTTTAGAGGGTATCCACAAATGGAGCAAACCTGGCCGAAGGAACTGAATTCCTCATACCTCTCAGGAGGCTCCACTGACTGCATTTACACGTGGCTGTGACCTCCCCTGTTCTTCACAGGCTAAGAAACCCTCAGCTAGGGACACTCATCAAAAAAAGTCTCTTCAAGGATCTGCTTCTGTTAGCAAGGATGGTATTACTGCTTTTCTTAAATGAAAATGGTTTTCCGTATATATACAGTAAAGGTTTGCTATCTCTCTTTTCTAAAGAACACAGGCAACATTTATGGTACCTAAAAGTGTTTCTTTTAGTAAACAGCTCCAGGATTAATAAACCCTTCAAGGATTATCATGGCAAAATTTCTGTTACGATGCAGACAGCATGTGAGATGCCAGAAGCAGGTGTTGTGAAAGTTGCAGGGAAGGATTGATGTTTAGTAGAGAAGGTAGAAAAAGACAGTGATGAAAATAAATGGAAAGAAATTTGTCTCAACAAACGTTTGCCAAGAGCCTAATTTTTGTGGTGTGGACCAAAAATTGCTGCTGACATTTTCTATAATGAAGTTTCTTCTGATTTGCTCAAAGTTGCCATCTGCGCTCTGACTCATCCATTTTATTCCCAGACTGGGTGTACAAAACAGACCTCCACATCTGCAGGACCCTGGCATCCTCCTGCAAAATGCTTTTTCTAGGAAGGGCTGGGGCAGATGAGTGCATACAGACCTGGGGCTACCCACTTACCACTCTGACAACAAACCCTGACCAAGAAAAATCATCTTTCTGTCTGGATCCTTCCCTCCGGTCTTTCTTTTCCCCCTAACATTAAGGGTTGTTTAAACTTGGTTCTGAAAGCTTAAAACAGTGTTTATGTCTCATCTCTCTCTTTGCTCTTCTGGCTGGATCTATATGTGATGCAGGTTGGCGTAGTTCTATTGAAATCAGAGGAACTATCCCAATTTCCACCAAATAAGGATGATCTGGGGCTTAAAATGCATATTCAGAATGAAATAGTCCTGTACAGAAAGTAGCTGTGGGTAATGAGGCAAGGATTGCAGCTAGCAATTTCAGAATTGTATTTATGAGCCTTAGAGCCACATTTCTCATTGCTAGGAAAATAATATCTGTTCTGTCACTTGTTAATATAATTATCCTCTGTTTCAGGAGAATTAGCAAGTCACAGTGCATTCAGAAACTGCTGCATTTGCATTGTGTAAAGTTGAAAAAGGAAAACACATTTGACACATTTAGTGGTCCAAATGGTGCGTTGTATTTGTCTTTTGAAAAGATTCTGTTACCTGTCCTTCTCTACAGACAATCATTGACCCATCAGTGTGAATAATTTGTTTTGCTCTGGAAAATTTCAGCCACTGCTAGGATTGACTAAGAGGAATTGTTGTTTCAGCAATAATCTCTATTGATGTGCTGTGTATTAAGCAATAAACGGCTGCTGAAATTGATTAATCGACGAAGTGGAGATGAGATTTTAAGGCAATTTCAAATTCTGTTCATTGCACTCACATTTTTTATTAAATATCCCCTTGTTGCGGTATTATGCTACAAGATGAATAGAACTTTTTTTTTATCAGACTTCTTAGTGTCATACATTACTTTCTAAACATTTGGGATATTTGAAAATCCCTGATATAAGCAGCTCTATTTCCAAGCCTTCACTGAGGAAGGAGAAAAGGATAACCTTGTCTTTTAAAACATATTTGTCTGTGGTTTCTTGTGTGACAGCAGACTTTTTTTTTTTCCCCTCCACTTTGCAATATATAGGACAAGGAGAATCGCCAGAGCAGGTCAGACCCAAGGTTGATGAAGGCCAGTCTTCTGCAGCTGGCAGCAGACAGCACCAGCTGCTTCAAAGGAGGAGACAAGAAGTTTCACAGCTAGTGGCAATTTGAAAATTAACCTCTGAGAAATTTCCTCCCAGCTTCCATAGGTGGAAAATTCATTTACTCCTGGAGGCAGGCAAGTTTGCAGGTCTTCCTCTTCTTCTTCCTTCCCTCTCCCTTCCCCCCCCTTTTTTTTTTCTTTTTTTTTCTTTTGGGTTTGCTACTATAATTCTGGCTATCCTTCACAGTTGTATAAGATCTTGGACCTTTTTGATTACTTTGAAGCTCTGGCCTTGATGATATATAATGACAAAAACTTCCGCAGACGAATTGGAATTGGTGTGAAACACTGTGTCCTTGCATCAGTACGAAATATGTCACCTTCCAGTCTCAGCAAGTCTATTGTGTTTCTAACAGTTCATGTTATCAGCGCCTGGTTAGTCGCAAGATTTAGGCCAGAGTGCTTTGTTTTTTGCTTGCTGTTATCCCTTTCCCGTTTTCACCTCTTGTGTCCTTGGAGTGCAATTTCTTCAAAGCAAGCTCCTCTCCTTTACACAGCTTTTATACAGCACTCAGCTCAGTGGACATCAAGTACTTGCAAAAGAAAAATATGCATTAATGTCTAGTTTAACTTACTAGTAGGGGAACTCAACACTATTCAGGTATTCTGGCTCTTATTTGACTAAACATTGAGAAGAACAACAAAAAACACCTGAACAAAATTAACACCTCTGCCCATGAATTGTGTTCCCATGTCACTTACTAATAGTCTATACCAAGGTATGAGGTCTTTTAATCCGCCAAAGACTTGAGGTACCTGGAGGAGTCGTGAGGTTGAGGTATTTTGATGGTCATTTATTTTTCTTCAGGCCTCCACTACCCGCATTTGCCAGGGTTTTTTATCCCTAAGGATGAATGATCATGAAAATGAGGGCAGATTTACCTGTATGAGAGTGTTTTATGCTGACAGGCCCCTCCCACTGACTTTCCTGGAGCTGCTCCTGTTTGCACTATAGAGGTGAGAATGGGGCACACAGAAATGCTGTGTTGGTTGGAGAATGTGAATTTCTTCCCTGCTTTCCCTTATGGCTGATCTCTGAACTTTCCAAATTTATAGATTCCAAGGCTTTGAAGAACAGCTAAACTTGACATCAATTTCTGCTTTCACTCAAAACCTTTCTGACGAATTTGACTTGGAAACAATAGGCTTCATGTTAAGACAAAACTGAGTCTGTTGTTATTATCTCTTTGTAGATTACATAGCTTTGCAGCAGAAACTGCATAGAAAAGCATGGGTTTTGTTTTATTTTTGTTTAAATCCTGATAAGCAGGAGTGGAGTTGGAAAAAGCAACTGAGAGAGAAGCAAAACAGCTAGGTCAGCACTAAGTCAAGTGTTTTACTGCTTTAATTTGCTATGTCTCTTTGCAAGGAGATACGTTTTGATTGTAGCATGGTGCTTTCCTGGAAGGGCATTTTACAGGGAGGCTGGAGTGGATGGAGCAGGCTATAGGTGTTCTTTATAGGCAGAGACTCCTCATAACAACTTCTATAGCACAGCTTGTCACCGTGTTCAGTTTTGCTACAGTCCTAATGGTCAGGTGAATGTGGCATGGGTACACACGCACAACGAATATAATGTCTGTGGGTGGAGGGGAGTGATATATGTGTCTAATTGCACTTGCGAATTTGTGCGGGAGATTATATAGTCCAATCAGGACAACTATGTTCTAGCTGCTCGTCAAAGCCAGCTCTCAGGCTATATTAAAATTCAAGGTAAATCAATGCCAGTCTTTTCACTACATCTCCTAATCCAATGTAGTTGAAGCAGGGGCATGGTCCTGTACAAATGAAGTAACTGAGATTGATTTCATTCGCTGTCGGTAGCACGGCAGTGGTTTATACCAGCTGAAACCAGACTGAGCGACACTGCTCACAGAAACATGGTGTTTCTCGTTTCAAAAAGATGTGGGGATTTTTGGTGTTTGTGTCATGGTTGCCTGTTTTCAGAGTGCTACTTTGTCAAACAATAGCCATTTCAGTGCCAGTTTATCAAGTCTTCACGGATTTTTGCTAATCAGTTTTTGTCAGAAAATAACATATTTTTTTTCAGCCCAGGGAAAGAATTCGATTGGAAAAAAATATTTTCTTTGCCATGGTTTATCTGCATGATATTTGCCATCAGCACACGGCAGTGGCATCTTAGCAGATCTCAAATGCAGAACTTGTGATGAGAAGAAAATACAAGAGCTAATTTTTCTTGTTAGTTACCTTTTAAATTTTTTTCTTATTCTTCCTGTTCTCTGATGAGGGTGGTAACCTTTTTCTGCACATGCCTGTGGGCCTTTGTGCATGCCGATCCGGGCTGAGGTGTCTGTGCTAGAAGCATTTTTTGTTCAGGCAGAAGCTTGTGGAAAGCCTGGGAACTGATCAGCACTTCCAGCACTTCAGCCAAATAGGAATTACAGACGGAAGCACAAGGAAGGGGCCAACGCTCACAAGGAGAAGGGAAATATCACAAAAGTTTTCAACCTCTTGTGTAACGACAAGGTTCTGCCCTGCAAGTCTGCCCTTGAATGCTTCAAGCAGTGGATGCAATTTCAGAAGAATAAGATGATGGGACTAGTACCATTAACTTTCACAGAAAAGTATCTCTCTCACAATCGTGTAGATCTTGCTAGGCTTGGAGGAACTAAAAGGAGGCAAGGAGTACTTTCAGGGAGAGGAGATGATATAGAAGTATTGATTAAGAAAATTCCTACATCACAGGCCTATTTCATTTCTCTTTTTCCTCTCTGTTTTATATTATTAAGACCCTGCACAGTACTTTATCAGTCTCCTTGGCAGAGCTATCTCATTTGTGGTTATCTGACTCTGCTTCGTTTTTATGCCCATATTACTGGTTTATTGGATTGGACAGTTGACTACAAGCCATCCAGGGAGAATGTCAGCAGTAGAATATCACATTACTGAAGTGAACAGAAATTCAGCTCCTGTACATTTTGATGCTATTTGCTGAACTAAACAGAAACATCCTGAGATATTTCCCAGGAGGAGACAATTTTTCACTGAGATAAGACCATGCTATCAACAGGCAACTGGACGTTGCTAAAATAATGCCCTCAGCATCATATAAACTCACATAAAACACGAGTTAAGGATGTGTGAAGCAGCTGGAATATTGCATAGCTCAATCTAGTTTATACCCCAGGTTCCAATCGGGCTCTGCTGGTGGAAGGGAAACATCAGTGTAACTGTAAAGGGAACATTACGGGCAGGTTTTGGGGGCCTTGGATTAACCATAGGCTAAAGTGGTATCTAACAACAGTTAACCCAAACTGCACTCTAAGCTCTCATCCCATTTCAAATTCTCCATGGGACCTATGGTCCAAAAGGTCGTTGCATCAAAACTAAAAACATTTGTATTCAGTCTTGGCTTTTGGCTACAAATCTGATCTGAACAAGGAGCTATAAAGCTTAACTCAAGCAGCCCTCCCAAATTCCAAACTCTTGCTCAATTTGAATATTATTTATTGGTGCAAAGTTACTTAATTTCATGGAGGAAAAACAGTCTCACTTTCTGAAGAGAGGGACCCACCTGCTAACCAGAAAGTAACACAATATGTTAAACTGACATCGATTTTGTAAACAATATTGTCTTCATGTATTTAAACAATCAACCAGCCACATTTTTATTGTGGGAATAAGCTGGTACTGTACCTGCTATTAAATAACACCTCCTGCTGGGAATGGGTAGATAGGTGGGGAAACCAATAACAACTTCATTCCTTTGTTTGGTGCAAGATTATTTTATTGTATTGATAGAAACATGAAGAAGAAGGGTGGAAGGTGGTGAAAGGGTAGTCAAGTAGACTGATATCAGACTATATAACTAGTAATAATGGGATAAGTTAAACAGAGAGACCTTCATAACGTGAATGTCTGGCACTGCAAAGTAGTCTCCCCAAGGACAGGAAGGAACAGTTAGCTTATTAAATGTGTAATTTAAAATGATTGTAAAAAAAAGTTGGAAAATATTCTGTAGGGAACAGTCTTGGAGATGGACGACTAGATATTTCTCTTCATTGTCTGATTATATGCATTCATATTTTTTTTACTGATGTTCGAAGAGTGGCAGTGAGGTAAATGGAGGTTGTGCCTTTCAGTTGCTCAGCTACACAAGCTGAAAAAAACATTTTTGATTTCTTAATGGCATTACTTAAGTGAAGAACACTGACCTTTTCTTTAAAAAGGAGAACAAGAGACATGTTTATAAACTGAAAAAGCAAGGAATTGCCAGCATGTCAGTTTAAACTCAGGTTCTAGTGCTATGACAGGAAGACCCCTCAGACACCTCCAGCAGTAATGTATGTTTAATCAAGGGGGAACATTTTTTTTTATTGTACAAGTGCGTGGAATTTCTAATTAATTTTGTGCAATATTTATGAAAATCTTGACCAAGGAGCTTGCTTTGGCATCCTTTTTATTGTCTCCCTATTCTCAAGTATTCAAAGAGGCAATTGCCTTTTTTGGATGCTTTAGTTTTCTTTTTCCATTAAATGTTTTACCTCTCTGGTTATTGGGAGTCATCTATGCATGCAAACAGAATAAATTACACTTCTACCCACTAGATACAGTCTCTTATGCTGTTAGAATGCTCCACATGGTGGGAATACACTTGATAATTGAGGTTTTTAGCGATTTAAATGCAAGAGGATGATTCTGCTCCTGAAATAGGTGGAATAGTTATTAACTTCAGTAATGACAGGTTCAAGCCTTGACTCAGGAAAAAGAAACTTAATGCTCTTCTTTTCCCCCATCAGTTTGTAGAAGATTTCAAATTGCCTTGCTGCAAATTTCCTGTTTCTATTGACTCCCGTAGATCAAACCCAACAGAAAAAAATGGTAGCGAGATATGATCCAAGCAGAATTCCCCTTATTCACCTGGAGATCAGGATAGTTTTTCAAGCCACTCAGCAGCCATCCTATAATCTTTACCCTGTGGTTGCTCCGTATACTGGCACACACTAAGGGGCAAAGTAGTCCAAGACGGCAGTAGGAGCTCTGGTCCAGAGGGTGAAATGGGCCCACAGGACCCCTGGGGACAGAGCGTTCTGGTTAGTAGCAACTCGCTCCCACTTTACACTTCATGGGAAAGATTGGCAGGCTGTGTAGATTCAGGTTTGGTGACTCAATGGCCAGTAACGGCAATAAAGCATTTCCTCATTGATTTTGACTTCGTGACCAGTTAAGCAGTGTGTTAGACATAGTAGTCAGGTGCCTTTTCTTGCAGGTTAGACACTGCTGTAGTCAAGGTGAGCTACTTTTTTTTTTTTTTCCTCTGAAAGACAAAGGGGCTTTAGTGTGTGCATGCATGTATATGTACGCATGTACAAGGGCAAGTGTAGGGTACTGCACCTGGGGAGGAATAACCCCTTGCACCAGTACAGGTTGGGGGCTGACCTGCTGGAGAGCAGTTCGGTGGAAAGAGACCTGGGAGTCCTGGTGGACAACAGGATGACCATGAGCAATGTGCCCTTGTGGCCAAGAAGGCCAATGGCATCCTGGCATGCATCAAGAAGAGTGTGGCCAGCAGGTCGAGGGAGGTCATCCTCCACCTCTACTCTGCCTTGGTGAGGCCGCACCTGGAGTACTGTGTCCAGTTCTGGGCTCCCCGGTTCAAGAAGGACAGGGAACTGCTGGAGAGGGTGCAGCAAAGGGGTACCAAGGTGATAAGGGGACTGGAACACCTCTCTTATGAAGAAAGGCTGAGGGATTTGGGTCTCTTCAGTTTGGAAAAAAGACAGCTGAGGGGGGATCTTATCAACATTTATAGATACTTAAAGGGTGGGTGTGAGGAGGATGGGGCCAGGCTCTTTTCAGTGGTGCCCGGTGACAGGACAAGAGGTAATGGGCACAAACTTGAGCATAGGAAGTTCCACCTGAACATGAGGAGGAACTTCTTTCGTTTGAGGGTGGCAGAGCACTGGAACAGGCTGCCCAGAGAGGTGGTGGAGTCTCCAACTCTGGAGACATTCAAAACCCACCTGGACGCGTTCCTGTGCAACCTGCTCTGGGTGACCCTGCTGTGGCAGGGGGGTTGGACTAGATGATCTCCAGAGGTCCCTTCCAACCCTATGAATCTATGATTCTATGTTTATATATACACATATACATAAAATTGCTAGTGTACCTGAATGCATATCCAACGCTTATGAAATAGAAGGCAGATGTCACAGAGACATCAAAGATATTTAGACTAATTTTAAATCTAAAATCTTTACCAATGTCCTTTATTTCTGGATAAAGAAGATTATTCAGATTTAATGCTTCTAACTATTCATCTCTTTCTAAATCTATGTGAATGGTGGAGGCTAACATTTTTCAGATTATTGAAGAGAGCTCCTGTTCAAACATGGGTGTGATTATTTATGAGAGAGAAGTGTGTAGTCAAGTAGGTGCCACTCTAGAGCCGAACAAAATAGTTCTGTGCCAGGCACTGCTCTGCTGCATGACCCTCTTGTCCATTAGCTTGCAAGGTCGTTGGAGCTAAAGTTAATTCCCCCTGTACATCAAACAGAGATGCTTCCCAGCTGGGAAGCTCACTGGGGGCCTCTCGCTGCTGCTGGGCTGCCAACGGCATTAAGAAACCCCCAAATGGCATAGACTGAAGTGTTGCTTAGACCCGTCAGTAGATTAAATTCCTACGCTGCTAATCCTTTGGGGTTATAGGGATGGCCCAGTGTTGTTACTTTATCTGCCACCTATAAACACGTGCACGTGGCTGAGAGGCACCAGATGTGTGAGAAATCTGGGCAATGTTGGGCTTCTCCACTCCCTTCTCCCCCCAGCTCTCGGATAACACTGCCCACAACTCCTCCCTCCCTTCCCAAAGCAAAACCCTAGGGTCACTATTCCTACTTCCCTACACCCCTACACCACTCCCACCTCTGGCTTCCAATGCTTGAGCTACTAACTCTCATTTTGTTGGATGCACAGATGCAAAGCTCTGAAACAGGCACGCAGCAAGCAAGGGAGCCCTGACATACATGTCTTGGACAGGAGGTGAGTTACCATTTATAAATCCCTGCTTTCTGGCTCTGTATTTTTCTGTTCAGAACCAGTTTGACAATATCCAGCTGGTATTACTAAAAAACATATAGCTCAGGAAAACCCCAAAACCCAGTTGCAGTCATAATGCTTGTATGTTGCACACAATTTTTCTCTTCATACAGTTTGACTTGATCACCACTGTTAGATCATGAAAGATCCTCAAGCATTTCACATGTAAATTATGCCCCCCAAAGTTGTTATTCCTGTGATGGGCAGTCTCCCTTCCATGCCACAAAATCCAGTTAAAAAGAAATCTTTCCTTCCATTTAAGATGTACGTTGTTTTTCTTTTGAAGCGGCATAGGAAAAATGTTCACATGCTGCCAATGAAAGCTGTATATAGGAAGCCACACCATTTTCTTTCTTTTATTTTCACGTTTGGTTGAAGGTGAGCCTAATTGGTCTATTTATGAACTTTATTTATAAGGACTGTATCCTCAAGGGAGCATTAAGTAACCAACTAATAACCCAAGTTTTATTCAGAAGAGCCTGTGCAGCTGGAAATTTGTCATATCTGATCATAAATGTGTTTTGACGCTTCAGGAACTAAGGGGCTAATCCTGTTTCAATAAAAAAATGCATAAACTCATAACAGCTACGGTCGTGCACAGACCTGTTTGAATACCCTTGTAATTGTGCAACAGACACTTGGAAACAGGGGACAGCTGATCTCTGGGGATAAAGCATTATCATGCTGCAAGTGAAGTTGAATACCCAGGGTCTCCAGTCAGCCTTTTCGATTTGAATGGGCTATAATCAGGCCAAAGAGGCTGGGAGGCTCATGGTGCGGATCAGATCGCAGGACAGTTTTGAACAGAAAGCCCAACTCTTGGGATTAAAACAGACCAGAGATTTGGTCTGTGCACAGATTCCCTCCTGCACCTTAATTTTTAGTGTGGGTATTTGTCTGTTACTTTGCTTTGATCGCTCTGATTAAGCATCCTCAGGGTGAGTATCTTACCAAGGTGAACTAAAGGCTTTCCAAGTCCTGCTATACCCTGATACGTGGTCAGAGACTCAAAGGGAAGGGAAACCTTCCTCTAACAAACCTTGTCTCCCCACGGACAAGAGCATCCACAACACAAACGGCAGCTAAACCTAAACCACTCCTGCCTGTATTGTCCTGGGTGGCTCTGTCAGCGGGTACCCGTCAGAGCTGTGCAGGGAGGCAGCTTCAGCAGGGTGCTGGGAGAGGGCGCTCAGGGAGCAGGACTGCGGGAGGGCAGAGGGGTGGCAGGGATGCTGCTGTGTGAAACCCCTCGCTTTCTCCTTCCTTGGCACCAAAAAATTTGTGCCTGTCCACATGCGACACTGAGGAGGAGAATGGGGGGCATACCCTCTGGTTCCTTCACTTTATGTTGCCTCTAGGTCCTATTACCTTAGTACATGTGTTGTTTTATAAAATTGTTAGGTTTTTTTTCCTTAAACCCAGCTGTAGTTTTTGACTCAGTTCCATCAGTAACAGCTGGTAAGGAAGTGATTTCTTGCTGTATTTCAATTAAATATTTTGATGGTTTAGCTTTTCATCGGGTGTCCATTTCTTAACTAAGTTATTTTGGGTTTGAGTTGTTAAAAAGAAGAAAGTAAGTTTAGCTTTTTCCATGAAAATATATTTGTATCAGGGGAAGGCATGAGGCTGGTGTGTCTGTTTGCTAAAAAAACTATGCATCAGACACCATGTATATTACACCGGTATGATGTTAGCTCTGGAACAGTTTGCAAACCTGTTTATTTTTGTATGAAGCCGTTATCTTTCATAGCACAAGTAAAGCAGCAGCCTTGGAAATAGTTTTGCCCTGGATAAACAGAAGAGGGTTTTCTGTCATCCTCCCGCTGAGTGTGTACAGAGCAGTGGCTGTTACATCAGGTTCTGAGAGATGGTGCTAGATATGTTTCTGAGATGAATGACCGCGACATGGTGCCTGCGATAGTGATGGATGAGGTTACGCAGCCCAGGCTTGCCTTGCGGGGTCCCTTGCTATTGCAGGACTGCAGCTTCCCTGCGAGGCTGGCTGTCGTGGGCTGCGAGGCAGAGCCTTTCTGGGCTGTTGAGCATGTGGTGCATGTAAAACAAGAATTAAATAATACGGGCTCTTCTCATATTAACAAAGTGCGCACACAAGAGCAGCTGAAGTTCCTTTAACAGGAGAGGTAACACATGGGGATGTTACATCCCGGTCTGACGACGTTGGGCCCAGGAGAGGTTCGCAATGATTCCAAGCGTGAGATTAAGACACAAACGAGGTCAGATGCCGCTCACTGCAGGTTCATTGTTATTCCCCGGCAATAGTCCCTGAGATGAACGATAGAGTAAATACGTAAGTAGAGGAAAGGCAGAAAGGAGAAGCGGTATTACGGAGCGCAGCAAGAGTATAGTCACCACCACAGGCCCAACGACGTCTCGCCAGTCCTATGGAATTCAGTGGCAGCACGTTGATCTGTCCTTCTCAAGTCGTGATGGTGGTGGGGGTCTCAGTTCCCAATTTGTGGTGGGTCACCGCTCTATAGTCCAGGTTGGTCCATAGCTTGACCAGTCAGTGTGATGGTGGCCTTTGCCCAGCTAGTTGTCATTTTACACGGTCGCCATAAGAGCTCTTCCTGCCCCCTGCTGCTTGGGCAGCGGCTGACTCAGCACATTGTGCCTCAGCAAGCCTGAGGTAGACAGGGTCTGGCCACTCTGATAACCAAAGGCCTACACCCTTTTCAGCTGGTGGCAGTCTTGGGTGGTGACTGATAAGCAAAAGAATGGTCTGCAGAAGGCGCTAAATAGACACAAGCAAGCTTCTTGTTGGCCTGCAAGCCTGCCGTCGATTTGCAGAAGCTTAAGCAAGCTTTGAGACAATTATTTTGAGGTTCCAGCCTCTCACAAGGGGTTTGCATGGTAAAACCTTATGCCTCTTTGCTTCTCCCAAGGCTACGCCCATGATGACGACAGGGTTCCTCTTCCAGAACCAGAGAGAAAACCTCCTCATACCTTATTTTCTGGTGAGTGAGAGAGGGATGCGCTGGGCCTGCAGGCTGCGTGTGGGCTTTTTCACTGTCCCCATGGCAATGGGGAGGGTGGTTCACCATTACTGTCTTGCTGCACTGCAGCTCTGACCCCTGGATATGGTTGAAGGGGCCAGATAGATAAGAGTTGGCCAGTGAGTGGCATTCAGGGTCCTGGAGTGGGAGAGTGTCTGCGACAACAGCGTTGCCTGCTCCTCAGCCCCAGGCACCGCTGCTGAGGAGGGTGAGGCGGCACCTGGCAGTACGTCCATCGTGTACCTCTCACTCCAGGGGTGTTTCTGTCCCTTGCTGTCCAGAGGGCTCGGGTGCTCTGAAGAGTTTCTAGTGCTTTCTTTTACACGTGTTGTGGTTTGAAGAACCCCCAGCAATTTATTGTCATTTAGACAATTATTCTATCACTCAATGACCCCTGCCCACCTAGGAAGGGGATTGGGAAAGAAAAAAACCCGAGGGCTGAAATAATGAAACAGATATAATAGAATAAGACCAAATAATTAACACTAATAACACTAGAGAACCAATATTGATCCTGATACCAATATAAAATATACAAGAATTATACTCAGCCAGTTCTATCAGCAGAAATCTGTGTGCTCTCAGCAGTGGACTGCCGATGTGGGACACTGCGAGCGCTGCGGCTTCGGGAGGAATGGAAGGGCCCAGGGGTCTGGAAAAAGGGCAAGAAGTTCTCAGGACCTCAGCTGTCATAGGAGAGAAAAACTCTTCAGCAAACTTTCTACTTTATCTTGAATGTGACATTCATGGAATGAAATAATACTGTTGGCCAGCTTGGGTCAAGTGCCCAGGTCCCACTCCCCCTCGTCCACGCACGTGCCTTATTCGAAAACACTGAAAGTTTGAAACCCCACACACCATCGCTGGCAATAAAGAAAACATTTTCACAAATTCAGACACTAGAGTCTTCTAAAAATGCAGTTTTCCCAAGTATTAGACCTTACTGAAAAGCAAAATCACTGAAAGAGAAATTAATCCTGTGGTGCTTAAAGCAGGACAACATGACATAGGCTGTCTGCTATGAGATGGCCTTCCTACCCAAGGCAGAGCAGCCCACAAACTGCAAAGGCTGCTCCTCACCACAGCCCAGTTCATCTAATCCCTGCTGATGGTTACGAATGACTCCCCCAGTGGTCTCATCCTGTAGGAAACTGTCCCCTCTACTCCAGAGGGCGTCACAGGGCTCAGCATGTCACCGATGAAGGTGCAATGATAAGAAACCCGGAGGATTTGTGTCCTGGGTAGTTATGGTCTCATCCTTCAGATAGTGACATGGCAGGTTGTGCTGGTGGGGCCTCCAGGTGGAAAATGCAGGCTCCAGCCTGCTAGCCAAGCACAGCCACCACCACCAAAAGGGGAAGGTGATGCATTCATCTTTTAGCAGTGCCTAGATTTAGGGTGCGGGCCAATTTTCATCGGGTTTTTTTGATTTTTTTTTTTGCCTTTTCTCATTTCATTTTGAGTGAGGAAATAGCTCATGATTCCCAGAGGCAGAAGTTCTCCTGCCTTGAAAATTTAACCTGAAACAATAAAGTAATCTTCTGTTTTAGCCCCCCTAGACCACAGGCATAAACGGTTTTTGTTTGGTGCCCAGCTAATTAGCTCGCTGAGAAATGTAATAGTTAAGCTAATAATTACTACACCTTTGCAACTGACCTTGAGGTAACTTTAATGCAGATACTTTAAAGATAAAAATAATTATTTCTGGATTTCTTTTTATTAGAACAAAATTATTTATATATTTATATTATTTCCCTATTTCAGGTGGTAAGTATAAACCAAAACACATGAAAGTTCAATAACTACTGACCATAGGGGAAAATTACCATGTTTCAACATGGCCAATAGAGAAGGCTGGGAAAATGGGCTTCATCACTTTGTGTAGATCTTTTTGGGGTTAAACTGCTCTTTCAGTGGTTGAGAATAAAGCACACACAACTTTATTCACACTCACATAACTTTATTCACACTTTATCCTCTTCTCCCCAGGTGATGTTTAGCCAATAGTGGCCAGCAGGTTTGGGATGTGCAGAGTTGGAAAAATAAAACACAAAAATGAATTCTGTTATAGGTACAGAAACAGAGAAAAAGCACTTCACCCAAACTGCTATGTGGTTTTGCTTTCCATCATCGCTTTCTGACTTCAGAGATGCACACACTTTTAATGGACCTTCTCCAGCAGAAGGGATGGAGCAACCTTGGAACAACTCCCTTTAGCAGTTGGGGACATTGGGGCACAGAGTAATTATCTTGCATCCCTAAACCTCACTGTGACCTGTTATGTGTGGATGTCAGAGCGAGAGAGTTCATGTCTCACCCCTCCCAGCAATTGCAAGCAAAACATAGAAGTAAAAGACGTCTCTCCGTTTTGGAGCTGAGGGACCTTCCTTCTGATCCCAGCGCTCTGGGGTTATTGCACAGATGTGATTTATGCAGTAATTAAATCTGCAGAATATAGTTAGGTGCCTAAATGCCTTTTAAAATGGTATTTAAAAGACGAGTCCTTGAGGCCTGACATTCAGAGGTGCTGACTCCCACCGGTAGCCACCGAGGCCAATGGGACAATTGGCGCTTAAGCCACGGCGTGGCCTTGAGCCAGAGTGCTCAGCGCTGTGTGGGAGCAAGCCCAGAATGGCCTTCTCACAATGTACAGCTATCTATTTCACGCTAATTTGTGTGACTTTGAAGCAGGAAGATAGCGTGGGAGGGTCTATCCTCTTGCTGAATAGCATCCTGAAAATTATTGCTGTAGGTAGGTACAGCGGGACCGACAAGCGAAATGCTCTTTTCTCAGGCCAGCCAGCGTGCCAGCTCGCTGATTATTTGCTGTATTTGATCTGGCATATATCTAGTGTGACTCATTCTCTGCAGCCCCAGGAAAATGTGCTCTCTATAAGCATTTTAGAGGGTCTGTTGCTCAGCGTCAGGAAACAGAAAGAAATTCCTCACGAATATGTTTCATCAAAATGGTGGGCTAGATTTTCTTAAGACATCAAGAAAAAGAAGGAAAAATGGCACACCCTTATTACCATGAGTGAAGAAGAGTGTAGTTTGCAGGCAGAGGCTGAGAGATATTGTATTGAAAAAATAACATTTTTCTACATATGCCAGAGAGTAAATCATTTCATGCTGGGTCGTTAGCACCCTGTCTTGCTCCCCACCTTTTCCATGCAAAGAAGTAAGTGGAAATTTTGCTCTCTCCCAAACACCATTCGCATCTGGTCTTGACGGATCAGGGTTGGACAAGGTAGCAGACCAGACACTTGAAAAACAGCCTGGCCTAATGGATGTATTAAGAGGACATTATTCAAAACAGAG
This sequence comes from Rissa tridactyla, assembly GCF_028500815.1. Taxonomy (NCBI): domain Eukaryota; kingdom Metazoa; phylum Chordata; class Aves; order Charadriiformes; family Laridae; genus Rissa; species Rissa tridactyla. The sequence goes on along the minus strand of NC_071467.1, from coordinate 12,341,000 downwards.
GCGGTTATGTTGTAATGTAAAAAAAATCTGCATTATTTAAGCTGAACTTCGCAAATGGCTCTACTTCAGATTTGCGGTGCTGTGTAGGAGAGCAGAATTATGACTATCCTTTTCCTCTCTTTGATTTGGGGCGGTGCTGAGTGGTCAGACCTGTAAAAGTATATGGCAGGAAAGACTCAGCCTGACAATTATTTTTGTCCATGTACCTGGGGAGCAGGGAGGAGCTGATGGAGAAATTTGGGGTCAAACGTATTCCTTAAATCCTTTTTAGATTGTGTGTTTTCAGGTGTTACTGAACTGGGTGTGAGTCAGTGCTGGGATGGGACCACTCAGCAGGTTTAAATAGCCCAGGCTGCTGCAGTGGGACAGGCTATATCCTACCCACCCAGTATTTTCCCATGCCATGGCGGACAGATCCTGTGCCTCCTATCTGCCCTGCTCCTTTGAGGAATTGCCCTTCCCAGTTAAGCACAGAGGACCAGGCAGTGGTTAGTGGAAGCAGGCTGGATGGAAGATTTGCCAAGATGAGGGATTTAGCAAGATAGGAGACTTAGCAAGTTTTTCCCTCTGCTGACCTCATTCCCAACAGGTTTCTTTTGTCTGGAGCCAAGCCCCCACGCAGGGCAGCTTCTCCTGCTGCTAGTCACCTGCCTGCAGATAATCTGACCTTTTCTTTCTCCAGCATTGGTAACGCTTACAAAAAATGATAGATTGGATGGCAAACCTTAGCTTTTACTGAAGGTTTAGAAGCATCCCATAGAAATGGGACCAGGGCAGTTTCGGGGAGCAAAGAGGAGGAGTGTGGGCAGCCAAGGGGTTGTTGCTGAGATGTGGTGCCTACTCCTTCCCAGGACAGGTGGGCATGGCTTCCCCAGGGCTGCTGCTGCAGACCTGATGGGGGTTCTCATCGCATGTACTTCTCAGCACACCAAATCATGCAGGCATAAAGGATTTTGGCTCAACACGCAAGCTGACCAGAAAGAATTTTAGTATTCTGCAGGTTAAATCTGAGTTCCTTTCTTCCTTCTTTGCGTGTTGTGTTCTGATCAGCACTCCTTTCTCTTGGCAGACAATTGCTATTCCTAATTTGTATAATAAAATCTGTTGTCTCCTTGGACCAGAAGTTTTTCTTTGAACAACATAGACGCCAATTGTTATTGAAATGCGTGACATTCATTTTGTGTATTTGTTCTCGGAAAACTAAATGAGCAGATTTTTCATCTTGTTCTGTGTGGTTTTGCCAAGCTAGCAGACTACATTTTATCAGCCCCAGACCTGTAAGCAACCTCTCTTTTGACAGATTTGAACAGAATTCCTGCTTTTCTCAGTGTAAATATGGAAAAAAAGGAGCAAGAGCCAGGTGTCTATTCTTTATAATGTCTCGTTTTTCCTATATGGTGAGTTGCATCAAAGCAGTCCCTAGAGGGGGGACAGTGTGATTATACATATTTTTACAGGTGGGGAAACTGAGGCATGGCTTAGTGGTAAAGCTGGAATAGAGCTGAGATGCTGGGGCTCCAAAAGCAGTGCTCTGTTTACTGTCTCGCACAGCCTCCTTCACAGTGCTTGCATTAACAGGGCCTGACAACCTCTTAAATGTTGCTGAGTTTATCCTTGTAATGCATCCATGAAATACAGATGATTTGCTTATGCAGATGGGATATTGAAGCAAATATGTGTGTATGTGCTTTAGGAGTAGGGGAAAGAGCTACATACACACACACAGGCAGAAGGAGGGAGAAGCATATCGTAAACACGGATCCACTGGAGAAAAAGAAAACTTGATTAATTTTAAACATTTACCTTCTTGCTCTGCTCAGTTGGGCCCAAAATGTTGCATCCTTAATATGGCTGTTATTGACTTCAGGCCCCAGTCTTCAGTGAAACGTGTGGTTGCTCTTAATCAGGACTCCTAGAGCGAGACCCCCAGCAGGCACTGCTCAAAGTTGAACAGGGGCTTAGCAGCTCGCAGCATGCAAAGTTCTGCAGAGCTGTATCATTGTTTTTAGGGCTGATGGAGCTCTTTTCTGGGAGGGGGCGGGTCCTGCCATGTCCTGAATCCTGCTTTATAAAATGTCAGCTGTGCAGTCCTGGTAGCCTCCCAAAATAGCCCTTGTTTTGCACTGTGGCCAACAGAGCAGCTCTCTTTGGAAAGGACTGCTCCAGAGAGTCTGGGAAACTGCAAGAAACCTGCAGTGGGGAGCAAGGAGAACAGGTGTTGGAAAACTGTTGCTGGTTTCACGTAGCTGGTCCAGAACTTTGTACCCCTGAATTCTCCCGCTAAGGAAAAGAGGTTGGAAAGCACCACTGAGATACCTGGGTACATCCTGCACAGCGAACAGAAAGGCGTCCTCCTTAAAATGCTTGTTGGAGTAAGGGCACATGAAGCTGTGGACTTATATTTGTAAGGATCCACTAATCCCGGGGCTTTAAAAAACTGATGTGGGAATGTGGTTGCTGCACACTGAGGGAGAGGGCGAGAGAGAAAGCAGCTCCACAGTCTGCCTTGTGAATTTGTTTCACCTCCCCTCAGCATCCTCTCCCCTCATGCAGAACCTGATTGTGAAAGGTTCCTGGGGCTGCAGTGAATTTCAGCCTATAAATATATTAATTTTTGTTTTGTGCACTTTGCGCTTCATTGCAGTGCTTCAAATGTTGTCTCAGCATGTTGTTCATTACTGAATCACTGAGAACATATAGAAAGAAGCATGTGGGCTGTGAAACATTTTGTTTTTGTAATGGTTGGCTTAAGTCTGTGCAGTATTTAACTTCCAGTCTACATTTGAAGCATATAGGTTGTAATAATGTTTGACATGGGTGTCAAATCTGTTCGTCTAGCTAGAATAAATCCTATTTCTCTTCTGCATTTGTCTTTAGCAGTCCAAAGCTATGGGAAGATTTCTGTCAAAAATGAAGGCAAGGAGTTTTCTTTCTTCAGAAAAGGACAGAATAGAATATCAATTAATCTATTCTAAGGTCAAAACTACAAGAATACACGCAGTGTTACCATAATTTTGACAGCTGCGTTATCTTTCTTGTGACAAAAAAAAGAATTTTCAGAGAATTTTGCTCTATTCCTTTCACAGAATATGTTGAAAATTATGCTACTAGTGGGATTTTAAAAAATATTGTAATCTTTCTTTTTTATGCTAATATGTCAAACTACTTTGAGAAATAAGAAAAAAAGGAGAAGCAGTGAGCAATTCAGGTATCAGAATTTGATTTTTAATTTTGAGTATTGCTAACATTGCTGAAATCTAGCTGTGTAAGTGTATAGGTTACAATATATCTGCATATTTTTGCCTGGCAATGTGAATAAGAAAATGCTGTAAGTGATGCTGGCAACAAAAAAGAAGGTGGGAGATGGAAAATTATTGTCAAAAGGCTGGCCAGGAGCTGTCATTCAAGATGCCTTTATAATGAAAAGTATTTGTCTGTATTTTGTGATTTACACTTTTCAAACTATCTTGGAATAAAAAAATGCTGTCAAGGTATGTAAAATAGAAACAAAATTTTTCAGACAACTCCAGTGTGTAGAGTCCTACCAAAATGCCAAATAATCAATGTCTGTCTAATTTTAAAAAGTTTCTCTTATTTATGTGACTTCTGGTTATATTTTTCATATTTTTATGAGGCTCAGCTAACAAACATATAAGGCTCACAGATTCATTGGCTGAATTGCCCATCTGCAGGGAGAGTTACCCAGCACAGCTCCAGCCGAGCTCATACAGGGAAAAAAGGAGAATTTGTCTTGGGTTTAATCTGGACTGAGCTTCCTGGAATGTCAAATTGGAGCTGGTTGCAAAATGGAGACAAATTTTCATTAAAAAATTGGCAAGATAAAACTTGTCACCATTTTTCACACCCCCCCTTCCCTGCCCCCTTGACCTCAAATTTCTGCAGTGGTAATGTGACCAGAGAAATAGTCAAGCTGAGTAAATGTATTTAAAGACTCACTACAAATGTAGTCCTGGCTGTTTCTTTTTAAAGCATGGAAGGATGGATTTATACAGGAACTCCAAAAGACCCGAAAACAGCTCCTGTTTTTGTGGATAAGCGTGGGTACCAACAATCAGCTCCAGTACTTAAGTTAATGCTGACCTTGGCCAGCTGCAATTTATACAATTCTTCTTTCATACCTCCTAATGCTGGAGAGATTATTGCTTTCTTATGAAAAAATGAATGAATTTTTCTCAATTTAAAGCTACAGCTCAATGCAAACATAGAATGGGGTTACAGAGGCTTTCTTTCAACCAACCAACCAACCCAGCAGTGATAATGAAGTGACACACTTAAACAAGGACATCTTTCATGAAAAACAAGTACAGGAGAAAGTCTTTAGCACTGACCTGACTGCACACATTGAAGATGGCACCACTGCTTTCAATGGGAAATGTTAAACTAAAGGTAAGAGCTTTTGAAAATCATGTTCTAGAAATAGAGGTTTCTTCTCATAGAGCCTGTTTCACCAAGCCTCTTCTCATCACTGAGATGAAAGAGATCTCAAGTTGCCCATTATTGCAATACTCCGCCAACACCACTCTAAAGCTGCACAGAGATGAATGCATGAGAAGGATGTGAAATATCAGTGGAGTTGGGCCAGTTGCATAATGATCTCTTAACTGTGAGGCTCAGCAAAAGCAATAGAAGAGTTAAAACACCTGAACTCTGTTTTCCACTTGGCTGTGAGCTCTAATGTGAACTTTGATATGACATTTTGGGGTTTTTGCCTGTGTTCTGAAAACTTCTAATGTGAACTCAGCAAAAGCAAAGTCCTCACTGGGCTAAACAGAATCTTCGGAGACGCAGCCTATAATTCCTAATTAGTATCAGAGGAATTAGTACATGAAAACTGAGGTCATAGGCTATTTCCAAGAGGTTTTTGCATATCAAGGAAAATTAATTTTTCAGTGACAAGTAGAGTGACTGTCAGGCCCTGGTAATCAAGGAGAGATTCTTTACTGAAATGTCAAATATCCAAACACAGCAGAGATAACTACAGCTGGTTTGAAAGAACCATCTTGTATAGGACTGTACTGGGAAATCTTGTTAAAAAATGTATATTCAGCATTTCTTTTCTTTCTCAGTGATTCCCAAAATCAAGTGAGTTCAGTTCACAAATGCAGCAGTACAGGACCTACTGCCCACCTCAAGTTATTTTCTTGGTTTGAGGCTTAGGCTTTGAGCATTAGGACCTGAAGAGTGGAACATGCAGTACCAGAATTATTCTCAGTTCTGTCATCTGAATGACAAATTATGACTTCAGTGACACCTGTCCAGCTATTTTTATTTCAGCAGGTAAGGTCAGAATGATCTGGAAGGATATTAGTGAGGAAATCAGTGGTAAATGGACAAGAATGAACAGAAACTCTCTTCTTTTTGTCTCTTGGAGCTTCAGCAGGTCTTAAGGGTTGAAAGCCGAGAAAAACATCAAATTCTTGATTTCATCTCTACAGCTTAGAGAAGCAACCTTAAATGCAACTCTGGAGGTGTCAAAATAGGAAGGTCCTAATTTTACAAAATTGTTTTTCTGAAAGTCGTGGAAGAAATTTAGATTATTAGTATTTATTTTGTTTTTCTATAAATGGCAGACAAGAAAGATTATGGAATTATAAAACCATAGAATAGTTTGGGTTGGAAGGGAGCTTTAAAAGCCACCTAGTCCAACCCCCCTGCCATCAGCAGGGACATCTTCAACTGGATCAAGTTGCTCAGAGCCCCGTCCACCTGACCTTCAGTGTTTCCAGAGATGGTAGATAGAACTTGTGGATGAATCATAGTGGAATTTAAAGTGGAATTTTGTTCTTCTATGCCTGGTTTGAGTCTTCCAGACTTCTCTGCCTTTCTTGGGCAAAAAAATTGCTTTATTTGTTCTGATATCAGTAGAGCTAGTTTTCTGGGAAGGGCTGTGAGGAAGTGATTCACAATCCAATCCACTGCCATTTTCATCAAATCTCTCTCCTTTGCATCGTAATATTTTCATATAAATCACAGTATATATTTTTTGAAGTCCTTTTTTTATACTGGCTGGCAGTCTTGTGCTTCTCTATGAAATTACAGTGCAAAGGACAAAGACTGGAATTTTCCTTTGTCCTTTTCCCCCAACCCTAGGTCAAGGACACATTCAATAACACAAGGAGATGGCAAATGCAGGACTGCATAAAGAACATATCTTTTCATGTAACTTGTAATTTAAGCTGGAACTCACACAGGTGCCAGAAATACATAGATAGGTCACTATAAGGATTGAAAGTATGTAGGGATAATAAAAATACTATGATATGCAATTGTAAAAGCCAACATTTTGGAATATATTTAGCTGCTTCTTTCCCCTCCTGGACTTGAACCAATCAAACACTATTAGAGATTAGAAGGAGACCCGAGGTTGGAGATATATAAAAAAACATCTGCCAAGTTTGGGATGGCTTTGCCTTCTTCTGAAACACAGGATACTGTCTCCTATCAGAAACTGAATTGATGGTCTGTAGCACAGTGATTTATGTTTTCCTATTCTGATATGAAGAAAATAACTGCAGACATTTGTATGTTGGAAAAAATGTATGCTTATGGTCTGAAAAAAATTATTCTTCTTTTTTAATGAACTATAGGAAGCATGTCCTCAGAACCCAAGCATTAAAGTAGAAGAAAGATGGACAACATATCACAAACAAGCAAAGGAAGTGAGTTAGTTTAATGACACAACTGGCTGTTTAATTATGCAAGGAAATTATCTTCTCCCCTTCACTGTTTGTAGAAATGAGCTTGCTACATTCAGATTTTAAGTAGCATATCCATAAATTTAAGTTTAATGCCACTGTACAGAGGCTTTCCCAGATAATTCAAAAGCCTATCTCCTCAAAGTCATTGAGACTGTCATTCTGACTAGACAAATTTTATGTTCTGTGTGTAATAGCAGAACTGGATGATGTTAGCTATGCTGAGAGGGCTCTCAAACTTTGGGAAGGTCTGTGTGGATATCTGATTTTGTTTTTTGATTCTTTCCCCCTTTATACATTTATTTCAGAAGTTTAAATGCAGCAATATTACCTAACACCTGCATCCTGCTCTGTTGAAGCTGATATGGATCAGTGTCATTCCTTCAAAGAGTCACACTGGTTTATACATGCCCTGCACATCTTGCCGTGCTAAGGTGGAGGCCAAGGCAATTCCTTGAAAAACCGAGCTGAGTACTTATTTGTCTGAAGTTTCATCTCTGTTTAATTTAGTTATCCATTAATTCCACAAGGATCACAGCACCATGGTCACTATTAAAGGTCTGAATTGCCCAAGTGTCCTGGTTTCAGCTGGGACAGAGTTAATTTTCTTTCTAGTGGTTGCTGTGTTTCAGGTTTGGTATGAAAGGAATGTCAATAATGCATATTGTTTTAGTTCTTGCCAGGTGATATTTATATTTTTTCAAAGACATTTCACCTTCCCATAGAAGCTGAAAAGGAGTCTAGACAGAATGATGGAACGGCCAATAGACATCATTCTTGGTATATAAATGGGGTTGTCTGGGAGGTGGGTGCTCACAATCACTGCTTGAGATGGTGCCAATTCACCAGGCAGTCAGAGTGACTTGTGTCATTATTCTTATTGTTATTATTGTTATTTTCCTTTTCTGTTATTGGTCTCTTAAACTGTCTTTATCTCAACCCACAAGTATTTTTCCTTTCCCTTTCCCGGTTCAGGCTTCTGGCTGGTGTTAAACAACAACACTCAGTTAGCTTGATCAAAATCTCTCTGTCAGACACAAAGAGGTTGTTGCCCTTTACTTCAGAGTGGACAGCATTGCGCCAGTGAAGTGATTCTCCTAGTTCTATTGGGACCCTTTGAGATGCAAGACACTGGGGATGCTACTGGCCTTGGAAAGGCATGGGAAAATACACTTAGCATTTAGCATCTGGAGGGGGAAAAACATATTCAAACATAAATATTTGTTTCAGCACCCTGTTGCAAATGTTCAGCACAGTGCACAGGGATTTACTTGCTCAGCTCCAATCAAATATATATTAATGGAAGTTGCGCAGATAAATCCCTAAGCTTCTCTAGGAACAGCTCTTCTGTATTTATCATTCCTCTTGAATTTCAATGCCCCTCAAAGATTAAGCAACCTCAGGTTTTATTTTACTTTTGTGGGAGTTTGAGTAAGTCATGATAACATCCTGGGAACGTGACGAGTGTGACAAAGACCATGTTCTTTATTGGACTGATCTCATCACTTGCATATTGAGTGAGAACATTTTCTGTTTCTCAAACCTCAGTATGTGCTGATGCAATATTTGCGTCAACAGTTATCTGCAGCTCCCTAAGAAAGAAGGAAACTGTGAGAAAGCGTTCTTAGGTTTGTTGTTCTTAATGGTGATTTTTTCCAGCATCGGTATGAATTCTCTTGTGAAATGCAAATTGATCAATACAAAAAGATGAGGTAGACTGGGCAATGTCATTAGCTCTAGGACTCTCAAAGGTTAGTGAGGTTAACAGCTGGTTTCTCCAGATACTCGCTCCCAAATTCCCCTTGAGCTCATCCCACAGTAACTGCGGTTTAGTTCTATGCATTTGATGAGTTTCCCATGGATGCAAAAAAACCCACCCAAACCCTAGCAGTGTTGTTTCTTTTAAAAACTGATGATCTTTGAAGGCATAGAGTTATCTTGGAAATTAAAAGGTTGCTCATAATAGCTGGTAGGTTAGGAACATATTTTACACTACCTTAATATTGATTAAGGTCATGCTCTTCCTTTCCACGCGTTGCGGTGAAGAGACAATGTCTGTGGGACGACTGCTTTACTCTTTTATTACTTCAGTACTATGGCACAGATGAAAAAAATATTTCTGCTCAACTTGTTCTTTATTCTCTTCCACTTCAATCTTTAATTTCAGTTTTCATGTCTTTGTAAAGCATTTCTCCAGTTCACCCCTGCTTTCAGGAATTGCTGTGTAAAAATATATGGTCCGAGCTGTGTATAAAGACAAGCCAAATAATGCAAACCGTCTCTCTAACCTATTCATCTATGTACACTATAGGTAGGTTGAAGACAGATGTTGAAGGGAAGCTATGCTTTAGACTCCTTTCAGTGTCTCTTCAGTTTGGTCTACCAGGGACAGATTTCACCTGTTAAACCAAATCTGAATGGCATCACATGACACTCTCACACTAATGTTGCAGCTCATTTTACCAGCATTCAAACCCCATTTTTCCCCTAGAGCAGGAAATAATGTGTCAATAATGTGAACAATCTCTTAGAAGCAAAGCATTCTTTGTTTGTCAAAAGGTATGTCATACAGAGCACAATGGGTAAAAGCAGCAAAGACTTATCTGATGATGATTCTTTCACCCAAACTGTACTTTCTCTCTCAGATAGTGGACTATCTGCTTAAAAGCATGTAGTGCTCAGGATCAGATAGCTTCCTTTAGATTGCCTGGTCCCTCTCTGATCACATCTGCTTGACTTGACTGAAAACCCCTGTAACTTGTAGGTTACATCTACACTAAGTGCATCTACTCTGGGGTGTAAACGCTGGTTCCCAGGCCAGGTGGTGCAAATTGCTTCTGGCTGCATCTGCACTACATAGTACTTGGCCCTGGATCTCTTCTGTACCCCTTGTGATGACTCCGTGATTTTAAAATGTAATTATGTTTTTGGGTGGGATTTTTTTCACGTCAGTGTCTAGAAATAATGACAAATGCTTGACTCCTGAAATATTAGTAAGCTTTGCTTCAAGACAAACCCTACCGTAAAGACAAGCTATTAAGATGTTAGTTCCTCCTTCCCTTCTTACTGGTGCTAGATTTTAATTTTTTTTCCTACTTGGCATTTCTCCAGAATTACCCCTGTTCTCTAGGTTTTTATTTCACCTCCCTCTCTAAAGCAGTTGCGACCCCGGTAGAAGCAACATAGTAATTTAGGTGTACTGGATACGCTTGAGTTTGTGGCCACCTATGCCTGACACGGGACAAAGAAGGCTTTATCAGCTTGAGTCTGGCTGCAGCTTAACCATGTTAGCATGGTGCTATGCCTGCCTAACGCTGTAGCAGCCCAGAAAGGTGTTGTGCAGAGCCACGTGAAATGACTCACCCCTTAGGAATCCACTTGCTCAAGAATTTCTGTACCATTTTGCATTTTTCAGGTAAGACCTACCAGTGAGGATGCAGTGTGTTCTCTTGAATCATTACCGCTGGCAAAGATACACAAGAAAGGAAGATCTTAGCCTGAGCTCTCAGATTCCAGGTAGAGTTTGCATGGAGAGTTATACAATATTTATAAAGTCAATGTGTTTGATCTGGAAATCATTGAGAAACAGCAAAGACAGAGCTCTGTCATGCCATATTTTTTCAAAGCCAAGACATACTCCCTAGTGTAAAATATCCTAAAATATGTTTAAAATTCTTTTTATTAGTATTACTGTTTACAAAATGAGAAATGTAGGAATATAGCAGGGTCTGTTCAAATCACCAGAAAGCAAGAGCACACTGAAGCTTCCTATGCAATAAGGAAGCAGTGCAGGATTTTTATTGGTTTCTTGCAAAGGTATGTGTACCAAAAATTTTACTTTCTTGGTTGTGATGTAAATCAGGACTAATTCTCCTTCTTTCAACAGTCATGCCTAGCTATGTTTAAAAACAAAAGATGCCAGCTTTTTTGTACGCTGTAGGAGATCTTAGAAAATGAATGATTCTCAAAAAAATGTCAAGTGTAAAAATCTCCTTGTACAAATCCCAAGCATTGATAAAGAGATGCCAGATTCTTCCTGCCTGTTCTAGCAGGTCAGAAGCTTGCAGGAAATGGGCAGCCCAAAGGGTATTAGAGGGTCTCTACTATTTTTACCGAGGAAAATAAGTGAGGTTTCAGAAAGCCTTGAATTTACTGACCTTCTCTTCCAATTTGAGCTAATTCATTAGCTTCATAAAAGCCTTTAGGCACTTTCTCAATAATTATTTTTTTCCACGTAGTTGAGTTCTGAATTAGCATTCATCTCTCTGAAGATAAGAGAGTGTTATAAATGCTCTTTCTAACGGATGGAGCTGAAAATCACTTCTCCTGATGGCTGAAATAGATCACTGGGGAATTTTCTGTGGTTCCTTTTTGTATTCTTTTATAGGACCTTTCCATGCTTTTATTTTCCCAAGTGTTCAATCATAGTCAAGATTAATATGGCACCAGAACATGTGGTCACTGCTCTACGATATCTACAGGTTTTTGTTTTGTCTTCAAGAACTGGTGTGCCAACTGTTATGTATGTGGGTTTTTTTTTGGTTCCCTAAAGGCAACTTATTGATACTCTGAGCCTCCCTGGCTTGCCTTTATTCATAAAATGTGATTTATGATGACTAATATTTCCATGCTTACACACCTCTAAGCTTTCTTGAATGATCACTTGTAGAGTGGCTGTGAGATGACATATTTCAATCAGAATTGGTGGAGTTCTCCATCTTTGTAATGACAAATGCACACTCCAGTCATTAGAATTTGAACCACAGTTGTCCTCTTGTTTGCTACAAAGCAACCATATATAACGACTGTGGCATCTAAACTATTTGTTACTAGAATATCATCAAGGTTGCAAAGCTCCAGTGAAATCTGTTCACTTTAGATATATGAAAACTTGGATAGATCTAGGCTCTATTGCTTACAGAAGGTTTTACTGCCTGAAATAGCCTCAGTCAGTAACAGAGCATGCTGCCTGATAAGAAGGTCTTACCACCACCCTGTCTCATGTAGGTGTGTGAAACAGATGCAAGAACTAGAGATGCCTTCCTTATCTCCACACTGCTAGTCTGGGAAAGCGTGCTATGCAGTGGCTTGTTGCTGCAATAAGCAATTCTTATGTGAAAATGAAAAGCCTGACAGAAGAATCCTGAACTGCATGGATTTGTTCTAGCTTCAGCCTGGTCTGATGTCCAAGGGCTATTCCTTATCCAATTTTGGACACCATTAGATGGCGATACCCTGGAATAGGTCTAAAACTCAGTTGGAGATAAAAATAAGACTATTTTGTCAAACTCCCATTCCTACCTTTGCCAAATTATGAACATTTTCAACATTATTCTCCAACCTGATTTATTCCAGAAGTATATAGTTGTAGTGGTTACAGCATATCCAAAGTAATGCATGAATCCTGCTGGAAATTACTGTCTCCACTTTAGATCAGTATTGCTTCAAAATAGAGTAAGAACCTCAGGGTTTGGCCTATGAATCATCACATTTCCTTCCACCTTCAAAAAATTCTTTTAGTTTCTTGGCTATGTGTCAGTAAAAAATGCATTTGTGACTATACCTGATTTTTGATCCTGCTCTGTAAAACTATTTGTGTGTGTGTGCATATATGGCTGCTTGATCATTATAATTAATATGAAAGTCAACGTTAATGTTGTGGCCTGAGTGGGAAGATTCGTATAACCAACATGCATGTGTTATCTAGTGATACAGCTCCTCAACTGGGCTGTATTGGAAAGAGCTTGCGCCTGCCATCAAGTGGCTCTTAGTTCACAAGACCACTATACACATATTTAAAACTGACAGGTCTTTTTCATCCTTCACTGGCACTAACGGAAAGGAACCATACAATGGTCAAGTACTGCAATGGTAATAAAAAGTAAGAAAGGCCACCGCTCCGGGAACAGTGGTACCCAGCATTAGGAAAGCCATAAAGAGAATGGGAGAGGGGTCCCTGACACTGGGTACAAATACAGAGGCTAAGAAATTGCTTGACAAATTGAATGTGTGGGAGGAAGAGAGGAGAAAGCCAGCGGAAAACTAAAGACACAGCTGTGAGTATATCCCTGAGGAAAAACAGCAAGATAGAGATTTTAGGGAATGTAGCGCACTGGAAAAGTAGGTTTGGAAATTGTGAGTGAGAGAGTTGTATGCTGTCATTTGTTTCTGCCTATTCAGAGAAACTGAGCTTTGTCGATCCTTTGCAAAGAAACAAGGCTACCTCAAGGACTATAACCTGTTTCATACTAGATGTTTCTTTAAATGGAAATATTCCCACAAGTTCCCATTTACTTTGGTCAAAGTGATAACAATATTTAACTCTTAAGGAAAAGTACCAAAGTGACCTGGGGGAGGCTGTTCTCCTTTCTTTTGATACTGCCTGGAAGCTTTTTGTGTGTGCGTGTGCTGGTAATTTACTGCAATGAGCACTACTACTACAATTGCTCAGTTGCAAGCTTTTGATAAATGAGAGTCAGGAGCTTGTGGGGATGTTTTAAAGGAGCAGTTCCTGCAGGTAACACTTTTCCATATTTCAAGCTTTTGTGGAATGTCTGAACTACTTGGCAACAAATGTAAGGGATTTACAACAAGGCTTACCTTAAATAATTTCTTTTTACATAGATATCACTTTTAAGTAATCACATGCCTCTTATTTAATTGTATAGCTGTTGTCTAAAAGGAAAACTATGCTATTTGATTTACTCTACTGGCACTTAAACAATACTGATTGGGTTTTATTCCCAGTGCATAATACATGGACTAAGCAGGGCAAAGAAAAGCAGAGATTTTTATTTTGTCTGATTATAAACCTCCTCAAATAACACGAGGAGGTTCAAAAGGTCAACTTGAACGTGAATGTTATTGAGTATGTAGAGAGAACTTGAAAAACAAGTGATAAAGAGGAAAATCATGAAGATCTAATCAATATGGCTAATGGAGCATTCAGCACACTCTTCAGGAGGCAGCAGGAGTTCAATCCAACTGACTAGATATAGGTGTCCAAGTGTCAACTTAAGCAATATTTGTTAGCCGCATAGCGCTGCCTCAAATAACCAAAAACGTGTTGAATAACTTGGGACATCTATGCTAGGCAACTAAGCTGAGCCTCAACTGAACCGCTGCATGATGTATTGACAAAGACTTCAATTTTGTTCTCCATCAATAAGCATTTCTTACTGTTTGAGATATGCTGTCTTGCTCTGCCTGGTCTCCATCTACAACTTGAAAAGAGGACAGGTCTCCCATAGGTCTTGTACCACATCTACCAGCCCCATGCATGTACCTCAGAGAGCCTAAACGTATCATACAGCTTTATACCTCTGTGCCTGGCAAACTCGATTGAACGTCAGTACATACGTCTTAATTTCAGCTGCATCTCACCTTAAGTACCTCAGCTCCTGCTCTCCTCAGTGGCAGATTAGGTGCCCAAAGCCAACACTGAAAAAGGCCTGTCACTGAATTCATAGAATCATAGAATCATAGAATCATAGGGTTGGAAGGGACCTCTGGAGATCATCTAGTCCAACCCCCCTGCCAGAGCAGGGTCACCTAGAGCAGGTTACACAGGAACACGTCCAGGTGGGTTTTGAATGTCTCCAGAGTTGGAGACTCCACCACCTCTCTGGGCAGCCTGTTCCAGTGCTCTGCCACCCTCAGGGTAAAGAAGTTCCTCCTCATGTTTAGGTGGAACTTCCTATGTTCAAGTTTGTGCCCATTGCCTCTTGTCCTGTCCCCGGGCACCACAGAAAAGAGCCTGGCCCCATCCTCCTCACACCCACCCTTTAAGTATTTATAAGTGTTGATAAGGTCACCCCTCAGAGGTCTTTTTTCCAGACTGAAGAGACCCAAATCCCTCAGCCTTTCCTCATAAGAGAGGTGTTCCAGTCCCCTAATCATCTTTGTAGCTCTCTGCTGCACCCTCTCCAGCAGTTCCCTGTCCCTCTTGAACCGGGGAGCCCAGAACTGGACACAGTACTCCAGGTGCGGCCTCACCAAGGCAGAGTAGAGGAGGAGGATGACCTCCCTCGACCTGCTGGCCACACTCTTCTTGATGCATGCCAGGATGCCATTGGCCTTCTTGGCCACAAGGGCACATTGCTGACTCATGGTCATCCTGTTGTCCACCAGGACTCCCAGGTCTCTTTCCACAGAGCTGCTCTCCAGCAGGTCAGCACCCAACCTGTACTGGTGCATGGGGTTGTTCCTCCCCAGGTGCAGCACCCTACACTTGCCCTTGTTGAACTTCATAAGGTTTCTCTCTGCCCAGATCTCCAACCTGTCCAGGTCTCTCTGTATGGTGGCACAGCCTTCCGGTGTGTCAGCCACCCCACCCAGCTTGGTGTCATCAGCAAACTTGCTGAGGGTGCACTCTATCCCCTCATGCAGGTCATTGATGAATATATTGAACAGGACTGGACCCAGTACTGACCCCTGGGGAACACCACTCGTCACTGGTCTCCAACTAGACTCTGTGCCCCTAATCACAACCCTCTGAGCTCTGTCTTTCAACCAGTTTTCTATCCACCCCACTGTCCATTCATCTAACCCACACTTCCTAAGCTTCCCTAGGAGGATGCTGTGGGAGACCGTGTCAAACGCCTTGCTTAAGTCAAGGTAGACCACATCTACCGCCCTCCCCTCATCTATCCATCTAGTCATGCCATCGTAGAAGGCTATCAGATTAGTCAGACATGATTTCCCCTTGGTGAATCCATGCTGAGTACTTCTGATAGCTTTCCTTTCCTCCACGTGCCTTGAGATGACACCCAGAACGAGCTGTTCCATCATCTTTCCAGGCATGGAGGTGAGGCTGACCGGCCTGTAGTTCCCCGGCTCTTCCTTTTTGCCTTTCTTGAAGACTGGAGTGACATTGGCTTTCCTCCAGTCCCCAGGCACCTCGCCTGTTCTCCAGGACTTTTCA
Source organism: Rissa tridactyla (assembly GCF_028500815.1). Taxonomy (NCBI): domain Eukaryota; kingdom Metazoa; phylum Chordata; class Aves; order Charadriiformes; family Laridae; genus Rissa; species Rissa tridactyla. The sequence continues at coordinate 12,325,361 of NC_071467.1, read as the reverse complement.
AAGATGATGGAGAGCGGCCCAGCAATGACTTCTGCCAGCTCCCTCAGCACTCTCGGGTGCATCCCATCAGGGCCCATGGACTTGTGAATATCTAGATGATCTAATTGGTCCCTCACCCGCTCCTCCTCAACCCAAGGGAAGTCTTCTTCTTTCCCTGTTACTTTATTCAATGCCTGGGACTCCTGAGGGCTGGGCCGAGCAGAAAAGACCGAAGCAAAGAAGGCATTCAGTAACTCTGCCTTCTCCACATCCTCCGTCACCATGACTCCTGCCTCATTCAGCAGTGGGCCTACAACTTCTCTGGTCTTCCTTTTGCTTCCAATATACTTGTAGAAGCTCTTTTTGTTGTGCTTGATGAGAGAATTCCTCTGTCCTGGAACACGGTTTGCACAGGAATGCTGAGGGTAAGGGGAAGGAGGGGCAATTCAATCTACCTTGTGACGTTCATGAAAGAGGGCAAAGGCAGTGAATGGTATCGGGTAAGGGGAGCTGATGCTCAGAATTTACATTTAATTGTACAGCTCTTCTCCAAAAATAAAGCTATGCTCTCTGATTTACTGGGGAGGCACTTAAACAATACTGATTGGGTTTTATTCCCAGTGCATGGACTAATCAGGGCAATATATTCTTATGACTGTATTATATATTGTTTCTTTTACTATTTTTTCCCCAATTCTTTGAATCTTCAAACTTCAAATAAGTTTATAGTGTTATCACGATGAGGACTGAAGAAACATATGTTAAGGCGTGATCCACTCATATGATGGCCATTACTGCTGAAAATTATGGGCATGACAATGTGGGGCCAGGGACAGGTCTAGATTCTCACTCCAGCTGTGCTGGAAGCTTGCACTGGTAGATAAAACTGTTAAGGAAAGAAATGCAGAGCTTCAATCCTTGGACCTTCCTCATAACAGCGTGGCAATTTTTTTCTACATTGATGATTTAAAACAGGCCTGATAAAAAGAAGCCATGCTTTAGAAATTAAGGCAGTAAATAATGGATGCATTACTGGAAGAGCAATAATATAGAGAGATAGCATACCATTTACTTCTTGCAGCCATTTGAAACAAAAGAAGCACAGTCCTAGACAAAATAGGAGTAGAAAAAATGACAGAAACCATTGCCATGAATACCACATTAGTCTGAACCACAGGCAACACAACAGGAAGAAAACATGTCATTTCAAACCACACCAAGAAATCTGGCTGAAACTAAGATGACTTTCTGGAGAGCTGTTTACTGATGTGCAGACACCGCTCTTTGAAGCTGATTTTTCCATTTGGCGTATTTATAGTTCAATCAAATATTCTTATTGATTTGAGGTTGTGGTATTTTCCTTAGGAAAGGCATAATGAGAGAGGTGTCTAGTAAACCCTCCAGAGATTTGAGCTGCCTGGATGCTGATTAAGGCTGACACTGTTGGAATGCTGACTGTGTTGCTCTGCCTGGCTGCCCACTGTGGCATGCCTTTAAAGATCAGGTTTTAGACCAATTAGTTAATTTTAATTGTGCTTATATTAATTTCAATTAGCCTATCAGATGCCAGAAAAGCTAAGACAGTTTTTTACTCTCATTCTAAAAATAAGTACATAAATGAATCAAAGAATGTCTCATGGAGTGTTGGTATTTGCTTCAGTGTTTTGGAAAAGAGACAAAGCATCAGTCTTCCTGGTCATAGTCACAGAGTTGAAATGAGACTTTAATAGAATGAGACTTTAATAGAATAAGACTTTAATAGAAGCTAATTTTCTTGTCTCCCAGGTGATGTTTCTTTTTTGTTCGTTTCTTTACTTACATTGCAAATTCAATAATTGGAATTGTGTATATGATTTAAGAATTTACATTTCATTTTCAACAGATAGCTTTGGCACACTAGAGTGAAAGCAGCAATGACTTTCAGAGAAACTTTTGGTCCAGGTAAACCTGTCTTAGACAAGAACATTCAACATCTCTGTGTCTCTGAAGTATTTTCTCTAGGTCCCTACATGATATTTGGAAGATTCCCCTGACTCCAGTGCTTGCTTCTACCTGCATTGGAGTCTGCTTCCAGCGTCCTGCAAGTCTGCTGCAGTGAGGCAGCCCGTGCATTTGGACTTCAGTCCTCAGCTTCTGAGCATATGACTCTTTCTGGGTCAAACAGTTTATGCTGTAACGTGGACACTGCCAGAAAGTCAGTGGACAAAGTCTGCTTTTCTCTGTGGGAAGATACATAGGTGTGAAATTGAGGCCAGTTAACTTTGGTGCTGTAAGAAGACCTCCCAGGATCAAATTCTGTCTTCTTTAACATCTTACACCACTGGTTACTGACATGCTTTATCCTGTGCTTGGCATGTACCATTTACCATTGGAAATCCCATAGTGAATGACGTTGCTGATATCCTGTGGGTAGAGAAAATCACACTTAGACCTGCTGAATACCATGTCCCTGTAGATGAGGAATATCTAGTTTTAATTCTGCCCTAACTCCATGGACTCCTATGAAGTTAAGCCAGCAAAACTGTCTGTGATGTTTAGCTCATTAATGGTCATCAAAGCAACTGAGCTTGCTTTGAGATATTTGGGTTATATCTAGTGATAAAATGTTGTGGTTTTCTCTACCCAAATTCTGAAACATAAATCATAGCTTGAACCAAAAAAGAGTCTGTAGCATTACAAATGTACAAATCTCTCTTCTCCTCCATGAATAGAAAAAAATGGATAGCAGTTACAAATGTTTTTTGCATACAAAGCATCTGTTTATGCTGACGCAGATTATTCTTCTCACTGATAAGTAGGTAAATAAATTAAAAAAATATAATTTTCTGCCTGGGAAGAGATTCAGTTGCAAAATACAGTAAATTAATTCACTTAACGTGGAGCTATTTCTTAAGTGGTTGTGGAAACTAGACCCATAACTTGAAATGATGCACAGAGCCACTAGAGGGTGTTTTGAAGGCTGCTCTGCACCTGAACTTGACTCATCAGTAAGATGTTTTAACTGTATCTTCAGATTGATGTTTAAACTACTAAGTAGAAAGTTTTTTACGCAACTGCTGATAAATCTCAGTTATGATAATTTCATATTCAGAAGGTTTCTCTGCTGGAATTCGAAACAACAGGGCCAAATCCTTTAAAAATCAAAGGTAGAAGCTGCAGTGCAGAAGCATCTCCAAGATCACATCAGCTGGAAAACACAAGCTCTCAGGGTCCTGCACGATCCTTGAGGAAAGCTGAAGCTGATGGCCCCAGCCCCAGGCTGCAGCAGACTTGTACTTAGCATAGCCCAGCCATGGGCAAATAAAGCTGCAAATAATTTACATGGGGCTGCCAATAGCCATGACTGACAAAGAAAACCCAGTGTGTGGGAGTGTTTATGTCACACCTCTTTCCAGGGAAGTATAAGCAATAGAAAAGTAAGAGGGTCATGTGCCAGACTCTTGAAAGCCTCACAGCCCTGGACTCTCTATTGAGCCAGCGATACTGCTGTGTAATTTGTTCTGTGTCTGTTGTTGAAATGGGTTTGCTTAAATTTTTCATTTATCCATCCTTATTTGTTTTAAAGCCTGTGCTAAACCTTGCGCGCTTACAGAATGCACTGCCAGTAAGGTGGCTTCACTGAATATGGCCAGTGTTTTAATAAATGGAATTTGTGAAGTCCTAACAAGGAAAGTTGCAGCAGCCTGAGAATATAAAGGTTTCAGGATGATGATGATCATAATAATAAGGTGTGAGCTAGGAGCCTGACATGCTCTAATACATGGAGAAATAGTGAGGAACAAGTTTATGATTCCAGAAGCTATCATTGAAGAGGGATCTAGTTCCCACACGTCCTCTCCTTGTCCATGTGAGCAGAATTATGTGAGGATGGACTGAAGCCCGGACTGAGCTCATACCAGCATGAGCTGGCTCTGGATACTTTCCCTCAGAGGAAGGGCAAGCATGTTCAGGAGATGGCATCTCACAGAGAGGCAAGCTGCCATTTGGGCCAACATCCTGGGAAATGGGCCAAGGACCACAGCTTGGTGAGAAGAGGACCACTTTAGCCAGTGGGGTTACGAACAAACCAGAGCACTGACAGCATCACAGCATGTGCTTTGGCTGAGTATACCCCGGAGATCCTGGATTGCTACTGAGCTCTGCAGATCTTGTTGAGCAAATAACCTTTTTTGGGGTTGCTGCCTAATCCACAGAACTAAAGCAACCTTGAAACAGAGTGGGCACAGAGAGCGGGCACAGAGGATGAGTGAGACCTTTTCAGAGCCCTGCACAGGATACCTTTGGGGCTATAATTTGTATTTTAGCTGTAGGTTAGGTTTTTAGCAGTTAAGATTTTCAAAGAAACAAATTAAAGCTACAGCAAACTGGTCTGAGAGCTTTTATTTTCTCAAAGCCTTCTGTCGATTTATTTATTTAGTCTTCTCTCTCCTTTCCACCTATCTTTGTGTCAGGATTAATAGGGCCTGAAAATAAGACATCAGAAAACAGTAGTGGCAAATCTGATCTAGGTGTGATTAGCCCTTGGCTACTTTATCTCCAAATTGAAATATATAAACAACATATAGATGTTACATGAGTGTTTTGACTACAAATAGCTTCAGATGCAGTAACATAAAACAAAGCTGGAAACCACGAGCTCATAGACGCAGCTAGCACCTTTTAAAAAAGCCCCTGCATTTTGAAGTATATTACCATGCAGTGGAAAAAACAGGCTTAAAGCAACTCTTAGAATATCACTCTGAAAAGAAAATGATAAACATTTTACATGCCTTAAGTAAAAAATGTTATTCCTGTAAGCCATATTTCACCTACTAATTTCCCATTCATCTCATTGTGTAACATTAGCAGGAAAAAAATCCCAACAAAATCACTTGAAGTCTAAAAGACTAGTTATAAACTATTCAATTTGGCTAAAAAAGTAATTATTCTCATGACTTTTTTCTTTTAAAAAATATTATTTGCTTAGAATGGCTCTTTCTATTACATTGCTAGAACAAACATAATGAAATAATGGACCAGTTAGTGGGCTAATGTATTTTTCACTGGCTTTTTATCATCTTTCTTTAAAAAAAAAATTTGCGCTGCTGAGGGTGAAATAGTATAATAAGGTTAATGAGTAAAGAAATAACACAAAACCGCTTTCATCACACTTAGCAGCTCTAAATCACAAAACAGGCGAAACAGATGCTTTGGAATGCAGCCGAGGAGTTGATCAGTAGAAGCTGATTATCTATTAATGAGAGGGTTTTAGTGGTGTACCCTGGTGTAAAAATCACTAGACTTCATTCAGGCAGCCATCAGTTGCAAAAACTATGTATATGAATCACTTGATTGATGTACAAAATTCAAAACAGATTTTCCCCAGTGCCCTATGGGCTGTCATGCACTGATGCTCTCCTATCTGTTTATGTTAATGAAACAGGATTTTTCAGTAAGTAAATATGTGTAGTATTTAATTAAACGCACTGCTGGGCTCTGTGTGAAAATGTAGCCCCATTGTTCAGGAGTGCTATTTGACTGCCACTCTTTGCTTTCACCCCTGGTTTTCCTTCCCAGTTGCCTCGGTCCCCTGACTAAAGAGGAGACGCGTTTGTCCCATGCCAAGACCTTGTGAGCACCAGGACGTTACGCCACTGAAAGACTGACGACAGCCCCCATCCCTGAGGACTTGCCCTTGCACCATTACCCTCAAGCAGAAGGTGCCTTTGACTTCAGTAGCAGCAGCCACAAACCCTCAGGTTCCCCTCCCCGGCCCCACACTAGCAGGATTGCAAATGGGGATCTACCGGAGAGTGAATCGCCCTGGCACTCAGGAAACTGCTCTGCTCCCGACTACCTTTGGGGTCTAGGCAATGACTGGGGAAACTGCTTTTTCATGCAGTTTGTTGCCTCGTTTGGGGATAAAGACTTCTTTTTGAAAGTGTTTCGAGACTGAATGCTTAAAAAATTTTTGTGAAAATATATGATTAGAGCAGGAGTAAAAGCTTGTGATTCCTACTTCAAGATCCTACATGTGGGCAGGGCAATGCAATAAAGAACTATGAAAAGACTAAAAATCAGGCTTAAGGTAGAAGCCTATAAAAATATTTCCCTCATCTCAAAAAAAGATCTTATACCTTTTGTTAAAGTGGAAGCAAGATTATTATTAATATTATTATTATTTCACCTCAATACATTTTTCTGCTTAATTTTTTTTTGGCATTGTCATAATTATTTTCCTGAACAGAAATAGAGCAGTTGCTGATACACTCTGCAGCGCTCACGGTAAGTCTTGGCATGATTTGTGGCTTTATTTATTGAAGAGCTGGTATTAATAGTTTACATTTATTAGTGGCTGCACGCCCTTTACTGCGGCATGCATTTGCAATTTAATGCTGCCATGTATCAATGGTATTTGCATGTTTGGTATTTTATTAGCCACCAGCAGTGCTCATGCATTTTATTTAGATCATCCTATAACTTTCCCCGGCTGTTTATGGGTCTGTACATAGGAAAGGCTCAGTGTACCAGTTCTTGTCCATACATTTCTAAGAGTCCAGAAGCTGCACAGGCCATGTCCAGTTCAGATCTCTCCTCCTCTTCCTACCTGGTAAAATATTAAGGATCTTTTCCAGATTAATAGGGTTAGTAAGACTTTGCTGAATATGATCTTTTCTCTTGTGGCATCATTAATCAACTGAGAAAGCAATTTAAAGGGAATGGTGGACTCCGCTTTGTCTGTTTAGTCTGTTTTTTCAGAGGTTCAATACAGAGGGGGGCTCAGAATCCAATTAACTGAAGTTACTGGTATATTCATGAAGAGCTGCTCCTTCCACCATATCCTCAGTAACACATAAATAAGTACTTGAGAAATCCTCCTTGCTCATGGATACTTTTTTTTTTAAACAACAAAAAAAAGATTCTCAGCATCGTTCTAGATCAGTGATACAAAGCACATGACCGAAGGAAGCAGAAAAGCCACCTCCGTCCACGGCTGTGCCTACACTCTGTCAATACGTATGAGAGCAATGGCTTTGTTTCTACAGACAGCAGGCCTTTCCCCTAAATGAATAAAGATGCTAACAACACGTCCCTCTCTCATGCTGCAAAAGTTCTCCCTCCTCAGAAATAGAGAAAAAAATCTCCAAAGGATATGTATTCTCTTTCTGAAAGTACAGTAAAAGCACCAGGTTTAACATTAGCATCAGCTCAGTTCACTTTGTTGAGTGAACTACCTTCCATCACTTTTGGGGAGACTTTGAAAGCTGCTTGGAGATTGCTGAGCAGAGCTGGGGAAAATGCTCTGAATATTACTTGCAAAGCAGTCTTCAAATTAAATTCCCCAAATTGCCTTTTGCTGTGTTTTTTTTAATCACCTAGCAGCCTTGTTTACGAACCTTCATGCAAACGGCATATCAAAACATGGTTATTTATGAACAAAACAAGTCATCCAATCCTTCCAGTTATATAAAATGGAATATTTTTTACATACTGAATGCATTCTCTATTGCCAGGCCCTGAGTTGTCATGAGACTGGCTTACAAGTCTTAAGACTGTGGTGATATTTTGTTTGAAAGATCATACAGTTAGCGTTCATTTTATCTGGTTTCAGAGCTCTGTAAGATTCACATTTCTAAGCTTTACCTGCACCTGTGTGTATTGCACGTATATCGGAAAGCCAGACTCCCATAGCCCTCCGGCTCCTCAGTGACGAATCTCTAAAGGTACCAAAAATAGTGTGATCTTAATGAGGAAATCATTAAATTTGGCAGTTTCTGAAACCTCATGAGATCTACAGCAAAACCTCCACTGATTTTTTTACGTAGCCCAGATTTTGCCCAATGTGAAATCAAATATTTAATCAAACTCTGCATTACAGTAAAAAAAAAGATGGCAAAATGAGGACAGCTGTAAGTACATCTTTAAAGGTTTTTGGTGGTGGATGGCTACAGTATGCATCCAAATCTGACATCTAGTTCTTCAAAATTCTCGTCTAACATCTAAAGCATGCAAGAGCTGAAAATCCACATTTTCTTCTAGCTCAGGCCTACATAGATTCACAGTCTAGATGATCTTCCATGAAGATAACTGAATATCTTGATAAGAACAGAGATATAATAGTCTTATCTTCTAGTTTAGGCCTGAAACAGAAAGATAACAGTAAAGGGACACTGAATAGTCATGCAACCATTAAGCTTTTCTAAAGCTCTGATTTAAATTTAGTCCCTACATAGAATCTTTCTATGTTACAAATACGACAAAATTTCAGCAGATGTTTCCAGAGTCCCCCAGCCAGTGAAAGTATTCTCAGGTGTCTCTCTCACAGTCTCTCCTCTCAAAAGTGTTTCCTATCTAACAACTAGTTTAAACATCATGGTTTCTTTTTTTTTTAACGTGTCAAAGTATTTAGGAAAAGGAGATTAAGTGAAAAAGCCCATAGATGTGTCCTTGCCTGACAAGGTGTTCCCAGTTAGGAGATGTGATCAAATTCTACTTTTGTTCAATATGTATTTATTGTAATTCTATATACAGAAACATAAAAGCATATATACACTCTGAATTTCTGTGTGTTTAGGTTGGGCCTTGAAGAATTATTTTAAGTCTAGGTGCTCTTTGATTTGAAGTAGCACGAGTCACACACACACACAACAAGGAACAAGCAACTTGTGTGCCTTTAATCTCTGTGTTCATATTGGTAAGGAAACGTAAAAGGGTTATTTCCAAGAACTGCATTTCTTGAAAGAGAGAGAGAGAAAGAAGACTGGTTTAGACCGGCAGAGAAGTTCCTGTGCAGCGCAGTCTCTGCTGTGAAGAGTTTGCATCTAAAATAACTGAATGATGAAACCCCACCTCTAGCACTTAAGATCAGGAGCTCAGGTCACAGTGAGTGACATCGTCAAAGGTGTAACAAGTATCCACAGGACAGGACTTTGGGTCTTTGGAGTGCCTGACTAGCACCGTCACCACAAAACTGATGAAGAGGAGGCCCTCCATGCTTTGACTTCAAGAAGGAGAGACATGAGCCAGCCCAGCCCCGTTAAGTGCCGCAGGCAACTTGGGAGGCTCCTGACAGCTCACAGGATCGTGCCCACAGGCAGGTGGTAAAGCCAGGACAAGATTAAACATCAAAGACTAAATTGCTTTACTTTTCTTTAACAGGAAGATAATACAATTGCTTTTGATCCTTAAGTTTTAAAGGCAGTTGTGAAGCTTTAAAAAGAGAATCTGAGATGATGGCCTGCTGAATCACTTTATTTTGATAGAAAGAATCATACTCTTAAATTCAGAGCCCTCACTGAATCATTCTCCTAGACTTTCCATAAAAGGTGTAGCATAACGATCTTAATTTTTAGTCTTTCTTTCTTTGAGTGGTTTTTCATCTGATAGAGAAGCTATTTTTTTAATAGCATCATGAGAAAAATTATCTCTTTCAGACTGCCTGCGTTAGAGGGCAGCCCCAAGGTACCAAGGAAAAGACAGATGCTTTAAATGATGCTGGTGGCTAAGGTCCAGCCTAGACTGTGCTACCGCCTGTATCTGTCTTTACAGGGAACAGGTCATTAGGTTTGTGAGTCAAGGCAAGGCCTGTGAGCGCGGACGTGAGCACGTCTGTGAGCAAGGGACTGGAACACATAGAGAATAGATAATATCCTCCTCCGTATAACAGGCAGCTGCTGAGCATCCTCTTGTGTATTGTAGAAACTATATCAAAAGGAATGTTCTCCATCTACGTCTCTTGTGTACTGGCCTGTCCCCACTGTGACCTTGCAGCCATTCCTGACCAAGACAGGGGAAGAATGAAGAAAACCAGCCCCTTTTTAAACTCAAAAAGAGTAGATATTGTCAGAATTGGAGGAATTTTCTGATAAACAAGCTTCTAATCCTTCTGGTAAAACCAAAACTGTTTTGCTGGGAGAAGTCAGAATTATTCCAGAAAAGTTCTCCATCTTCCATATGGCTTAAATCTGATTTTTTTTTCTGTATGATATTCTATTTTGAGGGATGAAAAATAGTTTCTTGCAAAATTTAAATTCATTGTAATAATTAAGTAACATTAACAAAGAGTTGTCAAAGCAAAATCAAACATTTGAACAAAACCCAACTAAAATATTTTGGAACAAGTGAGCTTTTCGTTTATTTGAGATTTTGATTTGTGTAGTAATTTGGGGAGAAGAACATGTGCGAAGAAGAACTTAAAACCCACGAAAACAATTTTTTGTCCAACTGTATGAGTGTGTTTCTGAATATTCCTTGCATAGCTTCTTTATTCTGATGGATTCATTTCCTCTAAAACCATTCTGAGTATAATGCAAATGGTACATAACTGCGATACTCTTCTCACTGTCTCTTTCTCTGTGTTTAACCCTTGTGACCTTTTTATCTGGTTCACTAGTCTCTCTCTTCATATTTAGTACGATCACGTCAACCAGGAAAGTGTCTGACAGTGTCAAACTCAGTTTTATTGCAGGCTCTTTGTCATCACAGGCAGCCGGAACTGATATGGTGCAGCTCCAGATTTCCCCAAACATTGCACAGCTGCTTTCAATGATGCCAGACACTTTTTTGAGGCTGGACTGCAGAAAGCCAAATGTTGGCTTGACAGTGATGTTATAACAGGAGACTGTAGAAAGCATGGATCCTTTTCACTCAACCTACTCGTACTATACTTTGTGGGATGCTGAGAGCCAAACTACAAGGGAATGCCAAGCTAAGATGTATTACTGTAACCAGCAGAAATACCTTTCCTGGGATGTTGGCCTGTAACCTCGATTCCTCTTATTCCCCACACAGAAATGAGCTCGGTTAGGCCTGGGTTTCATGAACTGGCTCTATTTCATTAGGAACCTTCTTATGGCCTACTTCCCTGCAAGGCTCACAGACACAGACAGGGTAAAATCCATTTCAATTAATATTGGGCGTGTGGTGTAGATGTTTGCATTTGAGCTAATTACTAGGTAGTCTTTATAATCAATGCAGAGAAATGGGTGCCTCTACTGCATGAGTCATCTTATCCCAAGATACTTAAAATAGACTAATTGCACCTTGCAGATGCCTGTTTCTCCCCATCGACTGTAGATAGAGTTTAGACAGCAAGATGCTCTAAAAGTAGATGAAGTGGGTATTGTTGGAGAAGTCTTCCAGCGCTGCGCTGAAGATAGGTGGTTCTTCTGATTTGGATTTGGCGGTGCTCCAGACATAGATTCAGGCCTCACATCCCCTAGTGCAGCGCACAGGGAGGTCTTCACAAAATTCTTCCAGCAGGAGTTATCACAGCATGGTATTTCCAGGACAGGTCGTAGTACATTTCCCTGGCCAGAGTGGATGTCTCTGCTGTGCAGGTGGACTAGGTTAGAAGCCTAACATGGATATAGTACTGCGGGTGTTTCAGATCTTAAGTCACTGATATTAATACCTTTTTTTGTAAAGCTTATTATCAAAAAAGTTTTTGTAGAAGTTGGAAGCCTAAGTTGAAGTCAAAAGGTTCACTTAATGTTGTGTTCTAAAAAAACCCATAAAATGTGTGGATGAACGCACATACACACACACACAAATTCTAAGGAAAAGGGTTTATTCACTGTAGCTGCCTCTATAGCTGAACTGGAGCATGATGCCTGAGGAAATGTATAGTCATGGGTTATGTTGTTTGAAGATACTTTTCCACTGAAGACTCATTTATTATAAGACCTAATATAAAATAATGAATATTTGTTTTAAGTCAAGTCAGGACCAGAACTTATCTCCCGGGGGATATGTGTAATTTTTGTGATAACTAGGAAAGACTTTCTTTCCCTGGAGTGAACTGTACTGGATTTAGTGATGCATTAGTAAGCCGAGCATCTAAACCGTGCTTATTGGTAATTTAGCTTCTCTTCAGCAGAGCACTAGGGTGTTTCTTTTCTTAAGCATGCACGTAGTCGCAGAGATTGATTTCAATGGAACTACTCAGGAAATCAAGACGAAAATTATTTCTGCCTATTTCACAGATCTAATACTTCTGATTTTAGAGGAATAGGCTTTTCTGAAAATTGGATTTTAAGACCACAGTAATAATTTTTGGTTTTACTCGTGGATCTCAAAGCATTACATAAAGATTAGTGCTAATGAAATCAATAATAGGAAAATGTAGCTGCTCATCAAAATTAGTTTTATGAGAACAAATTATGTCATTTATCTTTGGATTGAACTTGCAAACGTATAGAAGTATGTATGCTTCTTGTATGCTTAGTATACTGTATACCTCAAATTACTTTCATTATACTATTTTCTATACTGTAGGCACAAGACAGGAAAAGCTCTCAGGTTTCATTTTTTGCTGTAGTTCAATAATTCACCCTTAAGAAAAGGGGTTGGTTTTATGCAGTTTAAAGAGGCTGGATCTCACGCTACAGGTTTAGCGTGTCTCACTGGGAGAGAGTTTTTGGATGGAGGTCTCCTGTGGTCCTGATGAGTCCTCTACTGAAGAGGGCCAGTGGGGGAAGGCAAACTACCACTGACTCCTCCATTGCTGCTACTCAGGGTACTGAGGCTGAGATTGTTTAATGTCTTCATCAATGAGTGGGATGATGGGACAGACAGAAGCCTAAACAAGTTGGTGGGTGATACCAAACTGGGGGAGCATCTGAAGTCAGCCCTTCTCTGAGCATGGGGTTGGCCCAGAGGACCTTCAGGGCTTCCACCCAACCTGATTCATTCAATGATTATTGTTTTAGCAGTGAACTGGGAAAGTGTTGCACTTTAGGAAAAGTTCTGGTGATATTAATCGCAGTTTGACAGCAAAGCCCCTATGGGACTGACTTTTATAATTTGCTCCCACTCTGGATCCTCTAACAAATAGGCAACAGATTCAGGTCTTTAAGTTGCTTCTTTTTTCTTGCTCCATGGACCCTGAAGTCTTCATAGCACTTTCAACAGGACAGGACAGCTGGAGACATTGGTCCCCTGGGTTTGCATCCCCCAGGAAGACAGGTTTTGAATCCAGACTGACTGAGCAGTCCAATGTGGGAACATTCCTGATGAGCTGGCCCTGTCAGAGCCCTAAGTAATGATGGCGAGATAGTGGTGTAAACTGAGCGGCATAACTTGGCATGCTGGGACCACGGAGATAAAATACATGTGATACCATAAAAACATGAATGTTGTTCTTTGGAAAGGAGAGAGGTAGGAGGAAGACAGATCGCCCTATGTGAGCATAAAAAAGCTGTGCCACACATCTAAACACAAGGTGACTGGCTGATGGGTGGAGGCTGGATTGCAATTTCAAATTTAATACCTAAAGTTTTCATTTGAAGAGGACTGGGGGGGGGGGAGGGTAGGAGAGGAATTTGACTCCAAAACATGAAATTTCTTAAGTCTGTTGCAAAAAGTGCAATAAAATTCTAAATCTCAGCTTTGCCTTAAAGTCACCAGTGGCAAGGACTTAAACAAAAAAAAAAAAACAAAAAAAAAAAAAAGAAAGAGAAAACCTTCCAGTGACCTTTCTTTTGCTGCAATGTTCCTTCAGAGCTAAAGGGTGATTAGCAGCCACCTGAAAAACATATGCACGGGGGGTGGCATAAAGACTCTATTTAACATTGTTGTGAAGCAGCAGGGGAGAAAGCTGCAGCTGCAAATGAACCTGTTCTTTGCTCAAGTGAAAGTTTTGGCACAAAGATCAATACAGTGAGACCACAAATGAATTGCAGTTATGCTAATATAATATGGGAGGATTAATGCAAATTTTTCTTGTTTAAAACTAGGTTTTGGAGCCCAGTGTTTAAAAATGGTCCCCTTAATAAGATGCCTGGATTCCATCTGGACATTGATATTAGCATTTTAGAGGCAGAAAGCAGACATTTATGCCTAGGTTTTCGTTTCAATGTGGGATTGTACCATTCTGTTAAGAGCTGCCTGAAGACTGGACTCTCTGTGCAGCGACGGCTGGAGCTAACTAACTTTTTATTGTGTCCAAGTCACTAATAAGAAGCAGCAGTGGTAAAACCCACTTTTGTTAGCAACACTCAGAGAACACTCTCCTCTTGCAGTGTCAGCTGGGACAGAGCTAAATGACAGGAGTCAAAATTAGTCAACGGAAAACAAGTCTTGTTAAACAAATCTGATTTGCTTCTTTCAGCAGAATGGTTCGTTCTGAATAAGGATTTGTAATTAGAGGGAACCTATTTAATGCTCATACACAATATAAATAACATATCTGCCACAATGGATAAAAGTCAGGTAATTTTAATAAATTTTCAAAGACTGTCAATAGTGAATTTGGGGATATTGCCAGGATTTGGCATTGGGAATTGACAGCCTGTCTAGACTATTAAACATTTTCATGGATCGTCTCAATACCATAAATATAAACGCAACCATTGATTACTTGCAGAATACTAAACGATGGTATGCTAATTACATACAGAGATTGGGGTTAGTTGTTCCATTCAAATAAAATATGCTTTAATACAATTAAATCTGAAAGTATTTATTTAGGACAGAAGTTCGGGCATTTAATAAAGAGTGGAAAAATGTCTCCTCCAATGATTTGACTCCAAGAAAGTGCTAGGGGTCACGATGGGTGAGCATTTCAACATCCATTTCCAAATATCTTCTCTAGCAACAACAAAAAAGGCTAAATATGATCTTCTAGTATATGAACAGGGTAGAGAAGTCTTTGGAGTTGAATTATCTCCACCTACAGTGCTGGATGGATTGATACTGAAATATTTTTATATTCTGAGAGTCTGTATTAATTGAAGGATGTCTAAAAGCTGGAGTGTATGCAATACATACCCACAAACCAGTGGCCCAAAGACCTGAAATGAATTCCACGTGTAACAAGACTGGAGTCTGTTTTGTTGAAAGGTTACTCGATCACAGAGTACACTGAGAGCACACCAGAAGTTGAAGTGTGTTTTATGCCTCAGGGGAAAGGGTAACAACCTGATGCCTGGAAGTTGAAAGGGGCACACTGAAGAGAGAAAGAACAGCAGGGACCATGGGGTGCTGGGACACACCGTTGCAGTACTGGTGAGTTTGTGTCTCAAAACTATTCAAAACTTTTCTTTATTCAAAAATAGAATAGAGAACCTTTCTTTGAGGCTGAGACTAAAAGTGCCTGGCGTATTTAATTTAAGGATGTATGTTTCATCAGAGAATATAAAAGAGTGTATTAGGGCTTGACGAACCTTATGTGGATATGAACTGGTCATAGCTAAGTGCAGGCTGGAGATGGGTGAAAAATTTCTAATTATTATGGCAGTAAGGTCCTAAAACATCATTTCTTTAAGAGTTGTAGGGTTGTTCTGAGGAGGCTGTTTAGTTTATTAGGACAATTTTGTGATATAGCAGCCCACAGTAATGGATGTGGACTTGCTTAAACATGGAGGTGCTTTTCACTTGTATATTGTAATGATGACCTCAGAAGAGATCCAGTCTAGATGGAGCTTTTCATCTTTACAATCTGCAATTCAGTAGGATGGAGAGTTTCAGTTGCACACAATTCCTGGTTGTGTGGGTCTTCCATTAATTCTCATTCAGGACAATACCCCTTTTTGTAGCCTTTCATTCCCGCCTGTTCTGAAGACTAAGCCATGAGAATAGAAGGCATTCAAGACCCTGTAGTCTGAGACTCAACATTGCTAAAATGCAGACAAATTATTGCAACGGTTCTGAATTTTTTTTAAAACTGCAACTTAATAAAAATATGCTGTCAGAAAGTATTATTGCCATATATCATGGCTATCAAAAGACTTGGACAAAGGTAAATAACTGTAAATTTCGATCTGTACCTGAACAATCCAAATCTCTAATATCGAATAGCAAGGTTGGCATGCAAATAAACATTTTCACATGAATTCCAAGTTTTGTGTTTGATACAGCTGCAATATCTACCGGAATGGCCCTCTTTGTCTATTTTGACATTCCTATTTAAATTCCATCTTGAAATCAAACTCAGATTACTGTAGATTATACCAGTTAACTATGCATTTTTCCCCATCATTTAAACAGTTGGTCCAAATTTAAGCAAATGCTGAATTTAATTAAATTTTTTCCTTGTCATTTTCAAAAAAAGTTCTCTCAAAACAAAATCTGTCTGGTTTTGTCTGTGACACAGGTTAAAATCTGCATCTTCTGTAAGACTTTAATGCTCCTTCTGCTACCTGGAGGTCTAGTTTAACACCACCATTTTTTCAAATGTCATGCTCAAAATATGCTTTAACTTTCTAATGATGAACAAACACTATTGGAGGTAAGCCATCAGTGTAGCAATAACCATAGGTTTGACTTAGCCAACTAACACACTTCTATATTCAGCACCTCCACCCCCAAGAATATGCTGAGCATTTCTACTAGCCTGTGCCTCACATATGAGACTGTCAGAATTTATTTCACATATTTCAAATCTGTAAATTGTAAAAGAGTATTATACCACTAGAATCATCCCTAGAACCAAAGTTATTTCACTGAAGTGTAATCACAATAGGAAAATACCATTTTGTGGTTTTGTAAACACAAGAAGATG
Organism: Rissa tridactyla; assembly: GCF_028500815.1. Taxonomy (NCBI): domain Eukaryota; kingdom Metazoa; phylum Chordata; class Aves; order Charadriiformes; family Laridae; genus Rissa; species Rissa tridactyla. The sequence goes on along the minus strand of NC_071467.1, from coordinate 12,308,902 downwards.
CTTAACCTTTTGAGTGGCCAGGGGGATGTGTAAAAACCTTGAGCAGGATACACAGTTTAATGGGCAGATTAGGCAAAACCAGGTAATCATGAGGATATGACATTATCTTTGTAAAAAAAACCTACGAAGATCGTATCTCAAACAGAAAATGCTTAAAATCTGGTCTCTACAGATTTAGAAAATCCACAGTTCAAGTGGATTTCTTGTTCCTCTTACAGAATCTCAGCTTTAATTATAACGAAGGTGCTGACCTTTGTGATGTCCTGATAGTCTCCAAAACACAAACCTTCAAACAGATGCTGAAAGAATAATAAGTGAGAAGTTCCCCTTCTTTTTCTCAGCACTGGTTCTAAAGCCCAGGTATGTAAATTAAACATTTAATTTACAACCACAACGTGAACAGGGGCATGTTACAGGCAGCAGACCTGTTCTGCTGTTCCACAGAGGTTAAAAAAGTTTGCACAAAACCAAAGGTGACTCTTTTGACCATTTAAAAACAGATATAAAAGCTAGAGAGTGTACAGACAGAGTTTCTTGTGTTAGAAATTCCCTCGGGTCTTAATGTGTCGCAACAACACTATGAGGACGGTATGAAGGAACTTTTATTTCATTTTGAAGTGGATACTTAGATCCAGAAAGGTGTCACGTTGGTGAATTCCAGTTGAAACTGGCTACACCTAAGAGCCTGAATATATTTGAAAGCTTGGAGTGGAAAGACTTGTGTACCAGAAGCCTGCAGAAGACTACAGGTGCTCCACCTGTGTCTCCCAAAAGACACCTCACACCTAATTGATTTCTCTTTTACTTCTGCTAGTAGTAGTAGAAAATTGTGCTTAGTATGGTCAGTTTTCAAAATGCTTGCTTGACTAAAATTAATTAGATATCACAGCACCCTTACTGTTCTCTGTTTATTAGCTAGTAAACTGAAAGGAGGGACTGAAATGACTTTGCCAAAGCCACACACCAAGTCAAGATTAGAACTTGTATTTCTGCATTCTCAATTTTTTGCTGTAACAGTCTGATTATACCGCCGGTAGTTTATCACCTTGCCAGTGCAGTATTGCTCCCCTAGGTCTCCTTCTTCCTAATAGTGGTTAACTTTCAGACCGTGTTAAATGCTCACTGGAAATGTGGATGAGGGGGATTGGCCAAAACTGTTACTTTGGCTTTTTTTACAGAGTTTTTAAACCTAACATAATTTTTTTATCCTGCGGATGCCTAGAGCTAGGCACCATTATACACTCAAATTAAGGTAGACCTGATTTCTTCAGATTAAAGTACCATAATGCTTATTTAAATCAACAGAGGAATTGTTGGTGAGCATCCCTGAAAAACAAAACACTTTTATTTAGCTGTCTGAAGGTGGGCACTTTAAAACTCATGACCTGACTTTTAAGTGATAAGACTCATTATCAAGTGAGAAAATAGTTTTCTAAACAGTATGTTTCAGAGTAGTGCTGGGAGATTTTATCTTTTTAAAGAAGAAAAGACAGATTTCCAATATGTCGTGTCATGTTCTTAAATCTAGTGAACTAAGAATAAATGTGAGTGTTTTTTTCTTAGATGAATTTAGTTTGTCCCTAGACTTGGTAGGCAATACAGGATGCCTGTTCTTATGAGAACAACGAATATATCTGAGAATAACTCTTTTAGACGCAATGAGGCCATTTGTTAACACCTTCCCCAGAAAACTGCTGTAATCTTTATCAGTTATGGGGACTGGCTTTCTCTGTATTGAGATGACCCACTCCTAATACAGCAGTTCAGTAGAAAGGAAGCAAACACATGAAGGTAATGGAAGTTCAAATGCATGATTACAGCTCCCATGTGCTAATGAAGAAGAAAGGTAATGCTAAATGAAAAAACAAGGATTACTTGGGGCCAAATGGAAGGTTTCTGCCCTGTATCTGCTTAGGAAAGCCAACAACTAGCAACTCAAATCTTTAAGGCAGAAGCAGTGCTATAATATCATAGGTGGGCCCTCAACTGTGATGGCTTGACAAGGAAAGAATAAGCACTCTTAAAGTCATTAAAGAAAATCCTAATAAAATTCTCACACACCTTAAGTCTGTGGGATGACAGCATTAAATGTCATCCTTTTGCCTCCTGCTGTCAGGATGTCCTGACCTGACAGATTGCCTTTCACTAAACATCAGATTAAGGATGTGCTTTTCACTTGTGTTCCAGTTTTTTTCCAGAGGCAGTTATGAGAAAAGGAGATTTTTATATGTGTTTGTCTGTCCCAACCAGCCCAGACACTATTGCTGAAAATGAGTGAAAAATGAGTAAAAGTACGGTCACGTCCATCAGGCAATTAGTCATGAAAAAAATCAGGGACAGTGCCGAGGGACAACTGCACAAAATCCGCTGGTACCAGCGGCAGCAAGGGGGGACAGTCACAGGACTTCAGACCTGGTGTGAAAAATGGGTCACCAACACCAAACCTGGGGCTGAGACAGCTGTCGGGCAAGAGACCAAAGGGGTTGGGGAAGGAGGGACTCGCACCCACGAACACCGTTCCAGGCTTTGCAGGAATGAAAAAGAGCTTATGCCGTGTTATTTTTTATTCTGTAGTACTTTTCTCCTGTGTACAGGACCACATGAACTCTCTGCATTGCTAACTCTTCCTTCCTCTGGGCTACAGAAGGTCAGATGTGCGTAAGAGAGATTACACCGGTGGTCGGACCTCTCCCCTGTGCCTCAGCTGCAGTGAATCTCCCCGTCAGTGGTGGCATCCTGGTGATGTGCCGGTGGCCCCCGTCAGCCCCAGGGACCACTCTGTGCGCGGAGGCAGCAGGAGGCATGAGCGACAGCCCTTCTGGCTAATCTCAAACCAGGGACAGGCGCTGCCACGCCAATTTCATGATGTCAAAAAGAGACTTTGTCAAAGACGATGAGGATCTGGGATAAAACCTGCCCAATTTCACTATAATACCTGACCAAAGCCAGCCCAGCAGAGCACACAGGCTCGCTGGGGTGCATTTACTGGTGCAAGTAACACCTTTTCCATTAGCACACCCTTCCACAGGCGTGAATAGGGGAGATGCTGTCCACCACAATCCAGCTTTTTCCATCACCCCCTTGTAAGCAGCATCCCAACTATAAACCCAGCTATAAGCACAGCATATAAAGCAGCCCTGTAATTACAGTGACTTAGTGGTCCTTTGCAGCGTGAATACAATCAATTGTTGGCACACAGTGATATATCCCCAGTGCATGCACAGTGAGGCAGGAGACTGCAGTACGTGGCAGCAGATTGCGTCTGCCCCAAGTATATTTACTTCCCTTTTTGAAAGCATCTTCCTGCCTGGGATGATGGCTAGTGAGCTCTTTGTACCCTCCATTACAGAAATGAGTTATTTCTCAGCATTATCGAAATACTGGACAAAAAAAAAGGAAAATCTAATTAGCTAAAGGTTCCTTCCTCTGCCCTGTGTTTTAAATAATCTTGCACAAAGGGATTTTAATTGTTTTCCCAGCTCTTGCTAATACAGTCTGATTAGATATGAAAGCAGCAAATTCAGTGATTAGATATACCAGTATTTTAAATGAAATCACATCAGTATCTGTGCATCCCTTTCAGGCTTACTTACTGTCATACCTAAATAGGCTGGATATGGCGGGCAAATGAGCATCTAGGTAATATTTCACACAGGAGGTCTCATTCTAAGGGGTCTGCTTATTCAGTGAGGCATCAGAACTGGATATTTGACTTTTTGTGGCCTATCAAAATGCGCCAGGCTAAAAATTTTGAGCTAAAACTAAGCACAGTTCCATGTTACCCATGGACCTGGACAAGTGGAAAATCTGTCCCATTGCTTTTTCAGGCCTTGCAAAAAGTTGCTTATGAAAGAGCTCCTGGCAAAGAATTGTTCGCAGGAATTGGAAAATAACTTCAAACATAAAATAAATTGGACACAATAGAAATCTCTCTGCATTCACTCAGTGAATACAATGCATCATTTCTGAGGGAAACTTGCTTTAGCCAGAAGTGTCTGCCCAAGTGCTGGCTCTGCCAGGTAGCAATATCATTGCCCCAGTCCAATAGCTGGGTGCCCAGGGCATTTTTTTAGATGCTGGGAGATGTGTATTCAATTTCAAATCCACTGACGAGTACTGTCAGGGCTGACAGTGTTCTTTTTGGCTTCAAACCGGTACAGATGCATTGCAGCCCCAGCAGCATCTCCAGCTGTGTCACAGCCAGCTGGAGCAGGCAGCAGCTGGACAAGTTCCCATGTGGTCCTTGAATAACCTGTGGGCTGGTTTCAACGTGCTGGGTTGAAATGGCTAGGTGTGTTACGGTTCACTTACAGGATAAATGGGAACTTACACTCTTTTACTGGGATGTTGAGGAGTTTTACCAAAAAATCAGGATTGCCTCTTATTTTGTCAGGACGTTTGGCAGCTCTGCTTGCAGCAGCTGGCCCCTAGGCTTTGGCCCCTAATAGGCTACTCAGAAGTGCCCAGACTCTACTAAAATCTAGGCCATCCGTTCCTGCCATTGGCTTCTTCTGTCCAACCTGCCCTTCAAGGCCATTGTAGCATTATTTCCAGATTATTATAATTCCCCAAATCTAAGTCTACTTTTCTTAAAATTAGCTATAATTATTTCAGTTGGTTCAGAGTAACTTCACCAAGGTAACAGAACTAAGATAATTTGAATAAGCAGGTTTCTCATTTGCAAACTAACCTCTCTTTCCTTTGACTATCACTTCACTAAAGTGAATCAATGACTTTTGACTCCCATCACCACAAATATTCCATTTTTAAGCCAACCACATTTATTATGTCTATTTAAGCACCAAGCACATATTTACGTGAAGCCAATGGCACTTTCTGCTTATTGTGAATACTAGTGTGCAGAGAAAAAATAAAGGAGACTGATCTCAAGCTTAGAAAATCCAGCCACGAGGAAACAAATTATTTCATGGAGGGCTATCTGATCTCTCAAGAAATAAATGCTATATCTCTTCATTCTGCTTTTGTCTCCATGCCTGGTGCTCATGCCATTTATAAGGTGAACTCTCTATTTCTATACATGACTAGGATTTTGTATTCCTTATTTCTGATGTCTTATTACAAGGTGCCAGTTAAAATTCTCTTAAAAATCAGAAACTCATCCCATATGTGACCTTTCTTTATATTCAATAACAAAGACACCTGCCGTTCCACCTTGTCATCTAGACATTTGTCACTGTCAGACTGGGATTCCATGAAGGTTTTAATTTTCTTTGAAACACTGCCCTTCTCACTTTTGCAGTGAACCAGTGCCTTGAGAGGCCAGCGTGGGCTATTGACACCTTCACAGTCACCATGGATCAAAATTGTAAATGTTTTTTGAAAATCAAATACTGAATCAAATACCGCAGCTATCTCATGAAATTCTCCCTCCTTGGGAGAAAATCTACTGATCTTTCAAAAAGTGGAGAGCCAAATCCTCTTCTTGAGTAAATCAAGAGATCTATCAGCTCAACAGGAGTTACTAGGTGGAATTTTCTGGCCAGCATTATGCAGGAGGTCAGACTAGGATGGCCCAATAGGCTTTTTTCACCTTAAAACTGCTGTCTCTGTCAGGCATTTCAGTGGAATCACCCGACATTACATCAGTTGAGGTTCTGACCCATTTCTTTCTTTCATCCTTTTTTTCTGAGGCAGGAATGTTTCTATGCCTGTAACTCCATTTAGTAACCTTGATTTTTTTCCCTTCTTGGAGGAAAAAGGAAAGTTCCCCATACTCACATACACTAAGTTTAATTATTCTCCAAAGATCAGTAGGTTTTTGAAAGGGGAAAGGAACAGATAAATGAAAAGGTCACAAATTTATCCTGTATTGGCTCTCATGAATGCACACACTGTGCCTAACATCTTCTAGAAACGCTCATTGTATACTCAGTTTAGTATCTTACACATATTTTGTCTCAGCATTTCTTTTATTCAGATTATCATATTATTCTGTTCTCAGTGACAAAACTGTGTGATCTTGAAATGGTTTATAATAGGATACTTAGATTTCTTTTTAACATGCTTAAATATTTTGAGTGCACTAAGAATTCTGAATCAAGCAGTGGCGAGGCTAACACAGTTATTTGCAAAACATTTGAAAATAACTTCTTCACTCTGTAAACCTCCAGAGACAAACACATGCACATAAAAAGTAAAAAAAAATTGAATAAAATTGAAGTGAACATTTAAAAATAGAATTTAAGATTAAAAAAAGTTAATGCTATGGTTATTCCCTAAATGAATAGCACAAATTCGGCAAAGTCAGAGTTAAAGTTGAATGTAAAAGAAGTGGAAGGAATAGTGATGCACAGTTAAGGCACCCACACAATCTTAATGTGTGTCAGTGTAATAAGATAAACATGCATTAAAATAAATCTCCTTACGTTTTGACCCCAATTTGTATTAATTTGACTTATCGGACATCGTAATTTTTCCCCCTTTTTTTTCCTATTCATTATGTCATTTCAAGGTAGAATTAAAATTATTTTGACAACTTATTTGCAAAAAGTCTGATTCACCATGTTTAATTTATTTTTTTTTGCGTCAGAGTAACATGGTTCAACAAGCCCAAAGAGTAGATGAGAAGTCACTGAAAGAAAAATACAACTGTATGAAGCAAAGAGCAGAGAACGGAGATGAACACGTGATGCTATGCCCTGATCAGCTTCCTCTTGTCTTCTCTTCCTGTGATAACAAAATTAAACACCCTTATGGATGCTGGTCAGAGATAACCTAAATATCTTCATCATCATCTAGTAATTAAGAAATCCATTGCTAGTATATGAGGTATGCATAAAATGCTTATTAAATTTAAATTTTTACTGCTTAAGTACTGACTAGCGGATTGTCATTTAGGTAGTTTGCAACCTCAGAATCAAAGTAAATAACTTAATTAAATATTATATTACAGCCTTTGGGGGACATTACCTACATTTGGAGCAGAAAGGGGAAAAAAGTTTGAACATATTAATGAGCAGGTGCAAAGATTTATGCCTTCACTAAAAGAAACAGTTAACACTGCAATGATCAGATAAATCCTTTTTTATCTACAAGCATTAAGAACAGGACATATGCATCCATTGTATTTAAATTTTTAATAACTCTTGGCATATTTCAGCTTTACTCATGCAAAAGCCTTGTCGTCTTCTCGCTGTATTGTAAACGTCAAGGTATGGTTTTTAGCCAGTTGCCACCTGTTGAACAGTAACACACACCATTTATTTGGACTATATTGCAAAAAATGCTGCAGTTCAGCTCACAGGTAAGTTAGAATTATGTTAAACAAATTCTTTGTGCTTCCCTGGCTGCTTTTGCATCAGTGATTCAACAGCAATTTGCGTTTCTACCAGCTAAACAAAATTTTTGTTACCAGGTGCAATATGTCCAGTTTGGGCTCATAAATAGTAAGTTTCTGGATGGTAACATATATAATTTTTTTACCAGTTAGAGAGCTGATTCTTCTTTTTCAAGTCAGTTTTGGAATTAATTTGGTACCAAAACCATTATTTAGTATGAGTAAATTCTCTGAGCATATAGATTGCTGTTCAGAATTCAGTGTTCTTATTAGAATGCATGGAGCCTCTTTCTTTCCGGGCTAAAATAGAAACATAAATATTTGCATCATAAATCTCAACAGTGTAGTTGCAAACTTATTTTTTTCCTTAAATCATATGAATGCGTAGGATGTCACATCTTATTCCCAGGCCTTATTTTAATTCTTTGACTGCGTTGAGCGTTTCAGTTTTGTCAGTTAAACTTAAGTAACTATACAATAACTGAATTCTCATTGGTGACCAACTGTGTTGGTTGTTTAGTCGCAACAACAGCAACTGCCCAAAAAAGGGAAGCTTAGACCATGATTCTTCTTCTACCCCCCTGCCACTTTCATTCAGTTCCTATTCTTTTCTTAAGAAATATATCCCCTCTGGCCTGAAAACCTATTCTCCGTGTCCTCTGGTTTGAATATTGCAGGTGCCCTGAAAATAAATTAGTTTAAGGAGAAAAAAAACCCCCACAAATAAACAACTCCAGAATCATTGATACCATGGTCAAGCATCTCTTGCTATTTTACCTCAGAGGCCCTTTTTAATTTTTAATAAGCTTACTGCTGTTCCTGGTCTTTTGGACTACAGTGCCATTAGTGAAGAAAAATGCCATTTGGCACTTAAAGGAATGTAAGGAATAACAAACAAAGAAATGGCCTTTTATAAAATAACTGTAAGGTTTTCCAGCATAACACTGGAAAATAATTTGCAAAACCATTTTTCCTGCTCCTTAAAGAACCTAAGTGGAAATTTTCTGAGAGTGCACTGCACACTGAATTTTGAATGTATATAAATGTGCATTTTTCGTGTATAACTCTTCATTTGCCAACCTGTCTCTGTGCTACAATACTAAGATACTCTTTAGTTCTAGATAGGTAGCACAGAAAAAAATTCTCTCTCTTGTTTTAGTTTCAACTCAACTGCAAACATCTGTCATGAGTAATGACCATGATCTAGGGCTTCTCATGATGTGAATGAACAGTTTTGCCGTTAATATTATAATGATTCATTTTTAGATAGCTCTTTGTATCCCTGATGATCCACTATGAAATCAGTAGACACAAGTCTGTAGTTTCAAAGACAGGTATTACCAAAACATGGGTGAATAATTCTGCATATGAGCCAAGAAGAAATATTTTTAGGAAGGCAGAAAGGAGAACATTTATTCTTTTGTGTGGAGGTAGTGCTTAGGCATTCCTGTTGTGATCAAGTATCTGAGCGTAATATGAAAATGAAGAATAAAGAGTTGTTATTTGCCCCAGAACACTTACCGTGTAAAAACGGCCCTCACGGCCTTCACCAACTTCCCTGTGGAAGGGAAAAACTTACTCCTGAGACATGGAGAGCTTGATATAAAATGGGAATACATCATCTCCCTCTGTTAATTCCAAGAGATATAAACATGCTATCTAAGAACCATTATTTTACTAATTCTTATCATCATTTAAGTACAGTAATTGCAGAACCTTTTATCTTATTCAAGTCATTCTCTTCCTTCTCAATACTCTGATTTATCTAATGTACCCTGCTGCCAGCAGCACTGAGGGATTTAACCTAAAGGATATTTAGACATGAGATATAACTTCTGTTAGGAACTTCAGGTCTGACACTGAAATAACCTTGGAAAGTCACTTTACCTATCAATTTTCTCACCCATTATCTGTCTTTAGAGAGTAAGGTTTGTGGTTTCTTAGTATGCGAGGGTGATATGTGAAACTGGTAAGCAAAACTCCAGGCTCAGTGCAACCTTCGTCTTAGGTGGGATCAAAAATACCCATTATCATTCCACTTACTACCAATGAGACATGCAGTGAAAACTCTGTGTGCCAATAAACACAGAGGCCAATACTTTCACAGTGGTCTTGAAATTATAGCAACAGCAGCATTATAGCAACGCATAAACGAGGCGCATCTAGAATTTCAAGGCATCTTGAATTTCAAGAGTGCCATCGTCTGCACTTGAGAGTAATTTAAATTTAAATCATGTTTAATTTCTTACATTGTTTCCCTTTCATCTGCGTTGGAAAAACTGTACTGTGTCTGAGAGTATACACTACGTGGCAGGGTAGTAACGAATGTTGATCCATCCAATAGATTTGTGAAGGGCTCTGGGTTTGCCAGCCCAAGTGCCAACAGTATTTCAGTGAAAACCTTGAATTTGCACATTGTGTTTGTGTGCTTTATTTGTGCTGTTGCGTGGGTTTGGTACCCACAATAGTAATCTCCTCACAGTTGGTATCTTCTAGTGATCTGCAAACGCTACTTCATTGATGATCACTGACAGCATCTTTCTTTGCCTGCAAAGCCTCCCGGGTTTGGGTACCAGTTTTCTTTTGTTGTTGTTGAAACATATTTTGCTCCCACCTCCCTCACATTGACTATGTAGAGAGGCACATCTGCTTTTGTTTATTATGCCATTCATGTCAGCTGTGTTTTGCTGTACATTTTCTTTCCTTGGCTACCTCCCAGCTTTTGTGTTCACAAAGGGGAGTAGAACAGAACCTCCATTGAGCCAATTACCACCCTGTCTTGGGGACTCAGCGGCGAGATCAGCTGCAGTGCATGGAGCATTGTATAATCCTGAGAAATGTCACCCATTCCTTCTCCAGGACAGAAGAAATTGCCAGTACAATGAGTAAGTGTTTTAGCAGACACCAGAATATTCTGAAGTCAATTTCTTGTCTGACTTTTCCCAGCTCCTGTCGTGAAGTGTAAAAAGATAAATTCCTATAAAAATTATTCAGGCCTCTTCAGGTGGCTGTCAGTGGGATCATCTCAGCGCCTGTCCAAAGCAGGAATGTATTAACTATACACTCGGGTAAGTTCCTGGTCCACAGAGAACAAACAGTGCTGCATTGCTTGGGGTTACATTTATCTGCTGAACTTTTTCACCACACAGTACTTTATCAATTTTCTCAGAACGCAGGTAAAAGATGTCCTACAGCCATGATACCTTCAGGTGTGACTGCTCTCAGGCACCACAAGCTTGCAGGATCAAGTCTGGTTTGCACATAGGTGGCTCTCCACAGAGAATATGGTGGCAATGACTCACTACCTGCCGCTCTTGGCACCCACACAGCATGTCATGTTCAAACGGGCATGAGCAGATGCTGCCCAGCAGAAAGGAGAAGAGGGGAGGGCTCTAAAGTGACTCGTAGTGCTGGACTCCTGCCCCGTTGACCCACCCCATGACATCTCCCCGGTGCATGACAGGGCTGGCCACGATGGGTCCTACCACCCAGGCACTGCACCCAACCCCTGAAGCATCAGAGTCAAGTTGTGTCACTGTTACAGTGTGCTCATCCAAAACCTGCTTCTTACAGATGCAACTAGACTGGTTTTTAGAAAAATCATGTTCCATGCACTGGTCTTTGCTGCAGGAAAAGGAGAGTGGTACTTTACACCCTACTGACCCTCTATCAGACAAGGCCAATGTCATTTTTCAAGCACATGCTTGTGCAATGCTGCCAGGCCAAAGCTTGCCCAGTGTTCGAATGGCCTAAATGCGGAAGTTAGAAATGTTAAAAACCTGATGTCAAACAGTGGAAGGATATGCATTTTAAATGGACTACTAACAGCTTAATAGGGGATAGCAGCCCTTTACAGATGTGAACATGTAAAATTATACCTGGAGGATTACAGCTGTAACCAGCTGGATCTGTAGCAGTATAAAAAACCTGAATTTTCATTTCACATTGTCAGTTTATAGGAACCATGTATGCACGCGTTTGACCGTGTGTCTGCCTGTACCCATCTTCAAAAAGTGGAGGTGTCTTTTTCCAGCCATTGCTCACAACATAGCCAGGTAGTTGTCTGGGTTATGTGTGTGCCTGCAAAACCCGCACCACGGTATTCAGTTGTGCCAACAAAAAGAAAATGTGGAGCTCACACCAGGAATCTGATGGAACACGAAAACTTCACATAAACTCACGTTATTTTAGATTTCAGGTAGTTTGAATTTCATACATATTGTAAAAAAAAACCAAAATCATCCTCTAATACTTAGTCAACATTCTTATTAAATGTCTTTCTACCAAAACAGTTTGAACTTTTTGTGGCTACAGTTAGAAATGCTGATGTGTCTTTAATAACAAGTGTCCACACATCAAGGATTTTAACATCAGACGATCCCATGTCATGTAACACCCTGTTCATAGCGCCTTACTTTCTTTATGTTTTGTGAGCCACACAAGGCACTGCACTGGTATCCCTATGGTCTCCAGTGTACAGAAGTCAGCACAAAAGATGTGGTAAGCCACAAACATTAAACGTACACAGACATACCCCAGAGATGCAATGGCTCACAGCTGGGCAGCAGCACCAAGTAGGATTAGGAGGTTTCACACAAGGTTCAAAAAGTTCAGCAAATCTGGCTGTAGAGAACAGAGGGGAAAAAAAAACTGCTGCACATGATGTTTCTGTTCCAGACAATGACTGTAATTATAATTATGAATAAGCCATAGGTAAATGCATAACATCTCCCCAACTACTTAGAAAGTATCCCGCAACAGGGATTTCACATTAGAATCAAAAAGTGCAGGTACAAGTAATAAAGATGATTTTATCAGCGGGAATGCTATTTCCTGTTAGGTACTTACAGCATCTCCACAACATTAATCCCAGCCTATTGACAGGGTCCACTCTACAATAAAATCAGCAGCTTGGCAATTAGAAAAAAAAAAATGCTGTGTTGGCTTGCAAAGAAAATGTGATTTGTGAAGCTCTCAAGGTTTCAGTCCAGGAGTTTTGTTCTAAATGTGCTGCCTCCAACACTTTGAAACCTCAGATGAAAACAAAGTGCTCCTCTAATGTGACATGTCATTTTGCATAGTGTTCTGTTGGGTCCATTGCTCTTATTATTGTCTTTCTAGGAATAATACCAGTGCCTGCTTGAGATTTGGAAGATTAGCATTAACAGGATAGAAAAGAAGAGGGCAGCTGTTTCATGATGGCATTTAGATAGATGAACTGTCTGCTGCCTAATCCACGTATCATCTACATACCCCATCAGCATAAGGCAACCTGGTAAAGAAGTTTATGTGAGAAAAACCCTCCAAATCTTGGTGTGTCTACTTATCATGCTCCATCTCCCACAGACAGAGAAAAATTACTGTGGTGTATTTCCACTAGCCATACTGACAGCTTTCTTCAACCTCTTGCTGTAGGATAAAGTTTAGTTCTAAAACTGCAGCGTCTACACTCATGTTTAATAAATTCTGTAATAGTAAATTCTCAGGTTTGTGAGGCAGAGAAAAGGCTTTTCTGGTTAAGCATTCACACTTTGGGGTACTTATTTCTAATGACTCATAGGAGCTTGTGAGATTCTCTTGTTGTGATAGGCATAGTCACAATAATTGTGATACCAGATTGTGATAGCTGTGAAAGGCTCCCTGGGGAGTCAAGAGCTCAAGTACGATTTAATTTCAGTTGGGTCTGTAAATCTCAGGAGAGCTCTATAATCTCAGTCTATCTGTTATGAATTTATCATGAAGTCTGCTGTCTCTCGCTCATCACTATTGTCAAGTGTGATCAAGTTCTCTGGACAAAAAGCATCTTGTGATCGAGTAATGCTCAGATTTTGTTGCAGTTGTGGGGTTTTTTTTTGTTTTTCTGTTTGTCTTAACGAAACCATTTCAATAGAAAACTTTAAGCAACCATAGGGGAAAAATGTAACCAGGTCTGATGTCAAACAGCGTAAACAAGATTATTTAGGGCAAAGTAAAGGTCAGAAAGGAATGGAACGATAGGAGTTTTCACTCAAGTGGAAAACTCTTAATTATACAGCAGATTTCCAGGAAAGGAGACTGGAAGCTATTATAATTTCTTTGCATTCAGTGCTTCAGGTCCTGTACCAGCCCAACATTGCCACGCTTTATATCTTTTCGGAATATAGAATTTCACCTGCAGAGAAAGCATGTAACCTGGATTGACTAAAGTGTGGGGTTGTGCACAGACATCACTCATTCCTTCTTAACTCCTTGCAGCCTTTTTGCGAGAACTGTGGCACTTCAAAAACCCGTGTATCACTCTTAAAATCCCCAGCCCTCTTCCTTTTCACTACTTAATCAAGGGGAAAGAATATACTAATGAGTAAGAATTGTGAGCCTAATGAGTAAGAATTGTGTTTTGCTTTTGGTAACGATTCGTTTACTTGCAGCATGTTATTCAGCCATTGCACGGCTTTGTACACAGGGCTCCCGGCATGGAAAAAACCTGGTAAACAAGGCAAACAAAACCAGGCTTCATGCTGTGTGGAAACCAGCTTGTTTATGTTGGTACGCTTAGTAGATATTTTCTTTAAAGCATACCTTTGGTTTAACAAGATTTAAAATTCTGCATATTATGACAGTCTCCTCTCATTCCTTGTGCTTTTGTTAAATTTTAAGAAGTTGCTTGAATAATGCATGATATCATATGAAGCACAGAGTAAATTTGTTAATCAATGAGTATGAAATTAGAGATGAAAACAAGATAAAAACCTTTTCAGTCCTGTACTCCATATCCCTGTTGGAAGGTGTTTTTTTTCCCTGTAATCATCAGCACTTCGTCCCGTTCCCTTTTCAATGCAGGATGCAGTGGGAATTTCATAATTGCATTTGTGGGAATAAATTGGAATTTATTTTTCGTACAAAACTTGTATTTTCCCATGTTGTTTGTACAGTATTTAAATTAGATCTCTTTTGGATATGCCTCCACATATGACATTTCATGCAGCTTATTCTGTAGAAGTGTGTCCACTCTTCCATTGGCACTAAATCCCTCCAAACGCAATCTGAATCTGCTATTTATAGTTCAGAAATCTGTGTGAGTTTTGCTTCTACATACTGAGATCTGCTAAATAATTAAAACTTAAAATGCATTTCAAAGAAGCCTTTTTGAATCACATCTGTTACTTCTTGTAGGAATCTTGCCTCGCAGATGTTACTTTTTTTTTCTTGTTTCTTTTAGGGTGCTAATGACATCTTAATCCTATTCCAGTTTCCGTCAATAAAGCAAATCTTCATTACGAGCTTGTCAAGTCGTGGGAGGACAATGATTACAAGAGGCCAGAAGCGGCGGATCCTCTGCCCCCAACTTCCGGTGGAAGTCCCACCCCTGCCAGCTGTCAGTGACCCACTTGCCCCAGAAGTCCCGCCTCTCCTAGTCACGTGCCACATTTACACCACCTCTTTACATCTTTCCCCTGGGGAGGGGGTGCCATTTTGTAAAACATCGTGACCCACATGTTCTCAGACTGCCCTCTCATTGGCGGGTAAGACCAGCTGCCCTTTCCGTTTTACCTGGAAGTACATCAGAACAGGAAGCTCCTGCCCACGACATACATGGAAGCCACCATTTTTGACAATGTCTTCCCCCACGTGTTTTCATGCTGCTCTGTGATTGGCTGGTTGCTATCTTTTAAACCCATCATACCCACACGATCTCAGAGCACCCTCTGATTGACGGTTTCCTTTGGATCAAGAAGTGGTCATATTTAATTTTTTTTTTTTTTATGTTTATGCATAAAGACACAAGCAACACCATCCATGAATATGGAAAACCAGAATAAAATGGCATCTTCAGAAGAACGGATGTGTGAGGTTGATAAGGAAAAGGCCTAAAGGGTTTCCCAAGAGAGACCACGTGAACCAGAAGAACTGGCTAATTGTCCCGTGAATTGGACACGGTATTTTGAGGTAAGTTTCATGCAGAGAGGGCAGGTGGTGGTGGGAGCTCCCTTTGCCACAGCTCTGTCAGAGCATACAGCTACCTGTAAGACAGAGGTGCTGGCTGGTGCTATTTGGGTTTCCTTGCCTTTGAGTTGATGACCTCATCACAAGCTCTGGTGGAATGACCAAGGAGGGAGAAGGCAGAAGTGTGCTGTGATCTGTTCACGTTCCTGTCCAGGCCTCCTGCAGTTCAAGAAAGAACAGGTGTAGAAGGAAAAGTGGAAGTGGTGTTTGAGGGGAAGATAAAGGTTGAAGAAGCCTGATGAGCGATCAACATCACTTATACTCTTTGGCTGGCCATTCTGTGGGAAAGTTGGCCCTGACCTCTGCTGAATGCCTCCCCATACTGCTGGGGCACCACCTTCTCATAGAGCCCCTGATCACCCACAGCACATCCTGCTTCTGCCAAAATACTGTCCCCCTGCTGGGTCCTCCCTTTCTGCCCCAGACAGGCCCACACTGTCCGAAGGTATGCCCCTTCCCCAGGCCAGAACCCCAGTCCCACAGAGCTGGGCCTTCTCCTTCATCCTCTGTCACAGAGACACCGATCTGAAGTGGGTTCCAGTGGAAAGGCGAGTGGACAGGGTGGACTGGGTGGTTATTTTGAAACCAGCCTGAGAAAAGTGACTTCAAGTTCAGGCTTTGCTGCAGATTTCTTGTATGTCGTCTGGGTGTCCCTCTGGTCCCAACAACATCCCTGCAGGTTAGCTGAGGGAGTACTGGTCCATGTGACTTTATAGAATCATAGAATCATAGAATCATTTAGGTTGGAAAAGACCCTCGGGATCATCAAGACCAACCATCAACCCCACTCTACAAAGTTCTCCCCTACACCATATCCCCTAACACCACATCTAAACGACTCTTCCACAGAGAGGGTTTTACATGGGTATCCATTTGCAAAGCCTATTCCCACAGCACACAGACTACCTCTAAGTACTTGAATGTGGGAAAGCAGGTGTCTAATTCAGGCCTCTATTTACCTCTGGGCCCAGTCGCCAGCACTCCTTTGTGAACCAAATATACCAGTTTACTTGATGTAGGCTGGCTCCTTGCACCTGGCAGCAGAACAGTGTAGGTCCCTGCTGCCGTTGATTTTTTTTCTGTTCTTTTATTTGCAGGCCATCCATCTTTCACCCATCACTTGGGTATTTGCATGGAGCGGACACTGGAGAGACGTCCAGCCTTTACTGGTGAAAGTTTCTGGAATTTTTGCCAGACCTCAACATTCATTTCTGCAATTCTGCATCAGTCCTGGGTCTGTCTGAGTTGCTTTATTCTGTGCTGCTGTAGTAAGCACCAGAGACTGCAGAGGTTGCATAAACTATGATGTGCAAACATATTTTTGTGACCAACACGAGAAAAGTACCGAAATAAAAAATATTTTCTGCTTCATTTTAAAGACAATCCTCCCCTGTCCTTGTGTCTGTCTCATCCACACTCGACTAAACATTCTCTATATAAAAGAATGTGTCATAACAATTTATTGAAAGTGTCTACCACATTGCAAATTTTAATCTTTTATGAGATCTTTGGATTCTACTGAAGTGGTGATTTTATATTATTTGTAGATCCTTATCTCAGGAGATAATGCAGCTCAATACACTAAACAAGAAATACCCCTTGTAACACTAGTCGGTGGCCTGCAGCTCTGTATGTCAGATGAGGACAGCAAAGCTGCCAAGTGTGATGCAATTCTACCATGAAAAAGGCATCCGGTATTTCAATTGGGCAGGTTAAAGTTGTGGTCAGCCCTATGATTGTCAATCTGGGGAAGCTGGGGGAGGGAAGATTTAACATTCTTTAAGAGGCACTGAAAAAGATGAAACTGCCATAGAAAAATCCAAGAAGAACTTTGGGACTTTATTTCCATTTCTCCCAAATGGATGAGATAAAAAATTGGCTTAATTCAGGGAGTTTAAGCAAAAGGGTAAAAGTAATTATTGAAACAAAAACTGTCATCAGTTCCAGCAGAACAGAGCATCTGCTCAAGATGGATATAAAATGGAGATTAAGAGTTGATGAGAAAATCTGAAGAACGAATTATCAAAGCAAGTGAGAAAATACAAAGTACTTTAAGGCTGTGAAGACATTAGGAAAGTGAATGAATCATTACAAGTCACGGCTGTTACAGAGGAGATCAGGAGAGGACATGCCGGAATGATAAGGGAAAATGTCTCTCACCTTATTCATGGCTATTTTAAACTTGAAGTGGTGGAGCTAAATAGTGTAATTAAACTCAGACAAAGTAATTGAACAAGGCAGCACTAATCCACCGGTTTTGTAGGAAGCACAAGGCAGTCACTGAACTACTACCAGTAACACCCATTACTAATATCAGCTTCTTGTGGGACTAAGTGTCCCAAGGGAGAAGATCTTTCCTTGTCCTCACAGTCTAGCTGCAGTGCAAGGATTACTGTCAGAAGACAAATATCCTCTTTGAGTTAGGCAACAGAGGGAACAATTTTCTACTGGCTCATATTTGAAGACGACTGTTTTCATTAAAAGCTTTATTTCAGAAAGAATAGACTTAAAAATCCTTCTGTATCTCAGATATTTCCATATCCACCATTTTCTCCTTGAAGTACTTTTTCTATGGCTCTCACTACAATCATGTGAAGCTATAGAAGCTGCTCAGTATGAAACCCTGGATGACAGACATTCTTTCATCCAGCTATTCTCCTTTTTGACTTGTCTATGAACCTGCAGCAATTTTCCCTATTCTTCTTGCCTCCTTCCCGTTCCTTAGGCAGCCACTTAAACAATAATCCTCTTCTAACTCTGTTTTACAAAGAAAGGTTCTTTTTTTTTTTTACATACTGTCCGGGTAAAGGAAACCAAATACAACAAGACAGTGAAATGTAACAAAGATGCAACAACTTGTCTTGCAGTGCCACATTTCTACCATTATGAGATGCCTTTGGTAATCAGAGTGTACTTTGTCTGGCTCATATGTGTCAAAATGGCATCTCTATTATTTAGCATGTTTTGGAGAGCTTTTTGAAAGATGTAGTTATGCACACTATGGCCACTGTGGAAACCAGAACAATTAAATGTCTCTTTAGGCTTCTTTCTGCCAACCCCTTTCGTCTGTGCTCCTCAGACAAAGACAAGGAGCAGGTTGTGAGTTGGTTAAGTTTTCCTTTGAGCCTGCCCTCTCATGCCCTTCTGCCTCCCTGCAGCATGGCCAAAAGCATGCTTACATGACCAGGATGCGTAGGAGTTCCTTCTGTGGGACCTGTGCATGTCTAGCCACACTGACAAATGCTTGCATGGCCCACCTCCCAGTCAGCTGCAATCTACAAGTCTAGGAATTCCCGAGGCACCTGCAATGTCAATGACAGAAAGATGTAGGACAGAGGCAACGACTTCAGTGAAAAACACAGAGAGCTTTAAAATATTTGTGTAAGTTTACCCGTTTGTACAGTCTGAGTGTTTTTTGGTGTTTCTTTTTGTTTTGTTTTTTAATTGTGAATATCCACAGTTTAATTGGGAAGGTGAAAATATTACTGAAGATAATATCTGTAATACCCATCATGCAGTTATGGGCACATCACTTTCTAAAAGTACTTTTGTGTGTCTGCATTAGATTGCAAAGAAGGTACCTAGTAGAATTAGGCTAGCCCTTATGTGTTTATTAAGATAAGCTTGTTGGTAAAAATTACCTCCTAGTGAATAATAATGCGATACTATGAAATAAATTGAGAAGCTATTCAAATTTTTAATCTCCAAGGTGACCATGGCATAAGATACCAGCTATTTTTGAAGAGTAAATCGAAGGGTTTTTAACCTGCTGGAACTCATTGAAAATGTTGAAAGAAGTAGTGGGTGAAGGAGAATGGATGAGTATAATATGTTTAAAATTGCAAACAAAAAACTCTGGCTGAAGGTCTTCACAAGAGACTATTAAGAAACTTTGGTGGTCAGAGGTTACATCCTGCCATGGATTAAAAGTGGTTAAAAGACAGACAATGAAGTAAAAATAAATAACCGATTTTTCAGAAGAAAAAAAGGTTAATAGTGAGTTGCCCCAGAGCTGAACATTAGGAACTACCAGTCTGTTATGAAATATGAGTAGAAATGACCTGGAAGAAGGATAAATTGGAGCATTAGTTGCACAGCAATTGCACAATTATTCTCGTTAATCAGAAGAAGATGGGAGAAGCCTAGACATTTTAAAGACAGGAAACACCTTAGATCAGAACGGATTAAGAGATAAACCATTAAACTGTGAATCAGGACGTACTGGTTCCACTGTATAAGAGGAAAAAAATAGACGAAAGTATTCCAGTTAACATTGCCAATATGCTTTTGCGTTTTTTCAAACCGTTTGCACAAATCTGCTTGTTCTGAGGAAATTTGTTTGGAAATACGATTTAGTGTTAAGATTTCATTTTGGGCGTAATTCAGGAACTTATGCAGACGAGCAAATATCCTGGTGATCAAAGAGCCTAGTTTGTAGTCACTCTGTCCCTCATTCAGATTTTGCTTGGTCTTTGTTTCACAAGAAGGTGAACAAGTCATCAGATGACAGGGTTTTTTTTAGTTAATATTTTGTGTTGCATGTATAATGCTGGCTAGAGATTTTTTGGTAAGAAACTTTTCACAGTCTTGGTTTCCCTACAGTACAAAGTTGATTTTTGAAAATTTGGAAAGTCTCAAGCTAGGATATAGCAAATTAGGTCTTAGATGAGCAATTTCCAGCACGGTGCTTGTGTCTGAGTCCCAGGAGGAATGTAAAAGCCTGCATTCATCTTTGGTCACCTACTTTCAAGAAATACTCATTTTTATAGCGATAGTTTCAGAGAAGATTTTTAGCATGAATAACTGGAACAAGTCTGTATTGTTGCGGAACATAGATTTGAGGTTTAGCCTTCACCTGGATCATTCTCCACATTCATTGCGTGGCTACATGAATGCATGCACACTCTGAAAAAAACAGGAGGGCTGTTCGCCTCTTTGAAAACCCGCTGTGATTTCTGCTGAATTGCAGCATAATGAACCCAGAGCCTTAGACCAGAAGCACTGGGCTTGACTAGATCAGAAAAATTACTGAGGAGGGATATGACTGCTGTCTATAAATGCACAAGAAAGGCAAACGCCAGGAAGGGAAAGACCTATCAAAAACTACTGCTACAGGTAAGAGTTGTCATGAGAATTAATCATAGCTGACTAAATTTAAATGAAGACGGTTTCTGGCAGGCAGAACAACGCAGTTCTGGACTAGACTTTTGGGATGGATAACAGAACATTGTGTTTGCTCCATGGTTATCCAGTGGTCCTGGATATTGCCTATTCTGTTTAAATGACTATGGTTGTACTGGACTTTGGGACACAGTATCCTCTAGGACTAAGGGTTATAATCATAGAATCATAGAATGGTTTGGGTTGGAAGGGACCTTAAAGATCATCAAGATCATCTTGTTCCAACCCCCTGCCATGGGCAGGGACACCTCCCACTAGTTACTTAAAGCCCCATCCAGCCTGGCCTTGAACACTTCCAGGGATGGGGCATCCACAAATTTTGTGGACAACCTGTTCCAGTGTCTCACCACCCTCACAGTAAAGAATTTCTTCCTGATATCTAGTCTAAATCTACCCTCTTCCAGTTTAAAACCGTTACCCCTCATCCTATTATTACATTCCCCCATAAAGAGTCCCTCCCCATCTCTCCTGTAGGCCCCCTTTAGGTACTTGAAGGCTGCTATAAGGCGTCCTCAGAGCCTTCTCTTCTCCAGGCTGAACAACCCCAACTCTCTCAGCCTGTTGTCACAGGAGAGGTGCTCCAGCCCTCTGATCATCTTTGTGGCCTCCGCTGGACCCGCTCCAACAGGTTCATGTCCTTCCTGTGTTGAGGGCTCCAGAGCTGGATGCAGTACTCCAGGTGGTGACTCACCAGAACAGAATCACTTCCCTTGACCTGCTGGCCATGCTTCTTTTGACGCAGCCCAGCGCCCTGGTTTGGTGTGGGGCAGAGCCAACTTTCTATTCAGTAAGAGAGGCTCTTGCTTATACTTGTCCCTGTGGCAACCAGGGTCAGCTGACTTGGCTGTTTACCCTGCGGAGGGGTGACACCTGTGGGGAGGTGCTGACCAGTCAGCTATTCCATCCCATCTGCCATGCTTAGTATAGAAGCTGGGGGAACAAGGGTTCAGCTCTTCCCTTCTTTCATGGCTCTCTTCTTCAAAGGCTGATGCCTGAGGAGGTCCCTATCTATTTGTCTGCCTTTGATCCCAATCCATGCATTCCTGAATCTAGATCCAGAATCCAGTTCCCATCGTTGAGTTCAGTCTGGGACTTCCCCAGTGCCTGTCAGTGACATCTACCTGGGAGCTTGATACGGTTCTGTATATACTGTATCTATTTCATTATTTCCTTTTTATTTTATTATTAATATTTCATTGAAGTAGTTTAGTTCTTTCTAAACTCATAAATCTCTTTATCTCTCTTCTTCCTTTCCTTGGAGTGAGAGGTGGGGGAGACCATCTGTCATCTTGTCATTGGCCAATCTGGCCCAAACCGCAACACCTAGGATGCGGTTGGCTTTCTGGGCTGCAAGCTCACATTGACGGCTCATGTTGAGCTTCTCATCCACCAGCACCCCCAAGTCCTTCTCCTTAGGGCTGCTCTCAATCCATTCTCCACTCAGGCTGTATTTGTGCTTGGGATTGCCATGACCCAGGTGCAGGATCTTGCATTTGGCCTGGTTGAACTTCATGAGGTTTGCATGGGCCCACCTCTCAGTCCTGTCCAGGTCCCTCTGGATGGCATCCCTTCCCTTCAGTGTGTCAACCATGCCACACAGCTTGGTGTCATCAGCAAACCTGCTGAGGGTGCACTCAATCCCACTATCCCTGTTGCCGAC
The DNA here is from genome assembly GCF_028500815.1 of Rissa tridactyla. NCBI lineage: Eukaryota > Metazoa > Chordata > Aves > Charadriiformes > Laridae > Rissa > Rissa tridactyla. Next base: position 12,286,781 of record NC_071467.1, on the reverse strand, counting down.
AAAGTTGTCAAATAGCACCTGTCCCAGTACTGACCCCTGAGGAACGCCACTCATCACTGGTTTCCATGTGGACACTGAGCCATTGACTGCAATCCTTTGAGTGCGGCCATTCAGCCACACTGCATATTCCCTGTGAGCACTTGCACACTCTCAGGTTTGGAAACCATGCTGGAGGTCAGAGATGAGCAAACATGTACAAGGATGGAGCATGGAGGGAGCCTGCAACCTCAGCACAAACCGTGAGGATGTTTAGAAGACACTGCAATAGGGAGCAAGCCCCAGAACTAATCTGGGAGGTAATGGACAGGACACTTTCCTGGGAACCCTTTTCTAGGATTGGGTGAAGTTTCTTCCAACCAGGAAACCACTGAAAGTTGCTCAGAAGGAGGGAAAGACTGATTCAGGACAGGCACAGCATCAGAGGCGTTATGTATGAGTGTATATGTGTGCACGTACATGCCTGTGGAATCTGAGCACTTCCATCTGCCTCACCCACAGTATCTGTATTTTTCTAGTTAAAGAGGAAGTGATGAACATCTTGTATTGCATTCACCTTAAGATGAAGGCATGAAATTCCTTTGCACTTTGCATTTCTTGGGATCTGGCCATGCCTCCAAAATATGCTTGAGGAAAATCACCCACATTTGATTTCTGAGTGTTGTTACCAGGCTCTGTGCAACCTGGCCTTCATATATAAAGTCTTTCCTTCAGCTTACTTTGAGTGGAAAAGAATAACCATTCCTCACTGACTTACTGTGCCAGTTCTTGTACTTTTCTGTTTTGGATCAGCAATTTTATGCCATCAGGTCTTTACAATGGATCATCTTTTACTATATGTTTTATTGCTTGCTTCAAAGGAGGTCAGGAAAGGTTTTGAGATGCCATGATAATTAAAATGATTGAAATGTTGAAAAGCGCTTGATATTTCTGCTAGAATGCTGTCAAAGTCAGAATGGTAAATAACTAAAAAGGGGAAGACATAAAATATCCATTTAATACAATTATATCAATTAGTGGTATAAGATGTCTTTCACTTGACTCCCATTTGATGTTGATCACTGGCTCTCCAAAATAAACTAGAAAGCTTGATAGATAAACAATACAGCTCTTCAAAATAAATATGAAAAAACATTAACACTTTTACAATGGCCATTGGGAACTTGAGGGAGACATTACCAGAAATACAAAAAATAGACAAAACATCTCCTGCTCTTTCCTTTAGTGGTTGGATGCAGAAAAGCTGGGTACTGTTGTTTCTCATCTTCTACTGTCTAGGATACTGAAACAAAGGTTTCAGCACTCAGGATTCTTGGGTACTTCAGTCACTCAAAGAAAGGCATAGGTACGCCGATAAAAAGTTATGGGGATACTTTTTCTGATATTTATATAGAAACTGTGAAAGTTCCTACAACAACTTAAGAGCTTTGCAATGTTTCTTAAGGATTTGGTAATTTGGGTACTGATAGTATCTGCAATTTCAGAGACAAATGAGCGCTCCTCTCTGGCATACGTTGTAAGAAAAATGAGGCTACACTGGGATTTCAGTAGGTCTGAAGTGTCACTTCAGTATATTCACACTCAGTGTACTCAAAAGTTTATTTGGGAATAAAGCCCCGTATAGGTTAAAGGTGGCCTTGGGAAGCACTACTTAACCTCTGAGCAATCAGAGGGTGGCTTGGACCTTTTCAGAGCAGAGAGCCTGCAAGCAGAGGTTGTTCACAAGCAGAAGTTTTTAAAAATGTTGAAAATCTACACGGGGTAAAAATAGCTCCTATATTCCTTTTGATTTTCAACTGCTCTAGTCTTTTCCTATCTTTATAATGGAATAGACTATTTCAGTCAGAAGGGACCTACAATGATCATCTCGTCCAACTGTGTCATGGTTTCAGTTAAACCATGACAAGCTGCCTGACCAATTCAGGGATGACCACGATAAAGCCTGTGACCGAGTTAAAGCATGTTCTTTGCTCTTGTATCTTTCTTCCTCCTTCGCACTTCGCCCTCATCACTTCAACCTCTTTCTCTCCCTGTCCTCCTAAGATGCAAAGACTCTGCTCCTGCCATGAGGTCTGTGCTAGATGTGTTGTTTTGCCCATGTCAAGCCTAAATAGGTGAAGACGCTTGCCTTATCCTCTAAGTATGAAATCATATCTGTAGGAGCAGCTGTCAAAACGTAGGCTTGCTACTAAAGTGGCTTCTCAGAGAGCAAGAGGTTTTTTTTTTTAATCTAATTATTGAAAAGGAGCTATGCCAGCGTTCAAAAATTGCTATCTACTGTGGCTATTGGACAACCTACAGGAAAGGAGGTACTCTCTGAGTACAGCTTGCTCAGAGCTTGTGCTCTCGTTAAGGATGTGTGCCTCCCTCTTAGTTGGTCACCTTAGTTGGTCACCTTGCTGCTGGCCCTACCTTAGAAAGTTGTCAGGAGGCCTTCGGAGATTACCAGGTGTGAGGATTAAAATGAGGATATGATAATATCTTTTTTCCTCTCAGCGCAACAAATATTCAGAAAAAGAGATGCCCTCATTTAGCTGTTTATTGTCTTGATTTGTTAAAGTAATAAAAACCTGCTTTGGCTTATCAAGAATAGAAGAGAAGCTTATAAAGAATCATAAGAGATGAAACTTTGAACTTCTGTTTAGGTAAAATTGGAAAACCAGGAAGGGCTGAAGAATCTGAGAGTGTCAACACAATGGAGGAATTATTCTGGCAAACAGAACTCTGTGTACCCAATTCTTTCCATGTGTTTATTTATTGCTGATATTCTTGTGCAGTAAAGTAGTTTCATATCACTGCTGCCTAGTCATTTTTCTTTGGGAATGTATGAATCAGAACAACTTTTGCTGAACGATTTGAATGGGTGATTGCTACAGAGTATTGCTAGGGGTTTGCATCCCATTGCAGTGGGATACTGTGAGCTTTATGGAACGTTAGGGTATGCAATAATAATATATGAGCTCTTTTCCCCCCCAACCTATTTGCTTTTAATGACTATAATTAAAGTACAGATGATCCAGTTGAAGTTATATCCTACTTGGCAGGTGTAAGAGCCTTGTAGTAGTACTGAGATACTGGTAACTGATGACTTTAATGTACTGTGCTAGATCTAGTACACCAATGGCTTTGTTTTTCATTTGTTTTGTGTGGGACAACTGGTCACTTAACTAATCCATTACTTCTTATGTTGATTGAGCAGTTTGATATGACTTTTCCTTTTATCAGTCTCCTTCAGCTGATAAACAGGCTTGTTTGCAATAAAGGAAGGATTCCTGCTTTATTGTAGTGACTAATTCTCTGTCTTTGGAGTTGACAGCAACTCCTTCACGCTAGGAAATGAGGTAGACAAATCCCTAGGGCATCCTACAGCATTTCTGCAACTGGACATGTTAAAAGTTATGTTGCCTTTCTGTTTGGCTGAGCATCTCCTCATTTTTTGTTGGTATTTTTTTATTTTTTTTATTTAATACTGAAACGGATTTTGTTTTCTTTTGGCATGCATGGCATTTTGGTTTTTTTCTAAACCAAAAAGTCCTAACCTTTCCTTTAGACCTTGGTGTTGGAAGCGTCACTCTGTCCATTTCTAAAGGGCTTATTTTTCTATTGCATCTTTTGCCAAGGTAAAAAGAACAAATCTGAATACAGTCTACCTAGGAGGGCTGAAAACTGAGGCATATACTACAACATCTCTCTGAAATACTTGCTGCTGGCAGCTGGGAGATACAGAGTACCTCAGGTATGATCCAGTATAGCAATTTCCTTGTTCCTATAAAATTTTCAGATTTAAAGGATTCTTTGCCTATCTACAGTCTTCAGGGATATATTTCTAAGTGCAGTTGGACAAACAAAAAGTCCAAATGATTTGACCCTCCCTTTCTTCTGTAATGGACCACTTTTGATTTCAGCACATATAACGATTTATGGAGCATCACAGAGTGCCACACCAGTTAAATGTAGGTAGTGTCTTCAATGTTTTTTTCTTGAACTGCTTGTTTCGCCAGTCCTGAAGCAGAGCACCTTGTTTCTTTGACAAAAAACCTACTCTCTGAGTCAATGACCATCAAGATAGAAACACAATAAATGTTAGGGAGATAATGAATAAATGTGGAAAAAACAAGAAAAATCTTAACTGTAGCAAATATCTGTGAATATTTTAGGGCTGGAGGCACCAAGAGATGCATTTATTTGAATAAAGATTTGCAAGCAACTGTTTTTCTTAGTGAATAGCTAGCTCAACCCTGTAACCTTGTGGGGAGAGAGGTGACGCAAAACTAAGGACCTCCTGAAGCGAGGTTTTGTGACAGCTTTAGCTGATTTTAGGAGGCTTTTGAGCGGCACATATTGGCATCATGCAGTAAGAGGAAGCCAAACATATGTGCTTTGGAACATATGTCTCAGATCTGAAGAGAGTTTCTCTACACCGTAAGTCATATCCTGGCAGAAATCGGAATGAAAGCTAGAAATAAACAATTTCAGAAGAAAAAGAATAGTGCTTCAGAGCACTATTCTTAAGTTAAACTTATGTATCAGTATCCAAGTTTAAAACTACTTAATGAGTGATGACTCAGGTTTTTACCTGTGATGTGCCTTAGGAAAGCTGGAATGTTATTGAAGTAATTTCTTTAATGGAAGAAAGATGGTGCTATTATAAAATGTGACAGATAACAATATCTTTGCGGGGGGGAAAAGGGTCTGCAACCAAATTGCGTGACTTTGCGTAAGAAATTGCTGGCTCACATTATGAATTCATAAATATAAAGTTGCCAGGGGGTGGGGGTGGGGGTGTACTTCATTAAATCAAATACAAGCAGTGGGGGGGAAAAAGAAAAACATCAAGAATCACTTTCCCTTCTTCAGGCCCATGGGAAAAACAGAACCATGTGAGGTGGAACACATTCGGCATTTTAGTTTTTTCTTCCTTTATGTGTGTGTTAATAATTTAAATAATTTTGAATGCATAAAGCCAAAATTTCAGTATTAGACAACGCTGGCAAATAATTTATCAACGGCACAACAAATAGTTGCCTTTAATTGAAAGGAATCTTTCTGCATTCTGCAACAATAACCCAGCCACTGGCGCTGATAATAAAATTACCTGACTTCTTAAAGCCAGTTCTCTGGAATAATCTAATGTTCTGATTTTTACGTTATTAATTTGTGTATTCTCAAAATTCATTTTCATGTAATTGACTGAAAACTACCTAGCTAGCTCTTTTTCTCCTTCCTTCTTAACTGTTGTACTGATCGGCATCTCTGTCTTAATATATGCGCATATACGCACACGTGCAAGGACACATGGCTGTATTTCCCTCCAGTACACCTCTTGCTTTCCTGGTATACCTTGTCTTACTTTATAACGTTGGGTTGTAAGCTCCTGCCTTACTGTGGATTACACTGTGTGACCCCAGCTAACACCGGCCAATGGAACTCAATGAGACTACGTGTATTCAGTGAGGCTGCTTACCAACTTACTAGCAGTAAGCACGTGCACAACTCATCACAAGACTTCGCAAAAAAAACCAAAAACCAAAAAAACAACAAAAAAAAACAAGAAAGAAAGGAAGAGAGAGGAAAAATGGATGTTTAAACATCAATTATGTATCTGCATAAATGATTTGTTGGAAGAAGGAGCTGGTCATCACCTATGGCTACAGCAGTTGAAATTTGCAAAAAAAATTGCATTTTTTTCCTAACACTAAAGATAGGATTTTTTTTATTATTTTTATTATTTTATTTTTCTTTCTATGGTGGATTTCATTGTGGCAGTGGCAGGTTGCTTGTGGAAGGACAGGTTGAACTTTGCAGGAGCCTGAAGACCTGTCCATGACTGAGCACTGCAGCAGTCCAGGCAGTAGTGGTCAAAGTCTACCCTCATACCTGTTTAACCCTGAACTGGAGAGTTAACCTCTTAGCATCTCCTTCCTGTATGCCAGTGTCTTGGCAGTTTTGTGCCTGACTTGTGTGTTGAGATTGTAAGAAGGATGCTCATTCCACTGATTTTGATTCTGCTACTGCTTTTTATATAGGGTAGGTGCAGTGATAAATACCTGCAGATATGAGCTTCCATCCACTAGCATCTGTGCTGAGGCCACCAAATACAATCATCGTTACAAGTCATTGGGTTGCTGCTTCTTCACTACCATGAAGTTAAAAGCTTCATTTTCCTCTAAGGCAAGAGCAAGTCACAGTTCAGTTTGATTCTTTGCTGCCTCTAGTACATGCATAGGAAAGGTGGAAGATGTAAATGACAGAAAGGTTAATGGCTGAGGACAGATGATCTTTTAAAGCTTTCAGCTATTAGTCTTCTTTCAAACTTTCTATCATGCTTCAGATAAATCATTCAGGTTTTTTTTCAGCTGCAGTCACAAGAGCAGGGCTGCTTTTGTGGTGCTTGCCGATTCCCATGTAAAAACTCCAGGTGTTTCTGTGGACATGTATTCCTCTTCTGTTTGTTCTCTCTAGAATGATGTTTTTCCAACTGGGCAGTAGAGGATATCAACAGGAGCTTAGGCCCAATGTTATGTCAGGCTGGCAGCCAGTTGTGTCATGCCAGCATTTCAGTGCCTGTGAGACGGATGGCAAATCGCTGACCCTTTTCTGAAATGGCACTGGCAACAGCAAAGGACCAGACGTTGCTACATGTCTCTCTTAACAAAGCAGCAGGGCTTAAGGTGGATGGAGCCCAAAGGCACTGTTAGAGCCAGCTTGCTCTTACTGCAGTTTGCCGTGAGGTTGGATGTCTTTCAGGGTAAGCTTCTTCCCAGACTAGCAGCAGGCAGGCAACAGGCTGCAGAGACTGTGGTGGAGAAAAAGAACAAAACATAGAAAAAATGTCATAGCCAGGGTTTTGTAGCAGCAGAATCTCAGCTGATTACTGCTTGGGGTTCAATGACATTTTTCAGGGGATGCTCTAAAATGATGTATGAAATCCTGATTGTAGATGAATGTTTCTGAAGTTGTATGGGTGCTGCTGCCACTGATGCTGTGGAAGTGAGATACAATATAGAAACTGGTCAACAGGTGCAAGAGACACATGGACATCTCAAAAAGTCAACATACAAGGCTGGCATTATAGTGCTTGTCCAAATGTTTCCTTCTGTTAACCTCTTTCTCAGACCATATTTATTTTCTGTATACATTTCACTCTGCAGACTTTCTCAAAGTTTATACTCTTCCAATTCAGTATTAATCTTGCCATCTTGTGACTTCTACTTACTGCTAACAATGTGAACTGTGTATTATGTTGATTTATGTGTAGTCTGGACATTGGAAGAATAACTATAAAGATTAACATAGCAAAATGGGAGAGTCATCTGTGGCAGATATCTGTGGTGGTACAAAACCAGACCCCAGCTTTTTGCTTAAAGATACATAATTTGCTTATTTATTGTTTGTCTTCTGTTAGTAGTTAGCTAGTGGTTAACTTCACAGAAAGGGTTATGAAATATTGGAACAGGCTGCCCAGGAAAGTGGTGGAATCTCCATCCCTGGAGGTATTTAAAATACTGGTAGACGTGGTGCTTAGGGATGTGGTTTAGTGGTGGTTTTGACAGTGTTAGATTAATGGTTGGACTTAATGATCTTAAAGGTCCCTTCCAACCTGGACAATTCTATGATTCGTGGTTAAAATACATAATTCCTTCTCCCTCCTTTAATATTTTTTCTTTTAAATAATAAGGTTCAAACCCGTGCATACTGACTGATTTATATTTAAAATTTCGATACAAATAAAAATTAAAAAATAACTGAGGAAATAATTCTGAAGTTATGTAATGCTACGTGAATCTTGGGCAAAGGAATGTCATAGATCTTTCAGAAATAATCACACTACTTTGTAAATGACTGATGAGAGTTTGGATGCTTTTTTAAACAGTGGACCACAGGAGCCTCTGAGGCCCAGAAAAGTTTGCAAGCAGTTGAATATTCATAAGGAACTTGATTGTTCTGCTAAACAGATGTAGTGGTGTAGCTGTCTAAAAAGCCAATGGCTTTAGAGTCCATGCAGCATGATGACATTTACATTTTTGTGCTAGTCTACACACACGATTCCGTGAGGCTGTGACATCTGAGTGCAGATTTTGCTGAGTTTTAGGAAGGAAGTTTGGACTGGAGGTTTGTTTTTTCTTTTCCATCATAAATTTAAAAACTTGTCAGAGACATGCAGTGTAAAATAAATCTACTATGAAGATGGCCAGGAGGGCAGAGAGTCCTGTAGAGAAACTCTATCAAGATTACAGTGATAGTTGTGCAAAGGATTCAGAAGAGCACATCAGGACTTTACCACGGCAGCACAAGATAACTAAGAGACCATATATGTAAATTAAGCATTTTAATGATAAAAACAGACATCTAAAAACAGAGTTCACCCTTAAAATGATGGTAAGATATGTAGTGAAACACCATTCGGGGTTGCCAACCTGCATGGAAAGGAAGACACTTGTTCATAACAAAACCAAGACCTCCTCTCAACAAACCTGTATTATTCCTCCTGAGACGGACATTTCTGATGTATCCCGATGGAATCACTTCTTCAGAACTGAGAATAAACAAGGAGGTTTATAGAAAAACATATTTAGAGCAATATATTACTAATACTCTGTTAGATTCTCAGAATATCTGCACAGAACGCCTTTGAGTGCACCAAGATGCAAATGAATAAATGTCGAGAAGGCTGTCCTTCAAAACTCTTATTGTTAATTTGGCAACTGTTCTAGATCAGCTTGAATCATATGCAGTTAGATGAAGTTACCCTCTCTGCACAAAAGGAGCAGATGATCTCAGTCCTGAACTAAGACCTAACTCCATCTTCCCAAGATTCCAGGAGTTTTCAGGTTTATTCTTCTGCTCTGACCTTTTAACTGCTACAGGACTTCAGTATGGGAATACCCAGTCGACCATCCAAATCACTTTACTTTTTAAATGGAGACAAATAAAACAGTCAATAGAAGTGACCAGGCAGACATCTAGTCCACATCATCAGTAGCACTGGGATTTCTGAACTGTGCCTCAGCTGCAGATGCTATGCTAATTATTTTTCTATAGTTAAAGAGTAATATATTTGAAGAATTTTTCTTTTCTCTATCTAATGGCAAATGAGAAAATACCCACAATAATTTTGTAATTATTGAAGTAAAACTTATGGAGGCACTAAAGCACAGTATCTTAGACTGAGACGCTCTAAGTGTTTGAGTAATATAACATTAAATACTAACTTAAGAGTTGTGTTACAGGATCAATAGACCAATTGAGGTGCATCTACACCCATGCATGCAACGTGGTCAAGACAGGAGGGGCTGGAAGCCATTGTGCAGTGGGAAAAATATGATATAGTTGCAATCACAAAAAGATGGTGGGATGACTCACGCAGCTGGAGTGTTGCAATGGATGGCTATAAACTCTTCAGAAGGGATAGGTAATAAAGGAGAGGTGGTGGGGTAGCCCTCTATGTTTGACTGTCTAGAGCTTGATGATGGTGATGATAGCGTTGAGTGTTTATGGGTAAGAATTGGGGGGAAGGCCAATAAGACAGATATCAACCACCCAACCAGGATGAAGAGGCAGACGGAATATTCTAAAAGCATCTGGGAGAAGTCTCACAATTACCTTGTTCTCTTGGGGGGCTTCAACTTACCAGATGTCTGCTGGAAATACAATACAACAGAGAGGAAACAGTCCAGGTTCTTGGAGTGTGGGGAAGATAACTTCCTGACACAGCTGGTGAGTGAGCAAACTAGGGAAGGTGCCGCACTGGACCTAGTGTTTGTGAACAGAGAAGGACTTGTGGGTAATGTGATGGTTGGAGGCTGTTTTGGGCATAGTGATCATGAAATGATAGAGTTTTCGATTCTCGGAGAATTAAGGAGGGGGGTTAGCAGAACTGCTACCTTGGACTTCCAGAGGGCAGACTTTGGCCTGTTTAGAAGGCGGGTTGACTGAGTCCCTTGGGAGACAGTCCTGAAGGGCAAAGGAGTCCAAGAAGGCTGGACATTCTTCAAGAAGTCTTATAGGCACAAGAGCAGACTGTCCCCATGTGCTGTAAGATGAGCCAGTGGGGAAGGAGACCGGCCTGGCTGAACAGAGAGCCCTGTCTGGAACTCAGGGAAAAAAAGAGAGTTTATGATGTTTAGAAGAAGGAGCAGAAAACTCAGGAGGACTGCAAAGATGTCGTGAGGCCATACAGGGAGAAAATTAGAAGGGCCAAAGCCCAACAAGAACTTAATCTGGCTACTGATGTAAAAGACAAGATGAAATGGTTCTATAAATACATTAGCAGTAAAAAGAGGGCTAAGGAGACTCTCCATCCCTTATTGGATGCAGGGGGAAACACAGTGAAAAAGGATGAGGAAAAGTCTGAGGTACTTAATGCCTTCTTTTCCTCAGTCTTTAATAGTAAGACCAGTTGTTCTTGGGGTACCCAAGAACACCCTGAGATGGAAGATGGGGATGGAGAGCAGAATAAAGCCCCCATAATGCAAGAGGAAAGGATTAGTGAGCTACTGCACCACTTAGACACATGCAAGTCTATGGGGCCAGATGGGATCCACCCAAGGGTACTGAGGGAGCTGGCAGAAGTGCTCCTCAAGGCACTTTCAATCATTTTTCAGCAGTCTTGGGTAACCAGGGAGGTCCTAGTTAGCTGGAGACTAGCAAGTGTGATGCCCATCTACAAGAAGGGCCAGAAGGAGGATCTGGGGAACTACAGGCCTTTCAGTCTGACCTCGGTGCCTGAGAAGGTTATGGAACAGATCATCTTGAGTGCCGTCACATGGAGAACCAGGTGATCCGTCCCAGTCAGCATGGGTTCATGAAGGTAGGTCCTGCTTGACTAACCTGATCTCCTTGTATGACAAGGTGACCCACCTAGTGGATGAAGGAAAGACTCTGTATGTTGTCTACCTAGACTTTAGTAAAGCCTTTGATATTATTTCCCATAGCATTCTCCCGGAGAAACTGGCTGCTCATGGCCTGGATGGGCGTACACTTCGCTGGGTAAAAAAATGGCTGGAAGGGCAGGCCCAAAGAGTGATGGTGAATGGAGTTAAATCCAGCTGGTGATGAGTCACAAGTGGTGTTCCCCAGGGCTCAGTACTGGGACCTGTTCTCTTTAATGCTTTTATCAATGATCTGAATGAGGGGATCAAGTGCACCCTCAGTAAGTTTGCAGATGACACCAAGTTCGGTGGGAGTGTTGATGTGTTTGAGAATAGAAAGGCTCTACAGCGGGATCTGGACAGGCTGGATCGATGGCCCAAGGCCAATGAGATGAGGTTCAACAAGGCCAAGTGCTGGGTCCTGCACTTGGGTCACAACAGCTCCATGCGGTGTTACATGCTTGGGGAAGAGAGGCTGGAGAGCTGCCTGGCAGAAAAGGACCTGGGGGTGTTGGTCGACAGTTGTCTGAGTATGAGCTGGCATTGTGGCCACGTGGCCAAGAAGACCAACAGCATCCTGGCTTTTATCGGAAACAGTGTAGCGAGCAGGACTAGAGAAGTCATCGTCCCCCTGTACAGAATCACAGAATCACAGAATGGTTCGAGTTGGAAGACACCTTACAGATCATCTAGTTCCAACCCCCTGCCATGGGCAGGGACACCTCCCACTAGACCAGGCTGCTCAAAGCCTCATCCAGCCTGGCCTTAAACACCTCCAGGGATGGGGCATTGACAACTTCCCTGGGCAACCTGTTCCAGTGCCTCACCACCCTTACAGTAAAGAATTTTTGCCTGATATCCAATCTAAATCTACCCTCTCTCAACTTGAGGCCATTACCCTGTGTCCTATCATAACACTCCCTGATAAAGAGTCCCTCCCCATCCTTCCCATAGGCCCCCTTTAGGTACTGGAGGGAGCTATAAGGTCTTCTCGGAGCCTTCTCTTCTCCAGGCTGAACAACCCCAACTCTCTCAGCTTGTCCTCATAGCATAGGTGCTCCAGCCTTCTGATCATCTTTGTGGCCCTCCGCTGGACCCGCTCCAACAGGTCCATATCCTTCTTGTGGTGAGGACTCCAGAGCTGGATGCAGTACTCCAGGTGGGGTCTCACCAGAGCAGAGGGGCAGAATCACCTCCCTCGATCTGCTGGCCACGCTTCTTTTAATGCAGCCCAGGATGCGGTTTGCTCTCTGGGCTGCAAGCACGCATTGCCGGCTCACGTTGAGCTTCTCGTCCACCAGCACCCCCAAGTCCTTCTCCTCAGGGCTGCTCTCAATCCATTCTCCACTCAGGCTGTATTTGTGCCTGGGATTGCCGTGACCCAGGTGCAGGACCTTGCACTTGGCCTGGTTGAACTTCATGAGGTTCGTACAGGCCCACCTCTCAGTCCTGTCCAGGTCCCTCTGGATGGCATCCCTTCCCTCCAGCGTGTCGACCGTGCCACACAGCTTGGTGTTGTCGGCAAGCTTTCTGAGGGTGCACTCGATCTCACTGTCCATGTCACCGACAAAGATGTTAAACAGCACTGGTCCCAGTACTGACCCCTGAGGAACACCACTTGTCACCGTTTTCCATGTGGACATTGAGCCATTGACTGCAATCCTTTGAGTGTGGTCATCTAGCCAGTTCCTTATCCACCGAGTAGTCGATCTATCAAATCCATGATTTTCCAATTTAGAGACCAGAATGTCGTGCGGGGCAGTGTCGAATGCTTTGCATAAGTCCAGGTAGATGATGTTAGTTGCCTCCCCTTATCTACCAATGCTGTGGCAACATCATAGAATGCCACCAAATTTGTCAGGCATGATTTGCCTTTGGTGAAGCCATGTTGGCTGTCACCAATCACCTCATTTTTCATGTGTCTTCGCAGAGTTTCCAGGAGGATCTGCTCCACGATCTTGCCAGGCACAAGGTGAGACTGACCAGCCTGTAGTTCCCTGGGTCATCCTTTTTTCCCTTTTTGAAAATGCGGGTTATGTTTCCCCTTTTCCAATCAGCAGGAACTTCACCAGACTGCCACGACTTTCCAAATATAATGGAAAGCATCTTGGCAACTTCATCTGCCAGCTCCCTCAGGACCCATGGATGGATTTCATCTGGTCCCATGGACTTATGCACTTTCAGGTTCCTCAGATGGTCCCGAACCTGATCTTCTCCTACAGTGGGCAGTTCTTCATTCTCATAGACCCTGCCTTTTCATCCTGCAACTTGGGTGGTGAGGTTGGAGCCCTTGCTGGTGAAGACTGAACCAAAAAAGTCATTCAGTATCTCAGCCTTCTCCATATCCTGGGTGACCAGGTCTCCTGTCCCCTTCCTGAGAGAGCTCACATCTTCCCTAGTCTTGCCTTTACCCCTGACATACTTATAGAAGTTTTTCTTGTTATCCTTAATGCCCCTAGCCAGATTTAATTCTATATAGGCTTTACCTTGCCTAATCTGGTTCCTGGTCGCTTGGACAGTTTCTCTGTATTCCACCCAGTCAGCCCGTCCTTGCTTCCACCTTCTGTAGGCCTCCTTTTTGCTCTTAAGCTTGTCCAGGAGCATTTTATTAATCCATGCAGGCCTCCTGGCACTTTTGCCAGACTTCTTCATTCTTGGGATGCATGGCTCCTGAGTTTGGAGGAGGTGATGCTGGTGAGGCGATCCTGGTGAGGCCACGCCTTGAGTACTGTGTTCAGTTTTGGGCCCCTCACTACAAAAAAGACATTGAGGTGCTGGAGCATGTCCAAAGAAGGGCAATGAAGCTGGTGAGGGGTCTGGAGAACAAGTCTTATGAGGAGCAGCTGAGGGAGCTGGGATTGTTCAGCCTGGAGAAAGGGAGGCCGAGGGGAGACCTTATTGCTCTCTACAGCTACCTGAAAGGAGGGTGTAGTGAGGTGGGGGTCGGTCTCTTCTCCCAAGTAACGAGTGATAGGATAAGAAGAAATGGTGTCAAGTTGTGCCAACGGAGTTTTCAATTGTATTTTAGGAAAAATTTCTTCACCAAAAGGGTTATTGTGTGAGCCAATGCAGGCAGGACGCAGGAACAACCACAAACCACGGATGGAAAGCAAAGAACAAATTTAATCTCAATACCTCACAGACCAGGGAATCTCCAAAGCAACACCTGGGCAGAGGCATGCAAGCAGGGATGCGGGCACCACGGTGTGAGAGAGAGTTCTTGTTAGCAAGAGTCCTTGGCAATGAGAGAGTCCTTGTTAGCAAGAGCACACGTGGATTCTCTGTTCTTGCTGGTATTTAAAGGGTTCAAACAGGCATAGTTTTCTCACTGTACTTTGATCTTCTTCCACAACAGGCCAGGATTCTCAAGCGGCTAGATAAGGTGTCCCTGAGCCCATCACAGACTTATGTTATCTAAGTGCAAGTGTTTTCCTTGCAAGCACCCGAGACTGAGTAACAATTAGTGTGATATATGTGCTTTCCAGCACCCCAGGTGCGGGTCATTTGAGCATATTTACAGTCCTCCTTGCTGATCCTTCCATTGCTTTCTCACAGTTGTCAAGCATCAGAACAGGCTGCCCAGGGAAGTGGTTGAGTCACCGTCCCTGGAGGTATATAAAAGACAGGTAGATCTGGTGCTTAGGGACAAGGTTTAGTGGTGGACTTAGGCAGTGTTAGGTTTGCGGTTGGATTCGATGATCTTAAAAGTCTTTTCCAACCTAAATGATTCTATGATTCTGTGACTAAGTATAAAATGGCTGAGATGATTATTTTTTGTGAATGTCCTTTGACACTGAAAAAGCAACAAGAGACTAGAAAACACTAAGTCTATTTACATCCCATAGAGGGAAGAGTCTGGGAAAGATGATGAAAATTAAGTTCATTAAATCCAACAACACTATTAAGACATTTTTGTGATAATGTTCATGGAGAATAGAAAGCTGTATTTGGAGAACAAAAATGCTATAAGAATGAGTCATCATGGGTTTGTGAAGAAGAAATTATGACAAACAATTCTGATTACATTTTTAAATGGAATAATGATTGGCTTACATAGAGGGAAACCTGGTAGGCATTTTATAGATGGTTTTTCAAGGAAAGCTTTCAACAAGGTTTCACATGATGGATTACTGCATAAAGCCTTCTAAATATGGATTAGGTGATGAATGCTTAAGATGGCTAAGGAATTGCTCAGAAGATAAAACCAGAGGAATTAAAAGTGCATTTTGTTCACCAAAGCTGCAATCTTATGGGATTCCTTCTAGTGGCTTCAGAAGCACTTATATCAGGACTCTCATGTGAAGTGGAGGCACACAGGACCCCTCACTGACGGCTGTATGCGTTCATATTGATAATTTAGATGGTGCTGTAATACCGGAGAGAGACATTTTCAAATAGCTGACATGGGCCTTTTTAATACCACGTGGTGGATTATAATTCCAGGGGGTCTGAAGCAGATCTGGACACATCGGTACTTCCACATTGTGCAGGGCAGTGCTGTGCAGAGGCACCAGTGTGGATCTCCAGAGGGGTTCATCGGAGCAGGGCGGTGTGAGTCACAGGCTACTGAGCTGGTGAGCTCAGCGTGGAACCACAGTGATAGAGCTCTACTGTGTTGGGCTCTGGACTTACCTGGTGGTCAGCTAATTTGTATGATCTGTGTCCTCAGCATACTGTATCACCTTTCGCAGAATTGCCTTGCTGGGTGAGCTGAGTGGTCTCAGGGGGAGAATTTGCAGGTTAACAGGCCAGATCCATGTCAGGTGTCAAATGATGGCACCTTTCAATGGAATAGCATTTTTTTTTCATCGGTCTTTGCCAAGAGCACTTAGAGAGGGAATAGCTTATGTCAGCAAATGAACTAATATGAAAGAACCAGGAATCTGAATGTGTTATAAATGGGCAATTCACATAGGGGCTGTATTTTACGAAATTTGTATTGCTCTCCATTTAAAGTTTAGGCCAGAAGGCTGTATCTCTGCTTCTTCAATTAGATCTCTCTGGGAAAAGTTGTTCTACTTTGAGTCTTGTTCTGGCATGCAGAAGAAAGATGAATACTTTAAAACACTATATCTAAAGCTCGCCAGAATAGGTCATTACCTTCCAATACAGCTAAGGGAACTAATTCACAGAGAACTGAAACAATTTGCCCCACAGGTCCACTGCAGAGTTGGGAACAGAATTTATGTCTTATAAAGCCTGGTACAATGCCCCATTCACTACTCTAATTAGAAAATTATATCTGTTTAAGAATGATGAATGATATAAGCTTGAAGATGATAATAGAAGTATGCACATTTGGCATATAGCCCCGTCTCCAGAATGCAACTAAGCTTGTGAGAACTGGTGTGACTTTGATTTGCAAAAAGCAATTTAAGTGATGGCACAACGTATTTGAGCTACCTAAGAACTGGTGCAAATCTTGAAGTTTGGAAGAGACCAGAAAGAAACTAATTAAATTATCACTCAAATCTGCTCCATAGTTCTCATGGGAAGAAACTATCTTTGCCCTTCTGAATTTATATTTTGAAATGCTGCAAAATTCAAGCAAAGTATGTGGGAGTGTTCTGAGCACATTGTCATGGCACGGGACTTATGCAGGCTTTTTGAAAAGGAGTTAATTTTACCTAAGAGGTATCTCCTGGTTAATCTTGTTTGTCTTGCTCAGTTACTTTTTAAAGGTGTTGGGTAGTTTGGGAATAGTTTTGATCTGAAAGGATGTTTCAGTCTCTTAAAATACTTCATGTTTAGGACAGATATTTTGGAAATCTGAAATCTAGCTTTTCCTAAAATATAAACCAGGGATCAGTGGGAGTAGAGATGGGTGGGGAATGGGCAGATAAACACCATAAGAGTTCAGGAAGACTTAGGAAGAAATATGTCCATAACATCAAAGTACACTAATTTAGATCCAAAGTAGTGGGGAATGGAAACAACTAAGGTTATTTACAGAGAAAATTAACTGGGAAATATTGACATAGTACATTATAATGAAGTGTCACTTTATTTCCCTCTTGTAGCAACAGTGGCAACACTGCACATAGAGAGTTCAGTTTGCTGTTGGGTTTTTTTGCTGAACAGAGTCGGTTTGTTTGATTTAAAGAGCAAAGACTTGAGTCTGTAAATACAGAGCTCCAGATTTTAGATCCTCATAGAAGACTCCTCTGTTAAATATATAGATCCAAACCCCACAA
Organism: Rissa tridactyla; assembly: GCF_028500815.1. Lineage (NCBI taxonomy): Eukaryota > Metazoa > Chordata > Aves > Charadriiformes > Laridae > Rissa > Rissa tridactyla. The sequence continues at coordinate 12,269,719 of NC_071467.1, read as the reverse complement.
ATACCTTCTAACATAAATACTGCTTTGACTTAGCCAGTACACCTTTTCAGGGATCAATGGTGATAGAAAGATGCCTTTCAGATGGAGGAACAAGATTACACCACCTTCCTTCCAGTGATATCCAAACTGGCCATGAGTTTAGGAAAAATATTTTAAGAATGGTCCGGCACTGGATGAAGTGCTCACAGAAATTGTGTAATCTTCATCCTTGGAGATTTTCTAAACTAATCTGGCAACCCTAAGCAACCTGATCTAGCTTTCAAGGTAGTCCTGCTTTGATAAAGAGGTCTTTTCTAACATTAATCTTTCTGCAATTCTTTGACACCTGGATTTTATGTTTGTTTGTTTGTTTGTTTGTTTGTTTTGAAACATCAACATCTTTGATTTGGTTAAGAAGAAAATGATGGTAAAACATTTGTAGTGTAATTTTGACTGAAAAATTTGCTGAGGCTTGTATATTTTAAAAATCTTTTGAGCTATTTCTTGGTTTTGGGGGGACAGTAGCCACCTTTAAGTTCTCTTTTAGTTTGACATTGAAGGGTTATGAGTTATAATATGATCAGTAAATAGTCAAACATACATTTTAAATCTTTGAGCTAATTGAACATTTGCTTGGTATGTGATGACTTTCAGTGGAATGATTGTAATTTCCTTGCAGTAGTGATGTTCTGAGCTGAGCCATAGATCTTGCTACCCCCAGCAAAAAACTGGTAATGCTGTGAATGAGAGACCTGAATAATGAACTGGCAATGAAAACATAATAGCCCATGGCCAATGGCCTGTCTCCCACAGTATGTTCCTCTGCAATGGATAAGGCTGTACATATTTCACTTTCTACTTTAAAATGCTCATTCCCTATTTTCCCATGTTTCTCCTTCTCAAAAGTCTTACCCAATAATCTCAAAATCATTTTTGAATAATTGCATCAATTTAAAGGAAATGAACACTGAGCATCAAATAGCAATAATGACGTTTTCCACATCAAATGGCTGTAGAATTGTCTATAAGACTCCAATGTTTGAATCCCCACAGACATGAACTTTAATAGAATCTCTTGCCAAATTGTAGTTGTGATGAAAGTTTTAAATGACACTCAGTTTTCACCAGCTAGCAATAAATATAGTGCAACACTATACGTTGACCCTGCAAAGGCATCTGATAGAACAGATTGTAGTCAGCTGTAGGGATTTACTTGAAAACTGTGGCAAACTACATGTGGAAGAGGAAATGCTATAGCATATACTCCCCCCTCTAGATTTTGAACAGATTGAAAGGGAATACAGTCAACATTCAAACGTTTCTTTATTGTCATGCATATTAAAAGCCCAGGGTAAAACTTCGCATTTTTATTCCTGACTGTGTATACAGATAGTATCATTCTCCTTCCAAATGTGCAATATGAAAACTTGTCTGCGTCAGTCATTTTGAAATAATTGCTTTAATTTGGGGCTGTGGCTGAAAGTGAACACAAGGCTGGTGTCATCTCTTAGCAGTCACTTTTTCAACAATTTCCTTTCTTTCCAGCTTGACAAATAACAAATGCTTGGTTGTAACTTTAAATTTAAAATTCATTGCCGACCAGCTGATAAGAAACATACCAAATATTGGATTTCACTGTATAAATAAGCATAGCCAGAAGAACAAAGAAGATTCCAGTGACTTTCATTTGTTGTATTACATTGGTTATCAAATTTCCCACTAATCAAAACTTTCATTTCTGTCATGTCCCTGACAGCTTTACATATCATATTTATTTATCATACACCTCTGTTTATCAAAGTTCTGTTTATAACATCTCTCATGCAGAGGAATGATATTCCGCATACACAAATGCGGCTGGTATTTGAGATTTTGACTAGTGGTCCTGTGTTTTTTAAGCCAAGATTTAAAGGATAAAGGAAAATTGCCATTGTCTGTGAACATGAGAACAAAATTCCTTTGCTTACTCTGAGAGATTGTGGCTCTGAGAGATGGAAGAGATTGTAATGCAATGTGCTGAGAAATCCCATTTGGTGAGTGCTAGAGAGCTAAGAAGCTAACAAAGCAATTTGATTGTCCACATAGAATAGATGCTGAGTTTGGAAACCAAATCTGGGGCTTGATTTTTAGAATTACTCGGTAACATGGGTAGGATTAACTGCATCTTTGTCATCCTTGTCTCTTCCTTTTGTTTCTCTGAGGTCTCGTGTCTTGTGCTTTGATACATCTCAGGACGGTCTGCCTAGTCCTTGCCCAATCTCAAACGTGGCTCACAGGAGAGTATACACCATAGTTGTCAACAACTGGGCTTTGACTCCCGTGGTTTTATGGCCAATGACCTATTAGGGCCTTCATAAAAAGGGTTTCGTTTTAGCAATAGAAAGACAATTAAGGGAAAAGCATTTAAAAGCAAAAATTGGTACACAGATTTTTCTTGCCTTGGTTTACTTCAGGAGGCCAGCTGAAGGCCATCACATTGTGTAAGCTTTTAATTCTCACTTTGTGTCTCCAAAATCTCTGTGCCCCCCTGCAGCAGAGTGTGCCCTTTCAGTCTTCTCGGGTCTTTTGAAGTTTGGAATGAATGCATTAAATAAAGTTAAAGTGTTTGCAACTATCTTCCTTGCTTAAAAACTGGAAGTTCTAAACTTAAAAAGTGATAATCTAGAAAGCTGAAAACAAGAAGTGTCTGTCAGGACTGGCTGTTCTTTTTCAGAGTCGAAGGGTTACTCAGATTTCTCATCTCTCTTGGGCAAAATCTCCAGTTACAAACAAAAAGTGCCTGGCACTTGAACTGGCAGATGTCTCTGATGTCTTCAAACAAGGCCTGCTTATGCAACTTGGCAAGCCTGGGTGTTGAACGCAAATTGGGTTGTGAAGAGAGCAAGAAGACCTTGTGGAGGAGTTTAGGGAGTTCCTACATGAGAAGGAAGCTGTACGGCGGGAAGTGTGACATTGATAACACAGGGACTGAGCCATAGTGCAGGAAATCAGCAAGGACATCCCCACTCCTGCAGAGTATTTAGGTATTTATATTAGGGTATTTAAACCTGACATGCATCCAAGCCTTGTTTTTTACATCGCCTCCAAAAGTTTCTCTTTAGTGATGCAGTATTGTCAGGAAGATGTTCAGGGATTTGTCCCATTGCAGGGACTTAGTCTTACACTGCCCACCAAGGGGTATCCGGTCTGAGGAAATAACAGTAGCTTCTACTTGTGTAACACATTTTTAGTAGAATTTCTGTGACCATAAAATATTTACATTATTACACCTGAAAGAATAGCAGATGTCTTATTACTTCTATGCAGAGATGAATCTGAGTCGGTATTAAATTTTAGCGATTCTTTATCAGCCCTGAACACAAGGTGAAAAAGAGGATTCTAGTGAACAGGCTTTTATTGCTGCTTAGAGTAGATTCCTCAGGCAATTTATACTAAACAGGGGTAACTGCAGATCTTAATGTGGACCAGTACTGAACCTGAAATCCTTATTTTCATACATGATTTTGTTTCTGGAAGACCCAGTTATATAATCTGGGACTCCCATTTTTCTAGTAGAACTAAAATACGGCATAATTTCAGCTGTAGAAATTACATTTAAAAGTTTGCTTCATTCTTTTAAACTCTTTTGGTCACCAGTTTCCATGTACTAATGGATATTATTCATGTTTTGTATACTCATACGAATATTTTAGTTTTCCAGTTCCAGGTTTAGGCTGGTAGCTGTTTTGCCCTAAGTTAGCTCATTAACATGCCTCTTCTAAATTTATTCTCAAAGGCAATTTTTGGACATTTTCTTTCTTCATTAAGAATGATCTCTAATAATCAAAAGCCTTTTTTCATTTGTAAAGGTGTCTTAAATTCATCATAATTTTCTAAAACAAGAGAAATTTCTTTTCTTTATGTAGTCTTTCTCTTGTTCAGGATAATTGCTGATCAGACAGAAATGTGAAGGAGCTCTCATTTGCAAGAAACTCTTTAGATTTGTAGCGCTTTTTTTTTTTGCTACTTTATTTCGTCCTTTTCTGCTCATTCTAGATGCTGTAAAACCATAGCAAACAAATTACAGCTTATAATGAACTTCTCTTGCATGATAATTATGTTTTACGAATAAGCAAAGCACTGATGGGCTGATCCGCTGCAGAGGAGAGGGTAGTAAAAATCAGAAAGTGAGAAGCTCTTGCTACTCTTTGATCTAACTTTTATGGTATGTGCTTTCACTTAACAGGTCATTGAACTAAAAATCTGGATTTATTCTAAATCAGACAGTACTCTTTTTACTCACCCTTATGCAACTATTCTATAAAGCACTACAGATAAGCTAGGAAGGAATAAGCAAGTGCAAAATAGGGGAAGAAACAGCACTGAAAGAGTAGTTATCAGTTGTCGTTTTCTAACTGTAGTTTTCCTGAGAACAGCTGCATTGATACCTTTCCAGAGGCCAGTGCTGTTTAGTATTTTCTTGACAGTTTGTCTGACAGAATTAAAACCATGTTGTTAAAATTGCATATGATATGGAGCTGGTAAGAGAAATTAAGGAGCAGGTCAGAACTCAAACTACTCCTGAAGAACTGGAGGAATGGTCCCCAAAACAGAAGGAAATTCAACAGGCTCAAGTGAAAGACATTGAACTTGGGCAGGGAGAATGCGCTGAACGAATACAAAACAGCAGCCTACTAGGTAGCAATTCATCAAATAAGGCCCTGGGGGTAAAAAAGGGGTAGAATAAGGTGAATACGTGTAACAATGTCATGTTATTGTAAACAAGGTGAGCACCATGCTGAGATGTATAAGCAGAAGGGATAACAGCCTGCTGGAACTGCGAAGCGATGTTTTTGCACTTTCCATGTTAATAAGAATCTTTGGAGTAGTGTCTTCTGTGTTGGACACTGTGCCTCAAGAAAGATACAGACCAATTTAAAAGAAGATAGCAATGAGAACTGGCAGAGGTCTAGAAAACATGAGCTAAGAGAAAAGGATGAAATAAATGGAGAAGACTAACAAGGAGAAAATAGGGAACAGAAGACACAAGTCTTAGAAAATGCAAGAATATTGCAGAGGGAGAAAATTATCCATTTTGCACGTCCAGGATGGATGGGCAAGAAGTGGTGACTTAAACTGTAAAAATTGGGAAAATCTTTCTGATGGTAAAAATAGGCAGTCTCTGGGACAGATGGAATGAGAATCTCCTTTGCTGGAAATCTTTGCGGACAGTGCAGGAAAACATCTGGCAGGGATGGGTGTGTACATACAGTCTACTCTGCTGTGGAGTAAGGGATGGCCCGGACTGCCTTCTGAGTCCTTCCTTTCCACAGTTCCTCATGATTTTGTGAAAAGGTGGCAGCTGGAATAAATATATTGTTGTGAAAAGGAAATGTGAGGTTGATAGGAGATCAAGGGCGTAATTTACTCAGGATTGCATGGTGCAAGATTTTATGCCATTTTCCTTGCAAAATCTTATAAAATACAGCCACACAACTACTAGTATGTCTCAAGAGCTTCCCACTGGGATGACTGTGGTGTGTTTCATGGACTTCTTAGAAAAAAAACTGTGAGGGGAGCAGCGACTAACTCTTGAGCTGACAGCGCCATCTGTGGAGCTGCGACAAACTGCTCTGGATTGTGACTCAACACGAAAAGAAACATTGACAGATCCAAGACTTTGCCAAGCTTTTCAGGGGAAAGAGACCACTTTGTAGATGTGGCATCTATTAGTCAGGAAATCAGTATTTTCTGGGTTCCTACCAAAACATGCACCTCCTTGGATACAGTTTATAGATTTCTCTTTCCTTGCCAACTGAGCCTAAGGCACTTACTAAGCCCGAATCTGGGCTGCTGTAAGCTGTGGGTTTGGTGGCTGGCTGCACCTGGTTCATGGTAGCTCTTTTGCAGGGAGGGCTCTGAACTGTTTTGCCAGCAGCTCACTTGTTTTCCCGAACTCTGAAGAATCTTGGTGACATGCTTGCTCTGCTCATCCTGGAAAGTCTGAGAAATCACATGTGAATGAAGATCAAAGGGGAATGTGTCTGGTACTGGATAGAAGAGCAAAAGGCTGGAGAAAGCTTGCACTTCAAATGAAGGGCTTGAGAACCGCAGAGGGAGAATAGCAGTCACGCGTGATGTTGTTTCAGTAGCCCTGTCCTTTTTGTGTTATTTCCTTGTCCAACACAGATAACATGGCGTACAAAGGCTCTCATCAAATAAACCTTTCCAGATGATTATACCCAGAAGTGCCCCATCTGTTCTGCACTTGATTTGTAACTGATGGATTAGTTGAGCAATCCAGAGGCAGCCAAAACCATCTCAGTTGTTGCTGTGCTGCATTCCCCAGCAATGCAGTATTTCCTACGGCTACTGGAAGGCACACACTCAGTCTCCCATTTGTAAAACTCAGCCTTTAGGAGTTGGATTAGAAAGCAACCTCTGTGGCACTAAATTGATCTGCCTGGGGACTGTGCTCAGTGAGTCCAAGCAGCATGGCAATGGATCACTCCATATGCTCAAGCTCGCTCCCTTTCTCCCCAAAACATCCAAATTGCCTACTGGAAGCAATCCTTGGCATCTACTATCTCCTGAGCTGTGCTTGGGTGTTGTCTGGGCAGTACGACTTGGCATGGGCCAAACCTAAGCAAGATGCTCTGCTAACAGTTAGAACAGATGATTGCAGACCATTGCCAGGGTCTGTGCCTTGGCCCTGTTTGATTTACTTGTATTGGTGTAGCCTAAGAGAAGCTCTGTTAATAAAATGATTGATACGTACAATACAGTAGGTCTGATTAAAGCCCTATGGGAATTATTTTCAAGGGACTAGAGATGCTGCGTGCATAGGTCAACATATGTGGCTTCCAGAAGACAGCTGCTCTGTGAACCAGACCATCAGATGTGGAACAACTAGATATTGTGTAATCACTTCACTGTTCTCTTTTGGTGAAAATAAATTTTTCAGATAAGTTTTCAGCCAAATCACATCTCTGAACAAGCTCTTGGTGCGGCTGTATGAGTTCCTGTATCTACACAGGGCAAGGCAGCTGGACTGCAAGACTAGGGAAAGTCTGGGATGACCCCTTCCAGTGGAAACACAGATTTTTATCAGTTTAAGGCAATCATGGCGTGTCAATCTCAGAAAGCTGTGTGCTGTTATCTCCACTCAAGACCTACTTGTTACCCTGGCTCCTGTAAGAGGCTACCCAGCTGATACGCTTGCATATATTCATTTTTTGAAAATATCTAAGCATGAGAGCAACGGGATTCTTATGATGAATGAAGTTGGGTATATTCTTAAATGCATGTCTAATTAATAAAAATTACGTTATTTGGAAATTGTGTTAATATGTATATCTTATCTGTAACTATAAAAATTAAAAGTAGAAATACCACAACCAGTGTTCTAACACCAATTTTTGTTCTGTCTTGGTTTTGAATTTGTTTTTTGTATTTCTCCTTCAAAGTACAAATTCTTAAGGTTGTTGAGGCTTTCTATTTGTCTGCAGAGGGCTTAGTAAACTTGTGTGTCCATTTTATTAATATAAGTAACTAAAAAAAAATGTAATATGCCACTAAAATAAAGGTTAGCCAGCTAATTAATGAGGAAAAAGTTTCAGTCCTCTGCTTCCAATCTGTTGTTGGCATGCTAGCTTTTTTCACCATGTATTTGCCCATACTGTACTTTCTGGCTTAGGTAGGCATAGTACTAGAAATTACTAAAAGCAGCATGTGTGTTTTTTGGATTCTTTTGACTGTGTGCATTTCTCAAAAATATCAGGTGACTATTTTGACATGTCACAAGCTTGCTTCCTTTTAACCTGCTCTGAAGCCAATTTAGTCAGTAGAATTTTAGTGCCTTTCAGGGAATTTGGGGCTCATCCTGCAAGACAGGTAAAATACAGTAGAGTTCCTTTAAATAACAAGAAGGAGGTGGTTTTGTGGCTTTGTGTTTCTGCCAGGTCTTCTAGTACACTAGTCTCCTTTGTCTTTCAAGACTGTAAAACATGGCACATGGGAAGAAGATAAGTACAAAGCTAACAAACATTTGTCAAAACAGCATAAAAAACCTGTTAGTAATGCTCATTAATATATTTTAAATAGAAATAACTAGATTTTAACAAGAAAGAGCCTACTGCAGAATACCCCAGAGGTAATTTTCTAGTAAAGTTCAGTAAATGTTACAATGTTTAAACCCCAACATAAAAAGACAGAGAAGGAAAAAACTTTCTAGTGTCAAAAAGTCTTCTGGTGTGTCACAAGGCGAACCAAAACATATTTCTTTTTTAATATTCAATTTGAAAAGATCTTCATGAAACTGAAGCTATCGTGATCACCACAGCACACAGAGTATCTTCCACAATTTCATGGTGATATCAGGACGTTTAAGTTCTCCATAGACATGTCTGAACCACGAAACCCCACTGCTGTTGGTGCAGGTAGCTTGTGGTACAGAGGCATCCAGTGAGCAGCAGTGGGTCAGGGCTGTGCAGAGAATCCAGGTTCACCTGTGTAGGAAGATGACCCTCTCTCTGAAGCATTAACAGTCTAATCCGACCATAACCAGGCCTAAGACAGCCTCAGTGTCACTTTCAGAGTCTTGATGGACATGCCATCAAATAGATTTGGAGCTAAAAAATAACCCTGTTCCTCTGAGTCACAGATGAGGCAGGATTTCATTCAGCAATATATTTTGCCATTTCCCTGGCTGAACACAGCAGTGCTTTGGATTTCATTTTCAGGACTGGTGAACCTAGCAGTTTTCATGAGCACACATATCTAGCGAGAAGTAGAGAGCTGAGGTGCCCTATAACTTAATAACATCATCCTGAGATGATGGGAGTATTGTATGACACAGGCTGACAAGAGACACTAAATTGAAAACCATACGTCTGACACTTCATTTTCCTTGGAGATTTGCAACTTGTACACGGTCTATGATCATGCACTGCTGAAAAATTTCTTGGCGTTGCTGACATATTGTTGGAAGGTAGGGCCAAAATGCCATTCTTTAGTTTAAATGTTTTTCCTCACTCAGAACTATTGTTAGTTTCTTTTCAGACAGTAAGTAAGGGACCTTATTCAGCTGCTTTCATATTGATATTAAATTGAGAAATAATAAAACAAATGTTATTACTGTAGCATGTTAAAACTTGCACCATGTGCTAGGTTTTCAGTATTCCTCTGGTGGTCTCAGAAGAGAGAGTTGGTGGGTACCATCTGAGACATGAGGTTAAGTATTGATCAGCACAACTGGCAGTGGCCTTAGCAAACCAAGACCCTACTTGCTGTCAAGATTTTTGGAAACAATGCAGAGCGGAAGTCTTCTGAGATATGCTTTATAAGATGATAAGTGGTCTGGGACATGTTCCTGAAGATTTCTTCTCGGCGATAAGGGCCAACATAGGATTCTCCAACACACAAATGCCCTGGTTTCAAAACTGAGCTGTAGGTAGTGAAGCTGATTATTCAGGTATGTTGCTTCAAGACAATGGTTGGGTCTCTCAGGAGACATGCCCTTGGAAGCTATTCAGCAGTGAAAGAGGTTCCAGGGATGGCAATTGTGGCTGACAAGGTGGTCATTGTGGATAGCCTGTACTTCATGCAGAGGCTGTGGGGATGAGCCAGTCACCTTCCGTAGAGGACAAAAGAACATTCTTAAGAGCCTGCCACTTGATGAGGCAGTGAACTATTAAAAGCAAGACTCTACAATGGGCTGAGGAAGGAGCAAGCTCAAACATTCCTCTTCATGTTGCATTGGATTTTGTTGCTTTGAGTTTTCTTGACTTAAAAAGATATTTTTCTAGCTTTTATTATATAATACCTAGTAGTTTTTAGTTGGATTAAACCTATTAGGGAGAGAAAAGGGTGTATTTGCATTGTAAAGCCTCCCGATCTTCTTTGGAATCTCAATATAAGGGACAGGTTTAAACCTATTCACATCATTGCTGTGACTGGCTTGGGCTCTTGTCACACAGACATTGAACTCAGACAACAGCTGACATAATGAAAAATAGAAGGCAGTGGGTAAAGTGACAAAGATCCCTGAAGCCAAATGATGTGCAAAGGAAGTGGGGAGGTTACAGGTGCTGCTGTGGAGGGATGAAAGGGTAAATTCATAGAGCAAAGCAATAAGCCAGTAAAAGTAATCTTTGTAGTAGCACCCTAAGTTTCTCTGAGGTGGAAACAAATTGTATCCATCGAGATGAGTGAAAAGTGGTGGACCAGACCAAAAGTGTTGAGCTTAAATTGCATCTAAGTTAGATAGGGGGATGTCTTCCTATTGGTCAGGATAGTGAGGCACTGGAAAAGATTTCCCAGGGAGGTTATGGGGTCTCTGCTACCCAGAACAGATTAGGAAAGCATCTGTTAGGAATAAAATAGATATATCTGATCCTGATTAAGGATTGGGTAGAGCAGGGTAGACTACCTGACCTCTTGCAGCTCTGATTTGTTGATAGCAGCACAGGAGGATAAGAGCTTGGATGGAAAGATGGTGCTGTGTGGATAGATAAGAAAAGCTGAAACTTAGAGATTTTCTGCGGTACAAAATCTCAGTTATGACTGACGTTAATGATGTGGAGACTGGAATACACCTTCTGAGTTCCAGAAAGGATGAGATATTGGGAGTTTCTGGGTGCTGGGGGCTTGAAACAGGGGACCCAGGCTGGGGATTGTCTACATTTGAATTAGAGAAGAGTTCAAACTGTAACCAACAGAATAAGAAAGGTAGGAGAAGATGACAAGATGCAGCTAGAGAGAGAAATGGAGAAATTCAGGGATTTTAAGACGGCAGAGAGATTAGGGAAAAGAGGTAATCAGGGTGTTCACAAAGCGAAAATATCAAGAATTGGGGTAGTAGGCACGGGGGTAAAGAGAGGATGTAGAAGAATGACTATAGGGAAGTGAAGATAATCAAGTTCTCTGTCTTTAATAGGAGAAGAAGAAAGAAGAAGGAAGTCAGGGTAAAGAAGGAAGGATGTATTCCCATGACTGCCATCTCTGAAGGCTGCATTCTCATGTCAATCTTCACTGGGACTGCTTGGAGTTTCTTCTTGAAAAAAAGCACATTATGATCTGACCTGTGAAGGGTTCTGTTAACATAATGGACTGCTCAGGCAACGACAAAATTATTTTTTATCAGAAGGTGGGAAGTGGTGTTTTGTGTTTCAGAAGGGTTACAGGCTTCTGTAAAAACAGGCCTAAAGCAGCTGCTTTTGATGTCGGCTACAACTATCAAGCCTGCTTTTCAGATGATGTTGTGATACTATTGGAGGAACGCTCAGTGTGGTTTTGTAGAAGCCCTTTCACAATCCTGTAAGGTCAAAGAAACTATATGATAATACTTGTACTTGCATGAGGATCCATCTTGCAGATCTGCCATGGGCTGTTAAGGGCATATTTAAATCAGGCATATTCAAGCCCCGTGTTTAAACAATGCTACAGTTCTGTTGGAAGTATCTCCAAAGGCTTTTTTTTTTCCCCTTAGAAATTCTAGTGGAAAGAGGTTTTGATTTAAATGTTCCCCTCACAGCATGTGCAACCAAATGTTACCACCAGAAGCACAGGGAGTAGAGGCAGAGATAAGCTTGTGAGACTCCTTTTGTACATGGTAAATGTGTTTGCTGGATGCAAACAGGCATCCGCTACCTCCCCCAGCCCTACGGTCTGCTGTGCATGGGTGGAACCCTCTGTGCAGCACTGCTGAAGTAAATGAGCTCTGTGTAAGCACAAGGTTGCTTGAAGGACAAGGTCCTAATACTGAGAGAACTAAAGCAGGTTTTTAAAATCCTTCTGGAACACTAAGCAGCTTTTGCAGAGCAGGCTATGTGGGCTTTTGTTTTTGTTTTGTAAATGGGGGTTGTGAAGTCCGTAATTCGCTAAGAAAATTGTTTCTTGTTGCGTGGAACTGGTTTCAGCTACGCACGTGCAAAATCCGCTTTCTGCCCATACTTGGAGGAACCCCATGGCTTTTCTACCCCTACAAGCCTGGCTGAGGGTTCCACAAAATCAGGTTAGATTGAGCAGGGTAATATGCACTTTTCTCCCTGTTTAGTTTCACCAGATACTCCTAGGAGACACATATGTTTTGCTGAGCACTCTCCCCTTCTTCTATTTATACTTTGCAATTCAATAGGAATTACTGTAAGAATCCTTCTCCTGGGGAACTTGGCCTTAACCTTTTGTTAGGTTAAGTATGGATTTACAAAGCAGGTTGTTTTACGCTCTTTAGATAATCACTGATGTTGGAAATACGGGAAACAGGGTACACTGAAAATTGGAGCGAGCCTCTTTTACGAAGTGTTTAGTTCTCCTGTATGTACTTCAGTGTTCAAGGAGCAAAAGCATTTATTAGAAAAGAGATGAACTTTGGAGTGAAATGAAGTGGAGAATCTTTAGACATCCCTGGCTAAAATTTGCCCAGTTCATAACTCTGCTGAGAAGCTGTATCAGTGCCATTAAAATTCCAGTGCTATGCTCACACTGTACAGCCCAGGGCACATCAATAGCAGACTGGTTATAGTTACACTGCCAGATTACAGAGTGAAAGAAAGTGACCTTCAACAATGAACCCCAACTGCTTTTTCACTCCTTGTCGCTATTTTGGAGACTGCTTCAGCTGACCATCTCCAACACAAAGGCTCCTCCAGGTTTGACTCCCTGCACTGCTGGGGGCATGGTGTGCCCTTGGTGTCGTGCTGCAATACACCAGTCTGGTGGCCTACTATGGACCACTCACAGATGTCATTTGAGACACTTAATGGAATAAATATATAACATGTTAGCTCTATCTTAGTGTCAGAGGGGCACCACAGACTCAGAGGAGATTGAAGGCCAGGTGCTATGCAGAGGGTATCTGGCCACTGTGCTCGGGAGAGGCTTCGCTTCAGACCCTTGAAGCAGTGAAGATGCTGATCAGTCCTTTAGAAACAAGCCTTGGCTGGGATATGTTATTCCTCAACAGTATAGACATAGCTGTTAGCTTGGTCACAACACTGTGGTATCAGATTCTAATGCCTTTTACACTGGAGTTGCCTCGGATCTGCCCAGCAGGGAGGACAAGGAGAGAAATTCAAGCCTGTGGGTATCCTTATGTCCAAGTCATTGTGGACAGGGCTACAGCGTCCATTAGTATTTTGTTCCCTAACACTTCCTGAGACCGTGGTTTAAATTGTGGATAACTTTGCCAGATTATTCAGGATTATGTTTTACATGCCAGTACTCTGAAGATTTTAGCCATCGGCGTTACATTGTGTTGCCCATTTTCCAAAAGTCTGGTGTTACTCTTATTGGAAAGATATTGTTCACACTTTTTTGAAAAAGGGAAATTGTGGAGGGGTGTGGAGTAGAAAGTATTTCATGTATTTCAGTGGAAGAACAGTGTTTTAAGAGGGAATGAATATAAACAAAAGCTTTCTGGATGCAAATCAGAGAATTTTTGACCATTACAGGATCAAATTTCTGAAACAGCATTCAGAGAGGGTCATAATTTAAATGCTTTCATGCTTATAGAAATAATTATTTATACAAAGAATTACAGTATAAATTATTATATTTATGCAGAGAACGGAATCACGGAATCACGGAATCACGGAATCTTCAGAGTTGGAAGGGACCTCTAGAGATCATCTAGTCCAACTCCCCTGCTAGAGCAGGGTTGCCTAAAGCACATCCCTCAGGGCTGCATCCAGGCGGGTCTTGAAAATCTCCAGAGAAGGGGACTCCACAACCTCCCTGGGCAGCCTGTTCCAGTGCTCTGTCACCCTCACTGTAAAGAAGTTTTTCCGTGTATTTGAACGGAACTTCCTATGTTCTAGCTTGTGCCCATTGCCCCTTGTCCTGTCGCTGGGAACCATTGAAAAGAGCCTGGCTCCGTCCTCCTTAAACCCACCCTTTAGATACTTGTAAACATTAATCAGGTCCCCCCTCAACCTTCTCTTCTCCAGGCTAAAGAGTCCCAGCTCTTTCAGCCTTTCCTCATAAGGGAGGTGCTCCAGTCCCACAATCATCTTGGTTGCCCTTCGCTGGACTCGCTCCAGTAGTTCCCTGTCCCTCTTGAAGTGGGGAGCCCAGAACTGGACACAGTACTCCAGTTGCGGCCTCACCAGTGCAGAGTAGAGGGGGAGAATGACCTCCCTCGACCTACTGGCCACAGTCTTCCCTATGCAGCCCAGGATGCCATTGGCCTTCTTGGCGACAAGGGCACACTGCTGGCTCATGGATAATTTGCTGTCTACCAGGACCCCCAGGTCCTTCTCCTCAGAGCTGCTTCCCAGCATGTCCGCCCCTAACCTATACTGGTGTTTGGCATTCTTCCTCCCCAGGTGCAGGACCCTACACTTGCTTTTGTTGAACCTCATTAGGTTCTTCTCTGCCCAGCTCTCCAGCATGTCCAGGTCACGCTGGATGGCAGCACGGCCCTCTGGAGTGTCGGCCACCCCTCCCAGCTTGGTATCATCAGCAAACTTGCTGAGGATACACTCTGTCCCCTCATCTAGGTCATTAATGAATATATTGAACAAAATTGGTCCAAGTATTGACCCCTGAGGGACACCACTCGTTACAGGCCTCCAACTGGACTCTGTGCCGCTGATCACAACCCTCTGGGTTCTGTCACTCAGCCAGCTCTCGATCCACCTCACTGTCACCTCGTCTAGCCCATACTTCCTCAGCTTCCTAATGAGAATGTTATGGGAGACAGTGTCAAAAGCCTTGCTAAGGTCAAGGTAGATGACATCTACGGCTCTCCCCTCATCCAGCCAACCCGTTATAACATCATAGAAAGCTATCAGATTGGTCAGGCATGATTTGCCCTTGGTAAATCCATGCTGACCACTTCCAATAACTTCCTGTTCGTCTATGTGTTTGGAGACGACATCCAGAATGAGTCGCTCCATTACCTTCCCAGGGACAGAGGTGAGACTAACCGGCCTGTAGTTCCCTGGGTCCTCCTTCTTGCCTTTTTTGAAGATTGGAGTGACGTTAGCCTTCCTCCAGTCCTCAGGCACCTCTCCTGTTCCCCACGACCTTGCAAAGACAATGGAGAGTGGTCTAGCGATAACATCTGCCAGCTCTCTCAGCACTCGCGGGTGCATCCCGTCAGGGCCCATGGATTTATGAATGTCCAGCTTGGCCAAGTGGTCTCTGACCCGGTCCTCCTCAACTAAGGGAAAATCTTCCTCTCTCCAGACCTTCCCCCTTGCCTCCAGGGTATGGGATGTGTGAGGAACGGCTTTATCAGTGAAGACCGAAGAAAAGAAGGCATTCAGTAACTCTGCCTTCTCTGTGTCTTCCACCACTAGGGCACCCGTCTCATTCATCAGTGGACCTATATTTTCCCTAGTTTTCCTTTTTCTGTTGATATACTGGAAAAATCTCTTCTTGTTATCTTTAACTGCAGTGGCCAAGCTGAGTTCTGATTGAGCTTTGGCCCTTCTAATCTTCCCCCTGCATAGCTTTGTTATATCTTGATAATCCTCATAAGTTGCTAAGCCCCTTTTCCAGAGAATGTAAGCCTTCCTTTTTTTCCTGAGGTCCAGCCAAAGCTCTCTATTTAGCCAGGCTGGCCTTCTTCCCCGTCAGCTCGTCTTTCGGGACATGGGGATGGCCTTCACCTGTGCTTCTAAGAGCACCTGCTTGAAGTATGACCAGCTTTCCTGGGCACCTTTGCTCTTCAAAACTGCCTCCCAAGGGACACTCTCAGCCATGCTCCTAAACAGGCTAAAGTCTGCCCTTCGGAAATCCAAGGTGGCAGTTCTGCTGGCTCCCCGCCTCCCTTCACCAAGAATTGAAAACTCTATCATTTCATGGTCACTCTGCCCAAGATGACCTCCAACCTTTACATCCCCCACAAGACCTTCTCTGTTAACAAACAGTAGGTCCAGTAGGGCACTTCCCCTAGTAGGTTCCTTCACCAGCTGTGTTAGGAAGTTGTCTTCCACACACTCCAGGAACCTCCGGGACTGTTCCCTCTCTGCTGTGTAGTATTCCCAGCGGACATCCGGGAAGTTGAAATCCCCCACAAGAACAAGGGCAGATGATCGCGAGACCTCTGCCAGCCGCTTATAGAATACTTCATCAGTTTCTACATCCTGATTAGGGGGTCTATAACAAACTCCCATCACAATATCTGCCTTGTTGGCCTTCCCCTTGATTTTTATCCATACACACTCAACACTGTCATTCACAGTGTTGAGTTCCAGACATTCAAAACCGCCCCTAACATAGAGGGCCACCCCACCACCTCTCTTCCCTTGCCTATCCCTTCTGAAAAGCTGGTAGCCATCAATTACAGCACTCCACTTGTGTGTGTCTTCCCACCACGTTTCCGTGATGGCAACCACATCATAGTTTCCCTGCTGCACGATGGCCTCCAGCTCGTCCTGCTTATTCCCCATGCTGCGTGCATTAGTGTAGATGCACTTCAGAACTGTTATATGATTACTTGTAATAGGAGACTTGATTAATTGGCTCAGAACACTTCCATGAGTTTGCTTGTATTTTCTAGTGCCTTGTTCTGTGTTAATATAGTTCACCTTTATAGCTGCACAATTTCATCCATTCTTGGGTCTTGGCTGGTTTAATTATTGTGATAGTATTCTAGTCCCCAAGACAAAAGGTTCTTTTATTTATTTTCAAGAGTAGACCTAACTGGAAAATTCTATTCCTTTCTTTCCTGGTCATTTCTGTTTAAACAAATGACAGAAAACGTTGGTTTTGCCTTTACGTTTTTCTACAGTTTTAAATTAAGACCACAACTTTGCATTCCATTGTGTGAACATCAGCAAATACTGTGTGTTTTCTTTGCAGCTTGCATTTTGAAAGGATATTAACTTGTTGTGGGACTGCTGCTTGAGAAATAGACTTCCAGCAAAATCACGATGTATTCTGTTTAATGAACTTCAAGGAGCTCAGAATCATAGATCCAAACCACTCTGAAAAAAAAGAAAAACGTTAACAAGTAGCTCAATCAATTTAGTGTCTTATCTTTATGCTAAAGAAAATAGAAGGGCAAACCTTTCCCCACCTCATCTGGAAGAGTACTGTACAGTAATGCAGCTCTATGGGGGCAATGCGTTTTAACTATTCACCCCTGTTTTGAACCCGGTTTTGTTTCAGCATTAGGAAGATTAATTGGGAGAGATCAAAGAGGTCTTTTAGGGTCAGATAAATGGCGTTTCTGTTTGCTTGCCCTCTTGGGTGGCCTTTAGACTTATCGGACTTGAGCAAGAAGGATCACGTCACCAGGAGCTCTGTAACACAGATGTACTAGTCCCGCTGTACACCGCACCTTTATGCATTTGAAAGTTGATGCTGATACTGCCACTTCAAAGGCTCCATTTCGCTTCAGGGGATTCTATCTTTAAAGCGCTCAACATCAGTGGGAGGATTTTCACGTCATGTCACATCCCACTTTTGAAGTTTCCTGTTAATAGGGGTCGCCTTTGAAGACTTCCCACTCCTGAGAGGTTCTTCTCCCAGTTCTTCTTGTTGCGCGGATGTCTCTCACAAGATCTTTTTAGCATCCCTCCTGAGGATTTTCTATCTTTAGGAACATCCCTTAAGAGCTTCTTATTGTTTAGGCCTGGGCCTTTAGAAGAGCTTTGATATCCTTTAACAAGTTCCTGCTTGTGGGCCAGATCATGCAGCCTCTACTCAGTCTTGAGTTCACTGTAACTAACTCACCTGAGTAAGATGAGCATGACTTGCAGAAAACTTTTCTTTATGAGCAGATTTCATCCTTCTCCCATTGCTCAAGTCTATTTAAAGAGAAAATATTAGATATCTACTGCAAAAATGAAGACACACTGCTTGTTATAATTACCATTTTTATTAGTGATGAACAATTCTGTTTTTATGAAATCAGAAACTAACTCATGCTTAAATCCTGCACCTTTTTGGAGGAAAGTCAGATTAACTTTGTTTTATTTTGATTCCTTTCCTCTCAGTGTTGTACTTTCTTGCCCAGACTGGAAAATACCATGCCTTTTAGTATTACAGGCCATATTGAAAACAAAAACTACCAGAAAACTTATTTGAAAGACTCTTTTCATGAGATTCTGAAACCCCAGAGGTCCACATAAGAAACTAAACTATTGAGTGCTTGCATGAACCAAGTCTTTGATCTTTTTGAGTTTATCACATACTTAGCCAGTATGAGTGTTGTCAGATGAATAATTTCGGAATGTTGGTGAATGATTTGAGATTCTACTCTAGATCCTTTTTATTTTTGGTGGCTAAACTTTAAACAAGTCTTTTTTTTAAAAATCTCATGTTTTGTTGTGAAAAGTTTTCTATGTGCAAGAAACAGGGTAACATGGTCATAAAGAAGTTTAAAAATATATGTAAATGACATAAAATTATAACAAGTGAAGGTATGCACTTCATCCCAATTTGCCTTTGGAATGTGCTTTTAGAATTCTCCATTGTCAAAAGTTTTTCTTGTTGTATGTATGTTTGGTTTTGGGTTTTTTTCAAGTTGACCTGCCTGGCATTGCGACCTTGGAATATGTGTGAATGGTGGAAGAGAAGCTACTGTGGAAAGCCGCTAACAGAAAAGATGTTACAGAAACATCATGCAAGTCAAGCTGCAAAAGATGAAAGTGCTTTTGGAAAGCTTAATAGAGAAGCAAATAGTTATGTGATCATGGGAATAAATGCAACCTGGTGTCCAGTGGGTTTGTATCTTGTGACTGAGTTACTTGTAAGTGATAAAAAGGATGACAGGTGCAGTCTGAAGACCTTGGGGGAACCTTGGCCAAGACCCAAATCAATGACGGACATTTCACTAGTGAGGTGGTCTAGGGAGAGAACTTACTGGAGCTGGGAAGAAAGGGAGGTTGGTTGAGATGTGTTTTGAGGTACCTGAGAGGAAAGAAAGAGAGCAAAGTAGCAGCTCTAGGAGTTGCAAAGCAAAGGTGTTTGGAGCTGCTTCAGAACAAAGAGCTCAGAGGTAGTTAACTGACAACACCCTTGCACCTAGGGAGGAATTTAGCCTCTTGAACCAGAAAAAAAAAAAACAACCACAAAACATGGAGGCAACAGGCAAGAGGAAAGACTTAAAACAGTGAGGAAAGAAGGCTGCGTAAATGAGACAAGCAGTGGGCTGTGTATCTTTACTTTCAGACAGAAGAGGTCTTCCTTTGGAAGCCCACAGCTGAAAACTTGATGCGAGAGTTTATTTTAAGATTAAAATTATTCTTAAATTCTGCATTATTGGCATGTGGCAAAATGGATTATGTGTAATAACTGATATTACAAAATTAAAAGTACATCCATTTGAATAAACTTTCATTTTAAAATGCGTTAACTTTTTACAGAGAAAATTGTATGTGCTTATTGAAGAGAGAACAAAGCAAGATTATGTGCTACTACTAATACATCTACTGGCATGTCAAGAAGGTCTTTTTTTTTTTCTTAAGATATTAAAAGTTCTGTAAAGAGCTATTTTAGTTCAAGGTTTCAAGGCGTTTCTTTTCAACAAACAGAAGATGCTTTGAAGAAGAAAAGAGAATGAGACGTTTCACTTGGTAGTACAGTGTCAGCTGGTTGTAGAATCCTGGAAAAATTGTTCCTGGAAAAGACGGATATTAAAAGCAAAACCCTACTACCTGGATAAAAGTAACATAAAATGTTTTAATTACTATATCACATTATGTAATGAAATAAATACGTGCTTAAAGGAAGTACTTGTTTGCACAAAACTTCAATGTTTTTCCCTGGAAAATTGTTTCTTGAAAAGATTTCAGCATTATTTAGTCATGTCCATTTTCCAAGGTTAAAAAAACCCTTAGGCTGTTCATAATATGGTTGTTAATCTGCCCGATACTCACGCTGTCTCAGCCTCTGGTAGCCAGGCTTATGTTGAAGTATGAGTCTCCATTATAATTGCGTTTGTTTAATATCTCTCACTTAAATTCTCAAACACAATTTTCTAGCTCTCCTTTCAAAGATACTAATGTTTTCATCAGTAATGTCAACTTTTAACTAAAAATCAATATGATTCTTTTGTTGTCTCACTCTTTCTGAAATCAAGACTCCTCCAATCACAAATTACTGACATTCAGATTGTACGCAATAAATGAAGTTTTCTGCTCATAATGAGAGATTATTGTGATAAATATCAGACATGACTTTGAATGAAATGCAGAACCATACAAGGCATACTTAGTAGGAGATACCATCTTGAATAACATCAGAATCGTTTCTGAAGCTAAGAAAGAGAAGATAATTTGGAGCAGAAATAGCTAGTTGGAAAAAAACCCTCCTCGCCAAACAAAAAAGCATGGCTCCTGACAGTGTTATCTCAAGCAGTAAAATCTGCTCGTTTAAGGACCTATTAATCATAGAGCAAAATGCTGCCCAATTTACATATCTGAGCAGCAGAATATAAAATTTGGCTGAGGTAAAGTGAACATTAATTAGGCAGCTCTTGTAAGTGGCAGTGAGCTTCTCTGTTCTCCCTGAAATGTTTAGTACGTACTCAGTAATTTCACATGGGATTTGGGATGTCTTGCGGGAATTAGCTGGCACTTGTCTCCTTGTTCCTCATCTCTGTCGTACCCTTAATAGCACACGTTGCAGGGGACACAGTTCACCTTTGCCAGGCCCTGCAGATCAGCGCTGAGAAGCTCTTCTCTCTTAGAAGTTGTAGGTTGCATCTGTCTGAAGCCTGGTACATGCCTGTGATGATTTAAAGCTCACACTGCCGGGAGCAAGCTGGACACTCCTGGCTCATCAGAGACTGGCCACATTCCCAGGGGCTCCGGTGGGTATGTACATTTCCAGTACGCTGACTGCACCTGGAACTGGGATTGGAGCACGGTGCTCTTTGCTCTCCTGCAGCCTACTTAGATTTTATTTGCCTGCATTTCATTTCAAACAAAATGATAAAAAAATCCCATGGCATTGTAATTGTTGCTAGACATGCCACGGCCACCTGGCTCCTCACGGTAAAATCAGAGGGAAAATCCTGATCCTTGCACTGCGCGAGGACTGAGTCCCAGCTGTGGTGTTGACTGGGAACACTGGGACCTCTCTCTACAGGCCAAAATTACTGATGTAAAGCAAATATTTTGCACAGATATTAGTTCATATTTGCACGGTTTTAGTTTTTTTTCTTTAATTAGGGCAATTCATCTTTGAAAACATCTTAAGTTGCATAGTAACATGTTTTCATTTTAATTCCTTTGAAGGCTTTGCAATTAGTGTATCAAGTTACCTAATGAATGATTAGAAGCAAATAATGGCTCACGGTTATTGTTTCTTGCTGAGGCAAACATCGCTGCATTGTTTACAGTTCATTGTTGCTTTGAAGGTTATCTCAGCGATCACAAAGGCGAAAGATTGTTCTCGTTTGTTATGAAATGAAAGGTTTAGATTTTTGGATTACAGACAAAATGGCAGAAAAGCGTTAGTTTTTAGCAGAAAAAGTAACACGCTGCCAAATTGCTTTAGGTTAACACAAATCATTTGCTTCCAACACCACCAGGATAAATGTCAGTGCAGGGGCTGGATCTTGAATTTTTCATGCCAATTTCTGGCTAACTCTTTTAGACTGATTTCTTAATTATCCTTAGCTTTGGCTATAGTTTTACAACCATCAGTAGGAAACTACTGTAGAGACAGTAATTGTGGGTTACAAATTGTTCAGACAGAAAGACAGAATGTTAATGTTTGTCCTAAAAACTAAGCATTTCAAAGTTTTTATATTAGAGAAAAAAATAAAACTATTTCTCTTCACGGGTAGCAGGATTATATTAGTTTTAGAAAAGTAATATTGCAAACATTATAAAACAGTTTATTGTATATCTTTGCATTCCATATACGATTCTGTGTCTAATATTTGGAATTTAGTTTTGCTTTAAAATATACTGTCTAGCGAAAAGTTGCTCTCTGTCAGGATCATGTAGTAATTTTTTGAATCACTGATAATTTAAAGCTTCAAGTTGATTATAAAAATGTCAGCAACAGAAGTTCTGTCCCCAGAATTACAGTATTTGGGTCAAGGCCACAATATATCCCTTGCTTGGGCAGATGTCGTGAGATGAGAGACATTTTATTAGTCAACCATTTATTTAAGATAAACTCTTTCTTACTCCCTTTTGTTTCACCATTGAAAGAAATCTGGAGACGAATATGGATCACAGACGGCTGTGCTACAGTGGTGGAGAATAATCTTAAAAGCTCCCTAAATGAAAATCCTGTCTAGGTGTATGATAAACTTTCATCATGTAGATTTCTGGATACAGTAGTTGTATCACTATAAGCAACATAAATATTTTGCATAAATATTCATTTACATTGTACTGCTCTTGTTGTACCACCAGTGTGTCAGGTGCTTCCAGATGCTTTGGGGGTAAACGACGAAGCAGATTTTAAATGGGGTACACAGAAGTCTTCTTTCTTGTTAAGGTGTCCCAAGCAACTGGTAAGGGAATGTGGAGAAAAACCCACAAAAGCAAGGACCAGATACAAACAGCCAGGAATGCAGATGTTCGTACGCATCTGGAACAGGTTTGAGTTCTGCCAAAATCTTCACTGCTTAGTTGTCGCCCACAACTGCCTTTTTTTCTCTACAGAGCAAAGAATGTAAAATCCAAGTCCTGAAGAAAATTATAGTCTCACAGTAGCAAGGGAAACACCAGTATGAAAAGATTGGCTAAAGAGAAAGAGCATGCCAGCTTGCTGAGGTGACACAAATCTGATTCCATGATTATGGTATTGCGAGTTGATTATCTTTAGTCGGACTGTAAATCAGTGAAAGATCTCTGAATAAATGTTAGGAAAAAATTATCTTCCCTGTGTCCCTTCATTTGCTCTCTTTCTGCTGTGACAATGAACCATGTGATCTAAGTATATTTCTGATACCTGTAATTAACATTTCAAGCTGGTTTAAGAGAAAAAAAAAACAAGCAAACAAAAAAGATATGTTTTTGTATGCAAAGTCTCATGTAGCCCAGATAAACATCCTTGCAGCTAAATATAAAGATAATAATGTAAGTTCACTGTCCTGCCAACAGGCACTACTTAAGGTGCCTTTGAGTGGATAATAACAAATCCTACAGTAAAATCACATCATGTATGTATGTATTAAAGCAACTCAACTATGAGCAGGACAAATACTGACTAACCTGGGTGGGAAAGCGCAAGATGGGTATTAATTAACAAAGAGAGGGCCCATCATGTGTCTGCTCATTGCTGGATGAAGTATCGTAAACACGGCAAGGAGGTCTTGCTGTTTCAGAGCTCTCCGATGACTCTCTTAACAGCCAGGGAACATGTCTTTCATACTTGATGTTTTCCAGGCGGTGCAAGAAATGTACAAAATAAGGTATTTTTTTTAAGCCAACATATTTTTTTGTTTGTTTTTGATATGTGGAGCACATACAGCGTTGCAGGCAGAGTCTCTGCAGATCTCTGCTGTTGCTACAGTGCGGAGCTTCAAGCTGTGCTTTTGGTCTCTGTAATTCTTCCTTCACGCTCCGTTTCTGGTTAATAAATGAAGCACGGCGTCGTTTCCATTTTGCGCTGGGTAGACTACATACCTCTCTCTGCAGCAGTCACAGAAGCAGCAGGGATCTGGGGAGCACAGGGGGGATCATCATCTATGGAAACACCCATCAGTTGTGAGGCATGCATCAGCCTTTCTGCTGCGATGCCAACAGCTTTCATCAGCCGTGTCCCGAGTCCTGAAGGACCACGCGTGGGGTGATGCTGCATGAACTCCTTTGCCAGGTGCGACGTCGGCATCCACTCAGATGGAGACCCCTTCCAATACATAAGTCATTTCCCGGAAAGCTGGGAAAAAGATGGGCCCTGAGGGAAATTTTTAAGAGGAACATCTTTCATCTCTGCTGGTGGATGAGGAGATGAGGGCCACGAAGATGCTCAGGGGGCTGGAACACCTGTGCTCTGAGGACAGGCTGAGAGAGTTGGGGTTGTTTAGCCTGGAGAAGAGAAGGCTCCGGGGAGACCTTATAGCCCCTTCAAGTACCTAAAGGGGACCTAAAGAAAAGATGGGGAGGGCCTCTTTATCAGGGAGTGGAGTGATAGGACAAGGGGTAGTGGGTTTAAACTGAAAGAGGGGAGATTTAGATTAGATATTAGGAAGAAATTTACTGTAAGGGTGGTGAGGCACTGGCACAGGTTGCCCAGAGAAGCTGTGGATGCCCCATCCCTGGAGGTGTTCAAGGCCAGGCTGGGTGGGGCTTTGAGCAGCCTGGTCTAGTGGGAGGTGTCCCTGCCCACGGCAGGGGGTTGGAACTGGATGATCTTTAAGGTGCCCTCCAACTCTAACCATTCTATGACTCTATGATGAAGCTGTTATGTTAGTGTCTATTGGAAAGGGGAGAAAAAAATATATTTGGAGGGAGTTGTAATACCTCAGCAGTCTGGAAGCCTGCCAGGGCTGGAGATTGCCTCCAGCAATCATGGTAAACAGTTGCTGGTCTTCCACTAATATGCCTTCTGTGGTGCAGATCCTTTCACAGTTTTGGCCTCTGCAACATCTTCTGACAGTAAGTTCTGCAGTTGAATTTTGAGTCATGCTAACATCAGTTTAAATTTGTTACCAGTTAATTTCACCACACCTCCAAGTTTTCACCTTTCCTATACCATTCATGGTTTCCACCATTTCACTTCCTACCTTTGCTTTCACTACATCTACCTGTGTGCTTCGCAAACACAGGTTTTGTGTGGAAAAACCTCTGTTTGAAGACATATTGCAGGACTACATGCCATATCAAGGATGTGTCACGCAGTGAATTTATGCAGGGACCCAAGGAGAGAACGTTTTCCCTGTGCCTTTCCTAATAATTCTAAATGTTTCATTTGCCTCTGCTGCAGGGCATTGAACTGATGTTTTAAAAAAAGCCTGTCCTCAATGACTTTAAGATCTCTTTCCTGAGTATATAAAACAAAGGAAGTTTTAACAATAGAGAAAAGGACACAGCAATAATTTATTAAAAACACCACAACAGTGAGTCACTAGTGTAAGCATGTAAATAAGCTAAACGCTTGCTCCTGCATTATCTGCATCCACAGCTTTTTGCTGTTTTACCACAGAATATCTCCTGACCAAAATGCTTTTTGTGTGTGTGTGTGAATGCTTTTTTCCCCTTTGGCTTTCCACTGACCTTGGTGAACAGCTCGTTCCCACCGGCTGATGAAGCCACCTGGAGAAGTCTGTCTCATGTGTTTTGTCCAGTCCTGATGCGTTGTTCCTCCCCTGGGCGAGCCCAAGGGCTGTCACCCAGCCCGCCACTGAAATCTTGTCTCTCTGTGGGTAAATGAGGGTGCAGAGGGAAGTGGGGAGAGTCACCAGAGCAGTTGACTCAACTTTCTTGCTTCCTCCACATGTATTTAAAAGGCACAATCTGCCACCAAGCTGCCTTTCTCTTATCACTCCACACCTGAGACTCCCAGCTCCTACACCTCACGCAGTGAGTCTTCTCTGGTGATGTGTGAGCATCACTTTGCCTGGGTTGCCTCTCCCAGTGGCTCCAGTATCTGGTGTCTTCAGCCTTCTCATCTGCTTACAGCATCTGTGCCTCTTGCAGAGCTCGGCTGGCATAGGGGCCGTGTGCCTACCTAAGTTTGTTTCACTCTCATTCCAGTATGGAGATAAAAGATCCTCATGCCGGGGTGGATTTGCTCCTCTCTAGGTACCTCTTCTCTTTTGCCCCAGCCTGCCCTATCCTATAGTAAGTGAAAATGGCTGATGGGTAAACCACTAATTCATATTGACTATGTCTATGGGTCTGAGCATGTGTCACCCAGTATGCTCCAAGCTCTGGGTCCCAAGCACTCAGATTGAGGACCTGTGTATTGAAATCAGGATGTGGGAAACAAAGGGTAAGGAAGAAAGGTCTGGTTCGTACCCAAGTCCTGCCCTGATATGAGGATGAGGTATGGGTGGTGTGTGCGGATCCAGGTTAGAAAGTCTCCCCAGGTTCCTACCAAGTCCTTTTTTTATTGTCTATTAATAGTACGATATGGTTTGATTTCCTTATCTATATCATCAGAGGTTAAAAGGATTTAAATCAAAGCATCCCTGTATCAGCATATGTACAGCTGTCTATGTGAACAAACCAGTCTGTTCCCACCTGTCCTCTGGTTCCTGAGGTAGCAGAAGAGCTTTCTCCCATGAGCTTCAGCATCAATACGCCACTGTAAAATGAAACTTATGCTTAGTACATTGCCATAATTAATAACAGCATTTTAGCTCACTTTGCAAACACGCACTAGGTCTGCTTCACAATTCTTCACAGGTGGATGAAGGGACACAAACACGTAAGCTGCTTTTTAACAAACACCCTTGTTTCTAACACGCCTATAAGCAGAGGTATCATTAGCAGCACTTGGCATTTTTGTTTTCAGCGTTTTGTTTTCACAGCTGCTTTATTAAAGAATGCATTAACGTAGACTTAAAGGCGGCAAACACTAGAGTCACACAGTTCAAGCCTGCAGCCTTGATTCACCCAGTGTTTCCCTGTGACATGCGTGGGGAATCCCCACCCGAAAAGTCCTTATCACCTTGATCCTTTTTAAACAGTTCTTGCAAGGTGGGGGACAGATGCACAACCCTCCACAGAAATGTGGTTGCACAGGGAAGGTGCCACGTACTGCATTGTGTTGCTCAAAACAGTCTGTTGTCAGAAAAGCTGGGCTTTGCTGGACTATCCCTTTGTGTTCTGGGAGTGGAAACCAAAGAAAATACTGTGTGAGGCACATGACACACCAAAACCGGTTGTTTCTGTTGGCTTGGATGGTGCTACACAGAGCTGAACCACTTGGCCTCCCTTTCCCCTTCTGTTACTGGTAGCACTTAAGTGAAGATGCTGCCTGCTGGGTCTGAAGTTAATTTATGCTCTCACAGAAGAGGAAGCGCACTGCAGCGCACAGAGGCAAAACTCCAACAAGCAGTCTGAAAGTAAAGGTTGATTTTTGATTAACCAAAGCATCCTCTGCCCTGAGCACTCCTAGAGACAAATGTGCCCATCCTCCTAGCAGGACATGAGACCCAGGCATAGGACACTGCTCAAGAACTCAGCAGTTTGGCTTTATTTAGATGAATACCTCCCACTGAAATCAATGGGAATAAGTTCTATAAATATCACTGAAGATCAGGGCCATTGAGGCAAGGCACTTTTAAGAAACCATCCAGTGAATCTTTAAAACTGTTTTCTATTAGAGTTAAGCTGTAACTAATGCTCCATTACAATGGCGTACTGGAGTCCTTGGAGAACTTTTAAAGTACCCACTTAAAGGAGTGCTCAGACACTGTGATGATTATGACAATGAGGAAGGGACATTTTAAGCATCTGGACAAATCGGAGCTGGGTGCTACAGGAGGGCAAGGATGGCATTCGTGCCAGGTGGTATTTGTATAGCGGCCCTTCCCATTTCTCTCTCCTTCAGGCTGGAGGTTTAGCTCAGGGGGTTTTGTTGCCTCCTGTTGCCCTTCTTTTCAAGTGTAGTGCCCTGTTTCTGAGGGGCTTAAAATAAATTAGACTGTGATGTAAAAAAAATAACTCAAGGCACTCAATGTATTGACGGATTTCTTTATTCTGGGTACAAATTAACAGCTCTTTCAAAACCACCTTGTATTTCCAGTTACTGCTGGAAATCCTGTTTAATTTATTAATCTCTGAGGATCAAGCCAGGTTGGGGGCAGAAATAGAGAGTGGGAGCATATAGATATTTTTACTGAACTGCCTTGTTTTTTAATCTGGGACATCTGCTTACAACGTTAGTTATTCTGTGCAGATCTGGGAGAAATGTTCAGCCAGGTCTGGTATTCACACGCTATGACAATACTTAGGGACGTGGTAAGAATGGTCAAGTCTCACACCCCAGAGCACAACTTGCCCAGTTGACTCCTGCCTCTTCCAGTGTACAACCTGATGTGAGAGCATCATGCCTTAAAGCAGAAAGACCATTGCGAGCTTTGTGTATGTGCAGTGTGCCTGAAGTCTGTCACTCTGGCAGTGTCCTACTGGAGATCAGCTTGACCATCTCTTCTCGCCAACGCCTCTGTCCTCACGGTGCTCCTTGCCTCCTCCTCTCTGGTGTCTGCCTGAGGTTTGCAAAGCACGGGCTCAGGGAACCAAGCTGAAGGTTTCACTCTGTCTCTGCTTATGCACCGAGGTCTTTTCTGCAGTCTGCTCCTGTATAAATACGGGAATTCAAAACAAGTGTTGCGAGCCATGTTCCAGCCTGCATGCCTGGGCCTGCTGGTACAGACTGCGATTTGGCTAGCAGCGCTAATCAATCAGGCTTCAGGAGTGGACAGAAAGTATTTTCAGCCAGCAGGCTGAGCTATAAAATCTAAAACTCAGCAAGAGCTGCTTATAAATAGTATGAAACAAAGTAGTGAAAATTAATCTTGTGTATCTGCGGGGGTTTTTAGGTTAGATCCTTTTTCAAGATAGAAAACAAAGGTCTATTTCTGCAGCGGTCATGAGGGTTTTTCACTTTGACTTATCACTTGTAAGTGATTTCGGAGGAAAAAAATGAAAGGTTAAAAAAGAAAAAAAGAAAGAAAATAATCACTCCTGCCTTCTCTTCTTTCTCCTCGCTGCAGCCTCGGTTAGATCATGGCGCACAAAGAGTCGACGTGGCGTTTGGCACAGCCAAAGTGATGAGGAATCTTGGCAAGGGCAAGCGGGCAGCGAGGTGGTGGTGGGTGTGCGGGGTGCGTCCTAAAGAAGATCAGCCACTGAGGAAGCAAATTTTTCTTCTGCCAACAACTGATCCAGTTTGGGGTTCCTGCCCATTCCTCCTCCTTCCTCAGAAAAGATTGATACCCCCAGGTCTGTGCTGGATGCCAATGAGGTCTTTGTGTAGCTGCCTTCTAATTATGCTGGTGGAAACCTGGAAGGAGAGCAGGACAAGGAACTGACCACAATGGGGAAAGAGGAGCAACTTAAACCCAGAAAAGTGAGTCACCCCCTTGGATGTGAAAATGTTGATGGACAGTTTGTTTCCCATTCAGCAGCACTACTTATTAATGGGAGGGACCAGCTGATGAAACTGGCCTTGCTTGTATGAGCAGGGAGTAATGTCAAGAGCTGTGATTGACCCACAAAGAGGGCATAAACATCGTGTTTCATAGCCTTTTCTGTAGCACATTCAAAAGTACATAGACAGGGAGATCAGCTGTGTAGAAGATTGGACAGGTAGTAGATGGACTGGCAATAACAGCACTCAGGAAACGGAGCTCAACCTGGCGGCACTTCTCCAGGAACCTCCAGGAATCTCAGCAGAACAGGGCTTTTAGGGAGTGTCAGCAAAAGAGAGATTAGGTCCCTCAAAAATAACTGGTGTTTGTATAAGAGCTTCCAAGTGAATTTCAGATTCATCTCCGTGCTATTATTAAACATGAAATAGGTGCTAATGCAAAGGAAGAAGGAAGCAGCTGTACGCACAGTTACTGTGCAAGTGTTTTCTAACCTTTTGCAGTCTTTTACACTAGATGTCTAATACTGGCAGTGTCCAGGAGAGAAAGGGAAGGAGGGTGCAGAGAAAAAAGGATGTTTGCATTGGCATTGGCTCTTCCATCAGCATCAGCAGCGGCTGAAGTGTGCATGTTACTATACAAAAGAAATAGGGATCAAGAAGTGAGGGAAGTATTTGAAGGAAAATAAACTTAGCTATCAGTTCCACCCCGCTTCCTCTCAGAGGATTTTGATTAGGCTGCTTCTGACAAGCCTGAAGGAAGGACCTCTGTTGTTCATCTCAGCCTTATGGATTTGTGCCAGGTTTCTGGTCACATTTATACTGACTTGTCCCTAGCAGGATAGAAAAAAAATATCCTATTTTTAGCAAACACAAAGATCTAGCATATGGCCTGCAGTCTATCATCCTGAGCCCTGGATGCCACGTTGAATAAAAGGAGCAGGGTTATTTGGGATCACTGCCTGGATGGGAAGACCTCCAAGGACAATCTCCGAGGTGTCAGTGTTTCAAGAGGTGATGTACTTTCTTGAGTCTGTGCGTCATCTTGCTTAATGACACTACAATCTTTCATGTGAAGCAAAAGCCGTGGTCCTCACTACTTTTGGTCAGGTTTCAAATTTTACAGCATCTGCAATGATTTTTCAAAAAGGTGCCTCTGCCTCCTCAGATAATGGTGCATTATGGCCGTACCTCCTGAAAAGCTGTCTATGCAGTGTGCGCGTTTCTTTTGAAAATCTGATCACTTACTTGGTATCTCGTTGTGAATTCTTTGACCAGTTTGACTCTGAAGGATATGAGATGGTTTTGGAAAAACAGTGATGTAGACCATAAAATGATCAGTCTTTATAAATTCTTTAACAATATCCACCCTTGTACCTTTGCTATTCTCTCCTGCTTCTTGAATATGTTACCCAGAAACCAACGGCACTGCAAATCCATTGGTTATTGCTGCCATAAAAATTGGAGTATTATCATGGAGAAGGTGGGGAAAAGCATATTTTGACCTAATTGCTCAGCTGCGTGGATCTAGCAGAGCACATCCATGATGTGGATGTTAGGTAACGCCTGTAGATGGCATTGCTGTGGCCTGTTCAGGAGCTAAAGGTTGATGCATAGATGAACTGAAGTGCTCAGCTCTGATCTAGATGCTGTCTCCTTTGACCTGAACGTTTTTTAATTAGTAGACCCAGAAGTCCAAGATTCACTAGCTCACAGTGGTTGAATGTGACCCTAGACCAGTAACTTCTAGCTGTATGACCATCCCTAGACTTTCTGGATGACATCAGTTTGTTCAAGATAAAATGTCTGTCATGTAGACTCACCCTCCAATTTAGTTATTTGAGGCCTCCTTCTTTAGAAATTGGGGAGATGCTGGCATATCTCAGGCCACCTTGTCCTAAAATTCACCTATTCCTAAAATAGCCATTCTATGAATTTTACTCTGGAAGTGACCACTGATTATGAAGATAGTCTGTCACATCTAGTTTAGGTTAAAATGTCTTCTACAAAGCTCTTTATGTTTTCAGTTCAAATGATAAGGTTGGATGAGGCTCATTTTCTTGCCATATCAGTCTTGCAAACCCTGAATTGGGAAGTGCCTTGAGGTATTTATGAGCAAAAACTTCCCAACCATTACCTAATTTGGAGAAAATTATTATGATAAATTGATATTCATAAATATTTGTTAAGAATTTCGGCCTTCCTAAGAGAAAGCTGACAAATGAATCTGAGTGTTTTTTTTTTCTCTTTCCGTTCTTTCCTGCATGTCCTTCTCTTTCCACATTAGGGAAAGAAACATCCCTATTTGTTCCCGATAGGTGCCTTTACAAATTTCTTTCAGATGCATACTATGATATTCCAAAGCTGCTGGGTAGGGTCAATTCACCTTAATAAAAATAACGTAAAAGTTCACAGCTTTTTTACAAGCTGCATAATGACACTTTTTTTTTCTTTCTCCTGTATATTAACTCTCACAGAGCCTGAGTTTCCTAAAAATGCTAGGGTTTGGGGGTTTTTTGTTTTCATTAGAAAGGATTTTTTTCTTTCTTTGAGAGCTCTGGGAATTTTTCTGTTTACTTCTTCATTTGGTTCATGGACATGTGCAAACTTGTTCTCTCTACAGCCTTCCTGTGTAAGCTTTACATAAATAGTTTGCTCGGTTTAATCAGTGCTCGCTAGCAGGTCTGCTTCCACCCCATCTGAAAGGTTTCTGCCTCACCTGTGGCAGTAATCTCCTGACTAAAACTTCTAGCGCTACATGTCAAAATAACTCTAAACCAATTTTTACTGTCCTTAACATGCTGAATCAGAATTTTATGGTGATTCAGGAGCAGTTACTAAAGCAGTTGTGTCGCACCTGCAACACAAATCAAGAGAAGGTCTGGAAGTGGAAAACTTAGAGCTCTCCCAGAGCCATCCCCATTTTTAAGCCAGAGCTCCAGGCTTACGCAGTGCCTATGTTTACACTGACAGTGAGATGCTGGCCTAAATCTGCCACTTCTATATACAGTACATACTGCACACCCTGTATGTGCTACAGATACTGTACAAACAGCTTCGGTTGACCACAGAAGCTGTCCAGACCCATCTAGGAAGTTCTGCTGAGCTGCAGGGCTTGCTCTTAAGTCTTCCTACCATCCCTGTCCATGCCTACATTGTGTTAAGAACATCCTTGAGAACCACGGGCTGTGAACAGTTGCCATCGGCAAACACCATCCTTGCCTCTCCTGCTGCTCATTTTCTTCCCTTCTTCACCTAACTTTTTGTCCCTTTGCCCACTCTTAGAAACAAGTCCAGTAGAAGACACAAGACCAGTTCTGAGAAGGACCTAGCACAATGGAGATTATTGCAGTGTAAATATCTCTTATGAAAGAGGGAAGCGCGATTAAGAGCTTGATCTGGGTGAGGACAGGTCTCAAAGTCAATCTGAAACAGGTAGACCAATAGATTGGTAGACCTACCTTTAAGACAATCTGCATAGGCTTTCAAACATTAACACCGTAGCGTTGTTCCCAGAGAGGCTTCACTCTCAGCTTAACATCGGGGGTGAATACTGAGAATTTATATCCAGGAAAATATACTATGTCTTACAGATGGAGACACTCCTAAATTCCTCAGTTAGCCTTGAGTGAGATGCGCCTAAATACAATAATGGATCCAATCAAAGCACCTTATGGTGACCGTATCTGCTCTGAGCTTTGTTGCTAAGGCCTCCCTGTAATCTGGAGCATTTTCAGACTTCTCCCTTGCAAACTCTACACTCATTCTTAGTTCTCTCACTGCCCTGATGCTTCCTTTCAGCAACGGCAAATGCTGGTTTCTTCCTTCTTTTGTCTGACTCTTCAGCAAACTCTCATTATCCCTCCTTGCTTTTCCACAAACCTTGAAAGGCAACTGGGTGGCAAGTAGTTATTGTAGATGCCCATCATGGGGCCCATCGGTTCTGCCAGCTATTCCCGCGCCCCTTTGATGTTGTTGAAGTCTAATTCCTCGTGCGAGGGGGGCTCCACTCCCCAGAGCACATTGTGCATCCCTGAGAGAACAAGCTCTGATTGTGCTGCCAGTCAAAGCACAGCAGAGATGCTGCTGGAGCCAATAATGGGAGATACAAAGGTGGCTGAGATCACAGGCTGAGGAGGGGAGGGAGAGAGAGACAGACAAACCATATTGGAGTTCAGTGGTTGAGAAGAATAGCCAGGCTCAATTGGAGGATGGTGGAACAGAAAAGGAGTTTCCATAGAGGTGGTGGAAGAGAAAAGGAACAGCATTTTATCAGTTCAATAAAGGGCTGGGATTTTTCTTTGAGCCTTGACAGACCTTCTGTTTTTTGAACGGGTTCACTGGCTTCTAGCCCAACATTTATGCTCCAAGGCAAGCTCCCACTTGCAGTGCTTTTGAGGCAGAGGAAGCATGTTAAAAATACTGGCTTTTTAGGATTATCAGATGACTTCAATATGGGTAAAAATTAAGAAATTTTCTCTTTCTCTTTCTTCTTTCCCCTTCCTCCTCCTCCCTCTCTTTCTAAGGGTAACCAGCTGCATTTAGTTAGCTAAAAATCAAACAACTTTTTTTCCTGTTTTAGAAAATGTTTCCAGCTGGGGAAAGGCCTTTGAATAGAGGCAAGTCCACCAGCCATTTCAGGGACAGAGTGGAATAAGGGATTATGAAAAGGTTACTGATGAGCTGAGCGACTTATATTTAGAAACAAAATGAGATGAGAAATTCCTTGAAAACTAGGTTTTTAAAAATAATTTCAGTGGACTTTTCCTAGCTTTTCATTGTAATTTTTTGCATGATCTGTATCTGTTACATTTCTGTGTAATTGTAGCCATTAACCAGGTGTACTGTGAATAGCTATGTTGACGTTCAGGTCCATTGAATTTATCCAACAATAAGGATATGGCAGCATACACTGTACTGTGCAATTAATAGAAACCTGAGCTGTAAAACTAGGCTTCAGATTTAAACCTCTGCTTTTTGGAGGTGACAGGGTTTGAGATTCTCTTCTTATCAGCATTTAATAGGACTGAGAATGAGGCAATTAGTTACAATGGCGCACATATCAAGAGGGTGAGAATAGATGAGTGCAGGCCCTCTTCAATGAAATATAACAAACTTGTTTCACTAAAATGGTAAAATAAGGCAGAGTTTAAAGGCAGATGATACAGAGGGAATAACAACCCTCCAAAAAAACCCCACCTTCTTTGAAGACGCAGGTTTTGTTTACAGTTCTTTCCCTAGCTGCTTCCACGATGCTCTAAAAATCACTCCACTTGTCTGCACTTTTTAGATCCTTGGGATGACACCCTTCATCTGAATGACTGCCCCTTAGGTCTGAATACATGCAGGGAAGACACCAATGTCAATAGGGAACTCTAATAATGAAGTAAGGTACAGAGATTAATAGGGTGAATAACCAAATGTGTTCCAATTCTTACTTTATATTATGTACTATATCCCTTTGCCTCCCTTCACAGGTTTTTCTCTGTAATATCATGGTGCCCTTGTTCTTTAGACTCGCTTCAGCTCTGTGTTTGGAAATCACCTAGCACAGTTAAAAGAATTGGACATTATGAATAATAAATTCTGTAGATATGAAAGGATATGCTGAACAAATGCATGTACATTTTCTCTCTTTGCGTATACTTTCTTTACATTATGTACTTCAGACTGTTCAAATATTAAAACAGAATTCAAAGGGTAACTTACCCCATAAAAAGAAAAGATATTAATATTTGGAATATTATTCCTTTATCATATCCACTCACTTTTTAAACTATATTTGAATTACATTATGAATTTTGGCATTGAATTTTCTGGCATTTGCCAGATGACTAATCAGGTCAAAATCTCTGTATTGCGACTAATTTGTGCTGGAATGATCCGTAATGCCATGGCAGAATTGATTTGTGACATAAATATAGGCATCTGCATTTGCATACAGGCATTTCAGTTCTGCCATCTGGCACCTCCTTCAACAGAAAGTTAACTCTGCTTATTCCTTAAAACATTGACCTATGGCCTGTTCAACATTAAATAGCAGTTGGACTCCTTGAGACCACACCTTCTTCTACAATAAGCAAAATTATTCAGCTTTGACGCAACTCTTTTGGGATCTCTGCCATCTCTCTGTTGCCTTCCAGAGTGGTTTCTTTATGATGGGGTTGTTACCAGATATTTTGGTTTTGAACAGTGATATATTGGAGTAGAAATGGCAGGCCCATTTGGAAAAAACAAAACAACAAATGAATCTATAAAAGTACTTATGTGTAAGAAAGCCACCAATCTTGATAATGCCTCTAAAGTTTTACGGTGGTACTTTCGGTGTAGTGCTTTAGTGCTTTAATTTGTATCTGTACAGCGTCTGCTCTGACAGGTCAACCCTTATGAGTTATGGTGAGCCAAATTTGAGATTAGTATCCAGTCAATTCTGTGAAGGGCAGTAAATATTACCCATTAACTACAGATGAATTAGTGGCACTATTGAACTAATGTGAGCTGGGATTTCTGGGAGACATACAGTTGCACAGTAGTGGCTCCACTGATAAACGTATTTTCTTATCACACTTTTCAGCAAAGCACAACTATTTGAATTCCTTGGGCTTGGCTTGTCAAGCAACTACATCACCAAGCAGGTCTCCTGATGCCTTGGATATACCAAAACTTGGGGAAAAAATGTTGCTTGTAAAAGAGCGACAACACGATGTGTGATTACATGGTTCTTAGAAGTGATACAATGCAGGTGGTTGCCCCTGTTTGGGTCTCCAGCAGTAACTACAGGCTGCGAAGGCTGTGTGTCCTGTTGCTTGAAGAGCTGTCATTTGAGGGAAAATTCCAGCTGAATACCCTTGGGTGTTGTTAGAGTGGTTATTTGACCCCGACAGAAAAAAGTAAATAAATTGTGCATTACTTCAACACAGATTCATGTTTTGTTCTACTTCCAGGTGCTGTTCTTACTATCCCTTTCACTGGTAGACTGAAAGTGTTTCTCAAATGTAGTTGTGTTTGTGCATACAGGATGAAAGATACCTCTTCTAATTTCAACCATTTAACCATAATCATATCCCACGAGATCCCACAATACCTGTTGTGAGCAGGGCAGTGCCCACTGCCATGCCCTAGGTGGGATCCATCAGGGCTAATTACATTTCGCCTACCCAAAGTTGTCCTTAAAGCTTCCGATTAAAAGTTTTTCTATATTTTTCCAAAAACTGATTGCGCTGTGACAGCATCGTTTCCACACTCCATTCAAAATGTTCTTTAATGTTGTGTGAGTTATCACCCACATACGCAGCTGTTAAGAAAGCACTTAGAAGCCTTATGGGAGGAAAAGCATGTAATGTCACACACACAAACAGTGACTGAAATTATCACAGAACAAGGACAAGAAGCAACTAGTTTGTTGTTACAGACTGTGTCAACAAGGTTAATATATCTCTGTATTATCACTGTATCTGAGCCTGATTGTGGCAGGCAGTGTGCAAGCACTGTATAAACTCTGCTCTGATCCCTGTGTCTGTAGGAGCTAAAAAAATGCTTATTTGCTAGAGGGACTTAACTTTTGGATTTGGCCTTTTCTTCAACTCTTTCATAATAATAAGATTCTATCACTTTTTGGCCCAAATATTGTTCATATTTAAAGATGATCCTGTTTGCTGAGAATGGAAACTATTAGAGTGGAAACTATAATCTCTGCCTTTCCTGTAGCAGCAGGTGGGAAGTTCTTCCTTTCCCCCAGGTGAGAGAAGTTGTCATGCACCAGAATCCAGAGAAAAATCCTGTCCTCACAAAGACTTGATCTCATGAAGAGGGATTACCCATACAATGGGTCTGCTGCCATCAGCCAGACCGTTAAAAAAAACCCCAAACATCTCTTAAGGTTCAGTCTCACAAAAAATACGTCTTCCCACCCATAAAGTGGTTTCTGCTATTTTTAGCTTCTGGGCAGAAAATAAGATCAGTGGGAAAAAAAGACTGTTCAAATGAGGGAAGAAAATGCTCTGAATTACTGCATGAATTCCTTTCTGAGGAAGAAGTACACTCAGGTGGAAAAAATACCTCCAGATTCTCCTTGTCAAAAGTTTCCAAATTTGCAGTGAGCAAAAGCAGAGGAAGCAATAACTAATAATGAATCAAGAACTATCGATGAAGAAACTATGAACATGTGAAACGCTCATGCAGGTCTTTGCTTCTGACTCTCAAGGATTCATCCTTCTTGAAACAGAATTTTTTGCAGTGTCATGTTGTGTTTTCATCTGGTCATGCCTCACAAGTGAAACCAGAACTCCTACTCTTTTGTCCCTCTTTTCTCCCAAATGTCTTCCTCCAAATAGCAATCATGAGACTTGACTGCTAGTGATGCCCGTTCTTTGCCTCCTAAAATTTGGTTAATGTTTTCAATTTTTTCTTCTCAAGCCAGCGGGACACAAACTCCCACCCTGAGCATCTCCTGTAATTAACTGAGTCCAGGAAATAATATCTTGGTAAAAAGTTATGGTTTGGTTTTTTTTACTGACAATATCCTTTTTGTTAACAACATCATCTTTGTTTGGGAACATTATTAGCCTTTTGAAGATTTACAGCTTTGTTCAGCACCACATTGCAATGCCTTTTGACCATGATTTAAAAGTTGTTTGAGGACATGCCTCCAGCTCTGTGACCTCCCAGATTCCATATGACCAGGCTCGTCAGTAATGCTAATTCATATGAATAAATGAGTGCAGGTCTGTGTGCATATAATTAGGATTCAGATGAAGGATTGATCTGAAGGGGTGTTTCAGATTAGCATGACTTAAGTAACATTGACTGGCCGGCCTTGGCTATGCCTTTTCGTGTTATTTTTTTCTTTCTACTAAAGGTTAAGCTAGATATTAAATACTGGTTGCAAGAATATAGAAAACAAATGTGGAAAATGAGCCAGCTGGAAAGATAAACTGGTAAATTTTCAGGAAATTGTGATTCTTCTTTGTATGAGGTGTAATATGGACCCCAAATATGAAATACTGTAGCCTAAACTGAGACATTTAAAGGAGAAACATATGCCCAGTTATCATTCAGACATTCAGGCGTCTCGTTACATTGCAGCAATTTTTCTTTTGTCATAATTCAGCAGAAAATTTTATTTGCAATAGAAAATTAATTTTCCTAATTATGGTCTGCTACAGACTTTATAATGATTTGTTGTCAACATAAATTATCAAGAGGTGTTATGTTGTGCAAAATTATTCAACGTGTAATCATACTTTATAGAAAATATAGGTTCTTCTCATATCCTTTACCTCTGTGTCCCTCTGAGGGAATTTCATTTGGTTGATTTATAGGGGCAGGGGGAAGACACTCACTTTTGTTATTTTACTTTCAGGTGCGTCAATTCTTGCCTATTAACTGTTTAAATGAGTTTCTGATGCTTTTTTTTTTTTTTCATTTATTTATGCCTTGACAGATCATGCCAGATCCTAACCACAGTTAGCTCTCACCTATTTAAGGATCTAATCTACTGATGTTTTTATCTGGTAGAGTATTTCACTTGTTTTTCTGCTGGTAGATAATCTGTTAATAAAATATAATCCAAATATAATTAATGATTAAAGTTGTCGTTTGAAAGGCAAAAACATTTAGTCTTAAGAAATGCAGCTATGCCAGGAATTCAGCAAAGTATTTGAGTAAGCATTTAAGTAATGAGACAGATAGCCTAGGAATGTAGTGGAGTCCTCTTTAGTGAAGGCTTTTGAGATTGATGGTTGTATAACCACGTGGGAATGATGACATGGAAGTAGCTGATTCAGGCTGAAGGCAGAGAGCTTAACTAGGTGACGGTTTTGTCCAGCTCACATTCTCTACCGTCCAGTTTTTAGTGTGAATAAACTCCAGAGCAGAAAAAACAACTAGGCAGTGTCTCAAAGAATTTGAATTAAGTCTGACTCAGGAAAGCAAACTGAAAAACTTTGCTACCGTGTAAATGAGCATTGTTTGATGTGATACAGCCAGTGTTGAATGTGACCTCAAAAGAAGGAAAAGCCTGAAAATATTAATCAAGGAAGTGAGATCAAAGGATATTATGAATATCTTGCATTCTGTTTATATTAACCAAAAAAAGGGAGAGGGAAGTGTTTTTTAATCTTATGGGCAGTGTGTTTATTTGTTCACTGACGCCTGAAAAGCAGCAAGTTCTGAACAAATGGATGACGTGAGGAAGAATGAGTGAAGGGTTCTTGTACAAAAGGTTATAAATTACATGAATTCTAATATAATAGCAGAATAATAGGAAGCTTTAATAAGAATTGATTCTTGTTTGTTATAGGTGTTATCCAGACATAAGAATAAGATGCAGTCCTCAAGGAGCCATCTGGAAAATAGTATGCACCACAATGGAATATTCATGGATCGTGATAACATACAGTTCTGTTTGCTAATTTTTTATACTGAAAGCAGTAAAGCTATTTAAAAACAAAAGTCACAGTTGATGAGTTTCAATCCTTAATTCAGTTTCTTTTAATTAAAAGCTCAATAGACAAAAGCCTACAGTAAGTTTATCTTCTGGACTAATGGAGCACAACATTTCATTTGTTAGAAGTAACTCAGAGGACTGCAAAATAACAATAATTAAAAATTTAAAAGTTAAAAAACTAAACAAGTTTGTTTGAAGATGTTTGTGTTCAGATCAATCCAAAATGGTGAAACAGTTTGTATGTTTTCCATAGACCTTGAACCAAATCCCTAGTCAGGGCTTAAACCCAGCATCAATTTTGTTTTCATGACTTGCAGCTCATTTTGCACTGGTGGCACTGATCACGAGAATCTGCGTGGCATAAATCAGTGTGTCTTCTCCACCACTCAAGAATATCAACCCAAACCTGTACAACCTTGACCGAGTGAAAATATGGGCCAGTGAAGAATTTCTGATGTCCCAGGCAGAGCACACTTTTGACTGTTATTTCTGTTCTTGCTATTACACGGAAGGTGAGAGTTACACAGCAGTAAGAAGCCACCATCAAGGACAAGGGCCCAAATCTGTTAGTGAATGTACAGACTACTGACACAAAAACTAATCAAAGCTTAATTGTAAAATTAGTGATTTCAGGCAGAACTAGGCTAAGGATTACAAGCAATATGGGCCCTTTTTGATTAACAGAGTACTTGTCTAGCTACATGCACTGTGTAACATTTGTTGTCCTCATCGCACATCGTTTCCTTCCTCCTTGTTCCTAGCAATGATACTAGTCTGTAGTGTTATAAAGTTAGAGTAAACTATTAAAAATATACAGGTCCATAGTATTATAAAGGGTTTTTTTTAACATTAATTCTCTCTCTATTTATCTTTATGACTTTTTCCCATCCTGAGAACACTTTATCAAATGATAGTAGACTTCAGAAAGGTCACAATTTTCATTGTAAAATCAAATGTTCCGCAAGATAATTTCAAGACTTATGAGCAATTTTCATAGTATCTTGGTGATTTGTGCTAAAATCAGTGTCCATATTCAAAAGAAATGCAAAAATATTGCTTTCAGTTAGAGGTCAGACAGTGAATATGTGTAAATACCCATTAAAAACATCATGGCTCAAAAAAAATGCAAATATTACAAAACCAAGAGTTCAGGTTCCCTGCAGTTGAATGCCCTTGCTACTGCTGGGCTAACTGTGGGGAGAAGACCAGCAGTAACAGAAAGGTGGGTCTGGATGACCATCGCTTGTCCTTGTCATTGATCTAGTTTCAACCATGAGCAGCTTCAGCCTGTGCCCTCTGCACACTTCTTGTGTGAAGGGCCCCAGAATTACATAGAGGCTTCTGCACATAGCTCCAGAACTTCTTTTCTAGAGGTAGGATTCTGGTTTGATCACTTATACAACTGGAGAAGGCAGGTTTCACGGTATGACAGTGTCCCAGCTGCATCCACAATGCCCATGGTAGATTCTCAAGTGTTGCATCAGTAGGAACTGGGCGGCTATTTTTGGATACTCTGTTATTTTCACAAAAAAAATATCCATTTTCAGGATGATATAAACAGTTTGCAAATATTTGTAGTTGGGGACTAGAATGAGGTCGGGGGGAGATGAAGAAGTGGAGAGTGTAGGTATGTACATTCACACAAATAGCTCCCAGGAAACTGTTGTTCTCAGTAAAGTCTGGTTTTCTCCCCTCCAACACGGGGAAATTGCACTGAATCATTTCTAACAAAGGAAAGGAAGTAAGTCTTAGCTGAACACCTCTTTTTGCCTTATGGAATGCATGGAGAAACCTCATTTTATTGATTTTGTAAAATCAAACAATAAATTTTGAAGATAGTTCATCTTTTTTATGGACAAATCGTGAAGAACCCACTGTAAGCATTTGTATTACACAGATCGCAGCTGAGTTTGTTAATGATACACACCATATACTCATGTTATGTAGAATCATAAAACCATTTAGGTTGGAAAAGACCTTTAAGATCATTGAAAGTCCACCACGGAACGATCTCCCTGTGTGCCACATCTACACATCTTTTAAACACCTCTAGGGATGGCGCCTCCACCGCTTTCCTGGACAGCCTGTTCCAATGCTTGACAACCTGTTCAGTGAAGAAATTTTTCTTAATGTCCAATCTAAACCTCCCCAGGCACAACTTGACACCATTTCTTCTTATCCTATCACTTGTTACTTGGGAGAAGAGACCGACCCCCTCCTCACTACACCCTCCTTTCAGGTAGCTGTAGAGAGCAATAAGGTCTCCCCTCAGCCTCCCTTTCTCCAGGCTGAACAACCCAGTTCCCTCAGCCGCTCCTCATAAGACTTGTTCTCCAGACTCCTCACCAGCTTTGTTGCCTTTCTTTGGACACATTCCAGCACCTCAATGTCTTTCCTGTAGTGAGGGGTCCAAAACTTAACACAATATTCGAGGTGGGGCCTCACCAGTGCTGAGTAGAGAGGACCATGGGCACACTGCTGGCTCATATTCAGTCGGCTGTTGACCAACACCCCCAGGTCCTTTTCTGCCAGGCAGCTCTCCAGCCTCTCTTCCCCAAGCCTGTAGCGCTGCATGGGGTTGTTGTGACCCAAGTGCAGGACCCAGCACTTGACCTTGTTGAACCTCATACCATTGGCCTTGGGCCATCGATCCAGCCTGTCCAGGTCCCTCTGTAGAACCATCCTACCCTCAAGCAGACCAACATTCTCACCTAACTTGGTGTCATCTGCGAACTTACTGAGGGTGCATTCGATCCCCTCATCCAGGTCATTGATAAAGATATGAAACAGAACCGTCCCCAATACTGAGCCCTGCAGAACACCATTCATGACCCCAAAGACACAGAGAGTATCTTCTTTTTTTTGGATGAAAACAACCCAGATAATTAGGAAAAGGATCAGAATAAACCTCTGGGGAGATAAGAGGGAACAGATAATTACGTTTAGCTTTCTGGAGTGAGATCTGGTTTAGGGCAGTCAACCACTAAAAATGTACATGTTGTAAATGTGATTTTGTGTCCTTCTCCTAGTGGAAGGCGAGATGCTTGCATCTGGGGCTGAGGAAGAGACCTGTGTTGCACTTCAAACCCTGAACTGTTTCTGCTCAGGACTTCCTCCTCTAGACCACTGTCACCCAGCAATAATTTAATATCCCTCAGCAGACCTTTTCCCCTGCTGCCTGTGGAGGCGTTGATACTTGCATTGTTAATTATTTTTCTATTTTTAAACAGCAAAAGAAAGGAAAATGCCCCCAAAATGACACTAAGCTGATGCTGGTGAAAGCATCTTATCCACTGCAGACACATTCACTGGGTTGTTTACTTGAGCGCTCCGAGTGCCTCCATCCTTTCATGACTGACAGGCTTATGAAGCCAGATGGGTACAGCTCGCTCTGTGGCTTGACTGCCTCAGTAACTTTTCAGGTAATGCTGCCTCCCTCCGAGTTTTGAAGCATGAAAATATTAATTACTCATTCACAATGTAAACAACCTGGTTTTATTTTATTCATTGCAAATTTGCCACCAAATCATTCTATTTCTGCTGTCTTTTAGTGTGTTTTTTATTCTGGCATAGGAAATAAATGGTAAGCTGGCAGAGTTGATGATTCACAAGAACCAATAATTGTTTTCATTTTGTTTTTTTCTCCCCAACATAAATATTTTTACCCTTTTCAGAAATCTACTTATTGGGAGCACCTCCTCAATTGCTCAGTCCGTACTGAAGGTACATACAATACACCCCACATTATAGATAGTAATAAAAAAGAATGCCTGTGACATTTCATCTCCTTATTTTAGTGTCTGTGATGTAAAACTCACTGATGACATCCAAGGTGTCTTGCAGAGATAAGGCGATACTGTTTGCTCATATTTTGAAGGAAAATTTTGCTGTTTTCAATTTAAATATTTACAGTGAGTGCATTCATCAGGACAGCTGCTTTCTATAGAGATGCACAGCTGGAACTGTGTGCTTGCATGTTGGGTAATTTATTTTACATTTTATAGACCATAATTTAGGAACAGAATGTTAATTTCAGTCTTAGTTT
Source organism: Rissa tridactyla (assembly GCF_028500815.1). Lineage (NCBI taxonomy): Eukaryota > Metazoa > Chordata > Aves > Charadriiformes > Laridae > Rissa > Rissa tridactyla. Next base: position 12,226,310 of record NC_071467.1, on the reverse strand, counting down.
TCAGGGGATTGTAGGCTTGCAGGACACGTGGTTTCCTCTACAAGCATTACACAGCTAGTGAGCAGACCACTTAGGCAGAAATGTTGTTTTAGGATTTTAGACTAAAAGGAAGGAGTTTTTTTATCCCTCAAGTTTCCTTGAATAAAAGATAACTCAAGATACCTCAACAGCTTTTCTTCAAAGAGTGAAGTTAGATCCATGTTCCAGACTATATCTTCCAAGGTTAACTAGTCAGACCAGAGAGAAACAGTGTGTTAATTGCTTTCACTTTACTGCCAATTAGAAAAGTATTTCTGTGCTTTAAATGAACAGAGCCTCCTCAGGAAGCCATGCCTCCTCCTGCAGACCTTGGTCTGCAGACCTTGGTCCGTCCTGAAGGGAAGGAGGTCCTTCTGATACTTCTGTCTGCAGTCCTGAACCAGCAACCATGACGAAACGTGCTGCATCAGAAACTCAGTGGCTCTTGCAAGCTTCTGAGGTGCTATAGAAAGGTTAGGATGGCTCTTTAACCAGATGGGCACATGCTGAGTGTTGATCCTGAACTGATCAGAGAAGCTGTGCAATGAAGAACAGAAGTGCAGGAGCTGAGGGCTTGGTGGTGCTCTCTCCAATACATCCAGTCCAGCCTACAGGCATGAATAGGGGACAGATACACCCTAGATTTAAATACATGGCCCCTTGGAAGGTGGTGCCAGAAGGATCTTTGTTTTCTTGACTAGAGAGTGGTGGTGTAAAGAGAAAGAGTGCCTAAGAAAAATGGGAAAATGTTCCCTCCATTACAGACTTTTTAGTGAGGAAAGCTATAAATAAGGTTGATATTGTTATAGCCCCAAAGTGTGACCTAGATGTTGATAATTAGGAAAAGGTTAAAGGAGGAAGAAAAACAGTGAGTCAGTCTGCTGAAGAGGTGCAAGAAGCATGGGAAACAACCAGGAGAATCTGTGGATCTTAATTGTAATACACTGAACTGAATTGGCAAACCAGAAAGCTGGAGGAGGCAAGTGCAAATAACTGGAAGTATGACAGCATCTGCAGATGGTTGGTACCTTTTTCTGTAGTGGGATTGCCTTTTCCAACATATTGCAAGCTTAAAATTTCCCACCAACCAACTGGTATCCTTTCACCAATTGAGGTGCTCTATAAGAGCCTTTGAACTGGGGAATACCTCCCAGGCATTTTTCTCTGAAAACCAGCAAGGATTACACAGTTCCCTACAGACCAGGTTCCTGGGACTCCTATGTGTAATGCAGAACCACAACACCTTGAGGCCCATTCAAATATGAAGCTCCTCCTAGCAGGCTGTTTTATACATTCATGATTTTCCTTCCTTCAGAAAGAATCTTGCACCTTCCTTTGTTGGGTTTTATAGAAATTAAATAAATGTCAGTGTTGGTATTTGAATTATCTTCATTAGGTTTCAGAGTGAACAGGCTCCTGAGGTGAAGGAAAGCAACACAGACCTCGCAGAGTGCTTGTCTTACCTGTTCATAAACTCAGACTGAACAGCTTTCAGAGGTTACATTGATTTGCTTTTAGAAAATAACCTTTTCCACCACAAATATTAGGGAATGGTACACAAATTTTCAAATGCTGATCTTTAAGCACTTAAATCCAAAACCAGAGGCTAAGCATTTGAAGTTTGTACTGCTCCTACCCGATCATGTTAAATGACAGGCCACTTCTGAAAATATGCCTTTTGCAACATGTAGATTCTGGAGTACCAAATAGTGCCAGAGAAAAACACTATATTATTTTCCCAGTGTGGTATAGGCTTGTTTTAGCAAGTCAATCAGCTGTGAATCATCTCATTTCTTTAAAAACCTGGGAGTGGCATACAAAAGGTAGGCACTCTTCGTGGACTGACTTCTTGAGCTAGCCTGTTAATGCTGTAGTCCATGTGCATGCAACATCAGTCTGGAATTTAGAAATAAAAAAGGCACTTATGTAAAATTGACATAACGAGCGCTAGTCTGTAGCAATCTGGAGCAGATAACAGAAGAATAATGCTAATGGAGAAGAGAGTGTTCTTTAAGACAACTGATAAAAACACTCATTGGAAGCGTATGTTCTTATCTGTCTCACACTCATCCCTGAAAAGGTATTTCCAGTTGATTCTTAGAGAATTTTTAGATGATATCTCTGTAAAGAAAATGTTAACTATTTTTTTCTTTGTATATCTAAGCACTTTTGCAGCTGTGTTTCTTCCTTCGCTCTTTATCTTTGGCATTGAGTTGACAAGTGAGACACCAATCATATGTGATTGAAATATCTGTCTCCATGCCTTATTACTGTGTCCTATCAATAAAGCCATATTTTGTGAGGGAAATCAGTCATTCCTCCATTTTAGCTCTTTATCAACAGCCAAAGCTTCTTTTTGGTTTGCTTCTGTGGCAGCTCTGTCTGTAGCACAACATCCATCTGCAGCACACTTTATAGTCTGGCAGATTAATAAGTTAATAAATGTCTAGATGAAATGAAGTCCAGATCTCATCTTGGGAATAGCTTTCTGAATGTTTCAGCTTCAAAGAGCTCACTAGGTTGTCACACGATCTGATTGTTCACATTAAACATATCTAATCAGTTACCATTGTTCTTGCTTGCAATAATACATAATATCTCAAATAATACCAGGTTTACGAAGGTTTTCAAAAACCTGCCTTTGTTTTGGGGATGCAGAATGAAACAACTTTCATTGAGATGGTTTCCTTACCCGCCGAGCATGTGAACCAGGATTGCTCTAAAATGTTTACTGGTTTTAGAGTTTGGTCTAGGTTAGGACTGGGGAGGAATCTGTTTCCTTACTAGCATATCATGTAGCTAGGCCTGCTGCAATCTTTAGTTGTCGTTCAGCCAGAAAAGAAAAGTTCTGTAGAGTCATATAGAGTCATCTGAAGGCGGCGTTCAATAACTTAAATACAGGCCTATAAATCTTTGCCTTATGACTCTGTTTTCTGAAGTCCCCATTGTATTTTCAGGTCACTCAGAAGCACATTCTGTCAAATCTGGTGTTCATATGTTTTTCATTTGTGTGCACAGTAACTAGTTAAAATATTGAATGGCTGTTTTTTATTACACAGGGCCTTCAATCCATGTGACTTTTCCCACGCGTAAATCATCCATTGTCAGAGCAGGGACAAAGCAGCACCGTGAAACAATTCATAACTGCTAATTCAACTCAGTATTGACCTAACCCAAATCCCATTAAAGGCAATGAAAAGACCTGGGGGCACGAGGGGTGCCCAAAGGGTTACACAAAGTCTTTTACCTTCGTTTTACAGCAAAGGCAGAAGAGTTGCTTGTGCTAATGTTTAAACTACAGTAGTGAGGGAAGGGAGAGGGGGGCAGAGAGATCGTTTAAGATGATAGAAAAATTTCATTTGCAACTTCAAAGCTGTCAGTAATGTCTTACTCTGTCAATTCCATTTTATATATGAAACTTTTCACTCAGCTTACTGAATACAATTGTACCTCACAGTGGGATCTCCCTATAGACAAATGCTTAGAAACATTCAGCTCTGCATTGTAAAGACTCACAGGAAAATGATACCTCTGATTACTCCACGGTCCCTGGGAGGGAACAGCAGAGCTACAGGTTGAACACAAGACCATGGCAGGAGGAGTTGCCCAAAAGAAAAGATTAACCGCTTAGCGATATGGTAGCATCTAAAATTAGACTCAGGAAAGGTTTCAGGAGAACACATAGCAAGTATCTCTCTCAGGTTGCCTCATGAACCATGAAAAAGTTACCAAAATGGAAATCTGAGTTAGTTAGAATAGAAGTGTGGCCAGCACGTGGAGGGAGGAGATTCTGTCCCTCTACTTCGTTCTCCTGAGACCCCACCTGGAGTACTGCGTCCAGCTCTGGACGTGGATCTGTTGAAGCGGGTCCAGAGGAGAGCCACAAAGGTGATTGAAGCACTGGCGCACCTCTCCTATGAAGATACACTAAGAGAGTTGGGGTTGTTCAGCCTGGAGAAGAGAAGGCTCCGGGGAGACCTTATAGCCCCTTCAAGTACCTAAAAGGGGCCTACAGGAAAGATGGGGAGGGACTCTTTATCAGGGAGTGGAGTGATGGGATGAGGGGTAATGGCATCAAACTGGAATAGGGGAGATTTAGATTAGATATTCAGAAGAAATTTTTCACTATGAGGGTGGTGAGACACTGGAACAGGTTGCCCAGAGAAGCTGTGGATGCCCCATCCCTGGAAGTGTTCAAGGCCAGGCTGGATGGGGCTTTGAGCAGCCTGGTCTAGTGGGAGGTGTCCCTGCCCATGGCAGGGGGGTTGGAACTAGATGATCTTTAAGGTCCCTTCCAACCTAAACCGTTCTATGATTCTATGACATATTTAAAATGAGGACAGAATCTCTGCAACACCAGTGGTCTATTTGTGTAGCCACAAGTGTTTCCACTCTTACCTGTGTGGGACGTTCCTTTGTGATCAATAAATTTGATCAACAAATGTAGTTGTTTTCTGTTTGGGTTACTCACAGAGGTGGCACTGCTCCTACATGGAGAGACCAACTACCAGGTGTGTGTGGCTTTTACCCCAGCACCTCCCCTGCATGACATCTTCCACCAGGCAGGCGAACCTTCCCTGTGGAGCCATGTGTCGCTCGGAGGTGTAACCCACTGAACCACTATTACCCCTCTTCCTCTTCACAGAGGACATAGGAAATTTTTTGGAGTTGTAACTGCACGATTTGAGTATGAAGTGCAGCAACTTTTGCTTTTCAATTTGACTCAGCCTTCGGTGTCTCAGGACAACATGCGAGTTGTGACAGAATGAGCATCCGAGCTGCTGGGGTTCTCCAGCACGCAGGTTCTTTGATCAGAGGAAATGCCCAGCGATCATAGCAACTGCTATTTGATTTTACGGGGTTTTGCACTGAAGCAAGGAATGTTTACTCAGCTCAGTTTGGAAAGCTTCAATAATCACCATGAGATTTAATTTCTGTGTGCATGGAAGCATAGCATGTGACGCCTGTTTTAAAAAGTGGCATTCAGAGCAAAGCCTCACTTATCTGGGTTCTTGGCAATCAATAACATAAAATGCTCAAACAGAGGGTTTTGCTTCTCCACTTTTGAAAAATAGTCAGGGTCACATAAAGGAAGTAATTTTGTGATGTTTATGATTTTCATTACATTCAAAACTGGGCATCACAGGTCTTCTTTCAAACTGGAATTTGCCTTTTTGTCACAAAAGAATCAGTAAGGTAATGCTGGAACCGTGAAGTCAAGCACCAATAAACCACAAATTTTTGTAGCTTCTTAGCTTACCTCATTTGAATGATAAAATGTATTATTTGACTCTGTGATTAGACAATTGTTGAGACTCGATATCTGCGGTGGGTGGTATCCACCTGGCCCAGGAAAAGCACATGCCCTCAACTGTAGAGTTCACCCATCTCTGTAGTTAGTTTCAGTTGCGGTGTGGTATACTCGCTTGTCCGTGAGCATGGCCATGAATCTCCCTGCCCTCCATGTCGTGGAGGGGTCTACATCTGGTCATCATCGGTGCTGGTTCCAGCTCTCCCTTTTCTAACTTGTCTATGGAGTGACCATGCTGTGTAGGCTGTCTCCACCAGTGGCCCTGTGCCCTTTTCTAACAGAAATAAAAAATGAAGATGTCTGCAGACTTCCAGGTTTAACCAATTTGATCTGGCTAAATTAGGTCACCAGCTTGTATCATGGGACTGTGGCAGTTTTGATTCAATCTTATGTGCTAGATGTAAAATCCAAATTTCATCTGACTATGGCCTTTAACCTTCAACAGAAATGGTTAAATTAATGAGTTTCATGTTATAATTGGGAAAGACTATGAACTTTCTTGAGGTCAGCCATGGCAGTTCAGTTAATGAGCTGGTCGGGCCATGAGACTTCATTTGAGGAATTGCCTTATTAGTATTTTAAGGTTTGAGTGTTCTGCTTGGAATAACTCAATTTCTTAAGCAAACACCCCTCCTAGGTGGTGTTTCCACCTGGGAAGCTTCAGTCTTAGAAAAATTTTTGAGAAAGTTTGAACTGCTCTGCAGCTTGAGCATACAAGGAAGATCCCTTTTCTGAGATCTAGTGTGTATATGTATATACAGTTCCACTGGCTTTAAATGGACTCCATCTAGTTGCAAGGACCTGAGTCACAGATATAACTGTATGATTGAAACTAAGGTTTACACACTGCTCTTAGCAGTTGTGTGTAGTATCTCCAGTTACTCTTATTTTAGGTATGTTAACCCCTGCGATCATTAAGAGGGAGTTACCACTGAAAGTATGTGATTAGTTAAATAGTGGATGTTACATAAACCATTATTGGGAAGATTTTTATAAGAAAGGATTTTTCTTTCTTCAGAGTTCATCAGAAAGTCTTGTATTCATTCTTACTTGAAACATTAAAAAGATGAATATCAAAAAGTGTGGAAGTTCTAGCTGAATAAGCCTCCTGCTCTCTCCTCCCAGGTGCACACACTTATCAAGGTACAAATCCCATGTCTGTATTGTCTTTGCTACTTGTGCAAGAAAACACCCTGAAGTTCCCGATGTTAGAGCCTGGCATCGAATACTGTGGAGACTTCAGGGCCTTTCAGATCCGACGGGTCATGTTCAAAATTCGTCTTGGAAAGATGCTGCACATACTGCAGCTCTCCATGTTTCAACAAAGCTCATTGTAGGCACCTTTCTTTAACTCATCTGCCTCATGCAGCAGTTGTAATCATTGTCACGTGTTCTTTAGGTGTGATCATATCCACCTCAGACCCCCAGAGTCTCCACCAAATTCACTGCACTGTTATTCTGCCTGTTGGAGAGGTTTTAGATAGAATTATGTTCTAGGGAAATCCAGACACTATCAAAAAAGGTAAAAGAGCAAAAATACAACAGATTCTCAGATCCATATTGTGTCTTAGTCAGTAAGAAATAGGTCAGATCCACCTGAGATGTTTTTCTTTCCTTTTCCTATTACTTTCCCAATACTGATGTGGTCCAACCCTCCTCCTTCTTGTCAAGTGGTTTCTTGGGAGAAGGAAGTCTGATTTCACTTGTGGGATTGCATTATCCTCTGGACTAAGTGCTAGGTGGAGGGTAGCATCTGACTGATCACAGAATTGCTGAGGTTGGGAGGGACTTGTGGACCTCCAGTTCAATTCGTCTGCTCAAAAGAGGCTCAAGTAGAACAGGTCGCCCAGGGTCACGAATGATGTTGCTTTGCAGGCAAATAAAGGTCATTCTACTGTGGACAGTCTTTCAGTGTGGATGTGACAAGGCAGGGTGTGATAAATTTCTTCAGACCTTCTTCAACATTTCATCTGCCAGAGCCTGTCCAGAGCACATGACTCCTGACTTCTGCCTGTGTATCCCTTCCTTTCTCCCACAGCACCCCGAACAGCATGGATATTAGTATGAAGGCACTGGGGCTTGTCTGCTGCACCTCTTGATGTCTTCCTGGCAGCAGTGAGGAGAGTCAGTGTAGGCCCCATGTGTTGCAGGGCCTATGTATGGATGATCTCACCTGAGAAGTGGCCCATGAAGAGCTTCCTAGTGGTCTCTCTGCTGTAACCTCATGCGAAGCCAGCGCCTTCTAGATTGGAACATACTTCACATTGCATTTGAGGACAATCTGCTGTCCCGTGGCCTGCAGTGTTACTGGCAGTGATCCTGCATTCATGTGAAGCCAGCCTATGTAGCTGGCAGGGTGTGTAAAACCATGCAAAGAGGCAAGGACGCAACAGGTACCAGTCAGGACTCTGGTGCGCTCTGAGCCTCAGGTCATAGTCTTCTGCATACACACTATCTCCTTAAGGAAGCATGCCGATGAGGAAGATACTTTGTAGGTCACAAGAGGTGGCTTTTGGAGTGTGACACCAAGGTGGGCATTGTGGCAGAGGCAGAGATGACTGTGCAAGACTACATAACTTGCAGAGAAACCCTTGGAGGACTGGGCGGCTGGGAACAGGTAATTTTGTCACTAGCTATATCCATATTGCAGATAGGATTTAGGATGGCCACGTAGAGCACATCAAGGAATCTATTCCCAGGGAACTGCTACTCCATCCCAGTATTTCCTGAACTATATATATATGTATATATTTGTAAGCAAATATATATTTTAAGCATATATATGTATATATACAAATATGTATTTATGATTGGGTGGCTGAGATCCTACACAAAAAGGGAGGGTGCTCCCATGTGACTTCGTAAGCGTGGTCTACGAGAGCTGACTTTCCCTCTCTCTCCTTTCTTAATTGCTTGCAGAGCTTCCCTCTCAAAGACCACTGAAACACCAACACTGTCTGTCTCAACCAACAAATCCAGTGGACTTCGGAGTAACAGAATAGGTAATGCAGAGCTAAATACAATAAAATGAGATTAACAGTACGTGACAATGTTGTTTCTCAAACATCTCCATTTCTTCAGGGTATGTCTGCTCTCTGGGAATGAAATATGCTAAGCAGTGGACTAAAAATGAGTTGTTTGATAAAGGAGAGGAAAAAAAATCTTTTTTTAAACTCTCATTTTCAAATTCCCACCCATGCAGATATTTTTATAGTAAGATATAGACACACTAAATTGATCTATAGTGTAGTTGCAATAAGGAAACATAATATAGAAATAAAAGTATAAATTGGCTACCAACTGTTGAACTGGCCTTATTTGAATTTAATTTACATATGTTACTTTAAAGTAAAAAATTGAATTGTATATTAGCACTGGATTACTTCTGACTAATTTTTCATAACTGTTACAGGATTTAGCAGTAAAAATCCCCTTTGAGGAACTCAAGTGTTCCACAATAAGTGCTTACGGTTGGCTGACACCAATTTTACTTAACACCAGTAGGCAAAGAAAGTAATCTGCTTTATTTCATGCTATCAGGTCTCTATTGTGCCCTGCTTTTCGGGTTCATATTGCTTTCCTAGTGCCATTAACTGTGACTAGTGTGCCACTCACTCTGCATAGCTATGTCTGCCAAAGTGACTGGGTGACATATCAGAATGATATATGTAATGATGGCAAAAGCCTCAATGAGGAGAGAAAGCACAAAGCTTAATTCTTTAGGAGGGTGGCAGAGTTAAAATTCTAGCCATCATTTTAGATCCTGTTTAAGGTGAAATTTAAGTGAAATTTAATTTAAGTGGTAGCTAATGGGGTGGTTTAGTCTTTCTTATGTGTTCTCATAAACACTAACTTAATCTCTAGGTGTTCAAGTCCTATTTGTTTCAAAGTTGTCTCTTTTTTTTTGCTCTGGTGATCTACTGTTCATCAGTGAAAGGAAACAGTTCTGGTGAGCTCTCAAAGAACATTCAGGCATTTTCAGTACAAAAAGTATGAGATGCCTGTGACCTGTGAGAAGTTCAGAGGGTAACAGAGAGGGAGCAAGTTATTATAGAATATTCTGACTAGAACAAAAAAAGCTGCTTCTTCAGTGTGTTAATCACACCTTTATGCCATAACCCTTCCATCTTTCATCCACATCACTGAAAATGCAGAGATACTCTCAGCCAGCCATCTTATAGTGATGATGAGTTTTCAGCCCATCTTTCCTCACTACGTAGCAGATGTGCCTATTGTTGTTTCCATTCCCTATTTTACTTGCCTTCTTTCATTTCTTCTCTCCATTTCTGTGTCAGACTTAACTCCTAATTGTCTCTTTGGACTTTTCCTGTAGCCCTGAACTGCTTTTCACCTCCTAGCTCTCTATCTTGTTTTTCTTGATCCACGAATAACTTCTTTGTGCCATACCTGATTTTGCTTTCTACTATGCTTCTTCCTATGTGTCAAGCCACTTCCCTTCCTATCTTATATTTCTTAAAGTACTCCCTAAAACAAATATCTGTCTCAAAACTCACAGGTGTTAGGAAACCTCATGAGTAAAAATCCCATCATTGATTTTTTTGTCACTGATAAATTACAGGAAAAAAAATTGCAGCTTTAGGTATTGTTTTCGCAATAAGAAGATCTTTGATACAGATATGATATTCTCTTCAGTATCTTTTATCATCTCAGTCATTCCAGCAGCAGTTAAAAGTGACATGTTTTGTTTCTTTATGGTGATATCTGGAAGGAGTTTACTCTCCTTTCTTCCTATTATCTTCACAGAGTGGTCTACTCTGTTGTGCTATGTATCATCTTGGACTGATGCTGGCTGAAAAACCTGCCCCATACTTCACCACATAATGTAATCACACCCTATAATAGCTCTGAAAATAGAGTCAGAGACAACACTGCAAGAAAGAAAAAGGTTCAGATGGCTACCAACGGGGAAATCGGGGGGAAACCGGGCTTGTTACAGGAGAAGTGACACCTGATGATATAACACTGGCATCTGAACACAGGCTCCATGATAGTTAAACTCAAAGTGTTTTGATTTTTCTGCTTAAAATTACACACACATATACACACACAAACACTTTATTTTTGTGGTGGCTTCACCTTGTCTGGCTGCCACATGCCCACCAAGCTGCTTTATCACTCCCCCTCCTCAACATAACAGGGCGGGGGAATTATCATGAAAAACCTCGTGGAACGAGATAAGGACAGGGGATCACTTATCAGTTACTGTCACAGGCAAAACAGACTTGACCTGAGGATGATTAATGTAATTTATTGCCAATTAATAGCATAGTAGGATAGCAAGAAAAGAAAAACCAAACAAAACTAAAACCACATTCCCCCCAAACCCTCTTCCTCCCAGGCTCAACTTCACTCATGACTCTTGTTCCTCCTCCCTCCAAGCAGGATGTAGCACTAAGTTGTGTTCACGTTTATCCAGTTACTTGTTCATTTGCTAGCTATCCATTTAAAACCAGTCAACACATTTTGAAGTGAAAGCATAGAAAAAATGTGGTTATGTGCATTTGCCTCTCTCATGGTTGTTTCCTCTATTTTCCTTCCCCTAAGAGCAAAGTTCTTCAGTGGGTGCGGAAGGAAGATGAAATTTCTTCTTGAGCTCCCAGTTGAGTTTTTCAGGAGAAAGTTTGCAACTGGAGAAGGTCCTGTAGACCTTCCTTTCAGCCGCGATGAGCTCTACCAACCTGCTCCCTACACATCAGCACTGGTTGTGCCAGGGGCGCTTGCTGGGAGCTGCCCAAGAGCTTGGGTAATACCAAGACTGCCGGTGTGTTTGGACTCATGTCTGGGTGCACTGGAATAGATAATTTCTGGAGCACAGTCGTTGGCCCCATAGATTTTCTCTGGCCTGAAAAAATGTCAGTATCCATCATCTGTATTTTTTTTTCTCTCTTTGCATTCTACAGAGCTTGCTCAACAGTACATAAAAGCTGGAGGAATACTAGTGAGAAGCTGCAGGCAAAGTGTCAACACCTTTCAGTAGCTGCCCGTTACTGTGGCAATGGTTTAATTCCATAGATGGATCAGAAAGTTTTGTGGAAAGCTGGTATAAGCGCAGAACTGGTACACGAAATTCTGAGGTCTGATTTTTGCCCTCCTCGTTCATCCTAGAGAGCAAGGGGATTAAGGCATATTGCAGGGGTAGCCGTGCCTGAGATTTACCTTTCTTGACATAATCTGAAGGATTTTCTCTTGTTATGTCTTTTTGCTTTGAAAAATAAAAACAGAGTTGTTTGAGACAAAGGTGGAGTATATTAAAGAGGTGTTTTTAAACTGTTGAATCTGGCTCACGTGCCATTGTTGATGAATATCACAAATGTGTGTCTTATGTTTTGTTTGGTTAAGAATTGATATTTGTTAGTGTGGGATGGGAGAAACAGCCTGTTACTACAGATCCTCATGTAATTCCCATGAAGTTAACAAGGCTTGGGCTACGCAGTTCAGTAAGAGTACGGACAATGTCTTGCAGAGGATATTATGTCACTCCTTAGCAGATGGTGTTGTAATTTAATTTGCTGAGAGTGTTACATTGCAGTACAAGTATTTAATCCTTCTTAAACTATAGAGAGTTCAGTTCATTGCATATAAATCTGACACTCACTTCTTGTTTTCCACTCTATGATGGTAGTAGTGCTACATTACTATAATATTTGGGGTTTTTTTCCTATGGTTTATGTGAGAGATATGTCCTATGCAGTACTGGAATTGAATGCAAGTTTCAGCAACAAAATAAGTAGAACCAGACTAAATTAAGCAGTCTCACCAACATTACCTTCACCAAAAAAGAATTTTTAAATATAAACCAATTGCTTGTGGATTATTGCCAAGAAAAAAAGATTAATTCATCATTCTAGGGACCAAATTATGAGAACGTAATTCAGCCCCTTTTCAGTCGAAACTCCCAAGGGATCAGATTTGGATGCTGTTCAAGACAACCAAGCTGTATAGAAGTAAGTAGACTTGCTTCTATTCAAACCAGAACCAACTTAGATAAGAATCTGTTCCCATGCATGCGAAGAGTGAATGGGAATGTCCAGATGGCTCAGTGATCAGAATTTACGTAAAAAAGCCCTCTATTTGAACTCCTTCTACGTGCTGGAAGAAGATTACTCTTCTCTTTTAGTTTCTTCATTTCCCTTGTCCTTGTTAGCAAAGGCCCTTAGCTTTAAAAAAGCAAACCAACCAAGGCTCTAATTGTCTTGATCATCTTGAGATACAAACTGGATACAAACTGCAGCTAAAAGCAAAGCCTGCTGCAATTTCAGATGAAACTGCTTGTTTGGGAGCTGTTAAAAAATCATAGTTGTTGTCAATTGAAGACACAGAAGCAGCCCTCCGATTCACACCATGCTGCAGGTCAGAGTATCCACAAATCCGTGCTGAATTTGCTCAGCTCAGAAAATCAGGCTGGGACACCTAAGGAATTCATATCCATGATACTCAATTAATTCAAATAGAGGTGGGTATCTAACTCCCTCAGGTTTCTTTGTAAAGGGAGGATTCAGGACTTCAGGACTCTCTACCTTCAATGAACAAATTGTGAGGAAACTTTGTTAGTAAATGTACTTGAAATGAGAGAAATATGCACTATTCCCAAATATATCATGAATCTTAGTTATTTCTTCGCTTGCCATTTTACAATAAGGTTCTTCAGAATATGGTTTGTGTTTTCAGGTAGGTATTAGCATCTATTTTTATTGGAAGATCTGATTTTCTGATGGCCAAATGAATCAATTGGGAAGCAGAGTGTGATTAGCAAGGTGAAGCAGATACTAGCAGCATCTCTTATAAGCTATTCTGCAGCATTAATTCGGAAAAATGCTGTAGATAGTTTTCCTGAGGAGGGAAGTGCTGTTTCATTTCTCATGCGCACTCACCATCCATGAGAGCTACAAAAGCTCCATGTGTTACAAGGCTCACAGCACAGGGGTTTCTTTGTAATTTAAACACTCAGGAAAACTGTTCCTGAATGCCAATCCAACCTACTGGGTAAACAATAAAGAACAGCCTAAAATAAGAAGGAAAGCAAGAAGAATGCTATTCTTATAGAATCATGTAAAACAGAGGGTTCTGCGTTTCTTTATCAACTCTTGATGTCATTGTTTTTCATAAAGTTTTTTGAGATAGAGTAACCATAGTTCCTGCTAAGGGGAGAACTGGGGATAAGCTCTATGCGGTAGTTACACCCCAACCAGGCAGCTTTGGGCAGAGAGCGGCTCTCTGTGTTGCTTACTTAGGGGGAAGAAGGACCACTTCAACTCATCTCTTGATTTTGGTGGGTTTTTTTTGTTTTGGGTTTTTTTTTTTGATGAAGAACACTATGTTTTAAGGACTTTCTTCAGCCATCAGTTCCTATGTAAAAGTGTGGTGGGCTGAGTTATTGCAGCAGTTTATTCAGTAAAATTCTGCTACCATTTGGTGTATATGCAGAGAGCTCCCAATTGCTGCTGCGAGGGCAGTCTTGATAATCCTCTGAACTTGTCTCTCCACCACTGGAAGGGTCCCCTTCTTGTCTGATCTACCAGATGTCTTCACTGCTAAAAACTTATTCACTCATTGGGCTTGCGTTAAAGGGAAATTACTGAAGATCCAGTCTTTCTGATGATCTCCCTTCTTTCAGAGTCAGTGCTCCCATCTAAACTCTGGTCCACCTTTAGCATTCCTTTATTTTCCTCTGAAGGCTCCTCTTAGAGTACCTTCTGTGAAGGCAACACACCCTCTCTTATCTCAGTCGCTTACTGGAAAACCCTTCTATATTTTCTGTAGCTGCTTTCTTCAACCTGCAGTAGAGAAAAGTGACAGCCAAGTACTCAGAACTCGTCCTTTGTTCTGAAGTGCAGTCGTTTTAAACCTGCACCGTGCCTTACCTTGTGGTGAATATTCATTTCTCCAGCTCTGGAGATCTCCAGGCCACTCTGGCAGCACTCAGAGACAGTTTGCATGTATAGCAGAGGGAGGGGAAAAAGTCCCATTTAAAGAAACTGTGAAAAAGTCAAAGTCATTAAAGTAAAACTGAGAAGTATTTAAGAAAGTTACACGTCAATGCAAAATGTCTGTGATATAAATTGTCCTTCTCTGATGTGTCTTTAGTCATTTAGCATTTACTAGGAAAGACACACCTTAAGAGGGAATTTTCTCTGTTTTACAGGGAAACTTAAATGCAAATTAATTCTAATCATAATTTATGGTATAAGACAGTGCTTGTTATGGAAAATAGTCTGATGGTTTCATTTAGGGCAAGAGTAATCAAATGGATCTGGCTGAATTTGTTTTAGAAAGTATAATAGATGGAACGTGGGTTAGGTAATGTAGAAAATGTTGACAGTATGTTTAATTTTTGAAGTGTATTATTTACCAAACAAACAAATGTAGCACTAAAGGCCAGTTTAACTCAAGGGAACCTGACGATAAATGTTTAATGATGAAACAGAGGTTTTAGCTTTCTTTTCCCACCTCATCTGAAACTAATGTTCTAAGTGATATGGCTGTGACAGCAATCTTGGCATGTTGGGGTGAAGTTAGGGAAAAGAGGGAGCTGCACACTAACAAAAACATTTTTTAAAGCAAAATGCTGTTTCCCTGCTTATTGCCTGGTACTCAGACTGCAGGACTGAGTCTTCTATTTAAGCTTCTTTAAGATAGGTTTTCTAGGGGTCAGAACCCAACCAAAGCACCTTGGATCATTCCACAGGCCAATTTACTTTTCCCAGCCCAAGTGTATTTCTCCTACTTTGGAGGAATTTGGAATGAATGGTTGCCCTGCTGCTCGTTACATCTTGGATGTTTGAAATGGAAGGGATTTACAGAGATGTCCTGTTCAGCAGGCAGATCCGATGCTATATTCCTCACCAATGGCTGTAGCAGATCAAGTGTGGTGTAGCAATCGAAAAGAGAGATTAGTAAAAGTCAGTGGATGGATGGTGTGTAATGTCACCCACAGCATCATAATCAAAGCTTATAGAATTTAAGGGGATGACAAGAAATCCTTCTTGATTTCATGTGGAGCTGATGGGCTACTGTTTCCATTGGTTTGTCTACTGTCTGTGTGGATTTTTTTTCTGGTTTTCGTGATTTATTGGATTCAGTGTCAGATCCTGGGAGTTCTAGTTTCTAGGCATACGCACACAAGAACAGTAGGTTTCCTTCAGATCCTTTAAGCATGAGATCATTCGGTGTATCAGCGGTGTTTATTTGCTGGTGTTTTGCCATCGCTTTTCCCTACGTATAATTGCTATCTTCTATGTTTAGCTTACTCAGCACTGCTGCTGCTACGAAGTTGACTTAAATGGCTAGCACTTGTGCTGAAAAGCTCAGCTCCCCATCTGTCTGCTGGAACAGGCTTTCATCTTTTGTTTGCTGGACACAAAAGGTACTGCGTAAAATACACGCGTGCTTTTATCTTGTGTAGGTTCTTATCTTGGCCTTGACACTGCCATATCTAAGTGCCTTCCACTACTGCCTTAAGCAAGGGGCTAATCTGAATCCTCTGTGTGAGGCTCAGTCATCCTCTTCATTTATATGCTGCACGGCCCTTTGTTTCAGGAAAAGCACAGCTAAATTTGCATGTTAGGAGCATGTGTGTGATGTGCTTTTACATTTTACTGCTGTTTTGACTAATGAGTGTTTTGCTTGTCCTTCAAAGCCCTTTCCGTGTCACAGAATGTAACGCACAGGGCAGGTGAGTGGGATGAGGAAGGTCAGTGCAAATCCCCTGTGAATAGTGTTCTCCCTGTATGAAACACCTTTATTTCACGGGCATCCGAAGCATTTCACACACCAGACACCCAGCAGCCAGATGGGCAGCACAGCACTAAAAGTGCACAAAAGCAACCAGGCAGTCACTACCAGCTAAGAAACAGGGACAAACCGCTGCTTTTTGGGTATGTCTTACGGCAGCAGAGGCTTCACATTACTGTCACCCAGGGGCGAGAAGCTGCAGAGCAAAACAGGAGTGTCAGGAGGACTCCAGGGACATTTCCCAGGTGCTTCAGGGTGTGGATCCATGAGTCAGTTCTCTCCTGGTGAATTTTAGGAGAACTCGTCTGCAAACTGAGGCAGAAGGTGAGAGAGAGGAAAAGGGAGAGCTATGAAGTATGCGGATAATGTTGGAGAACTCTTCATGGATCGGTGTCACAGTCACATCCTGGCTGCAAAATGGGAGGTTATTAGCATGAACGACACTTGAACTTGAGTCTGACTACAGTCAGACTATTCAGTTTCATGCAAAAAAGATGGGAACTAAGAGCAAAACCATGTATGAGCCTGAATTATATCTTTCAGGAGTGGGGTTGCCTCCAAACAAAAGTTTGTGGAAGGCTGGGCAAAATGAAAATGAAAGGAAAAACCAGGTCAAAAAACCCTAGCAGTTTTAACAATATTTAGGGTCAAGGAAATTTTCATTTTGGCGATTTAACCTGCTTTTGATCTCCAATGCCTTTTCGGTTTTTAACTTTAGATTACCCAAATGAAAAAGGCTGTTTCAAAACAAAATCTCACAATATTTAAATCTGAAAAACATTGAAGCAAGGCATATCAGCTTTCCAGAAATGAAATAGTTCACTTTGAAAATGATGAAGCGAGGATAATACTTCTAAGAAGCAGCTTCTGACTGCATCTGCTATGAGAGTCAGTGTATGGGACAAAAAATCTGTTTAACAATGCTGGTAGAAATGCATGTGTCTCTCATCTCCTTTCTTTTGGCATGATTAGTATTGCTACGCTAATGTGCTGTGTCTTGGGCAGCTGTCTAGCATCTTTGATGGTTCTGAGTCTTGAAATATTGTCTCTTCCAGATGTCACATTTGGGGATAGATGAGCTTACAAGGAAGATGTTAATCAGGAAACTTGTATTTCGTGAGATGGTGGTGTCAGACAAGACTGCTTCATGGGAACTCTTCAAATATACGTTACACACACAAAAAAAATCAACATTAAAAAATAAAAATAAAACCAAGAGAAACTTACAAGGGCATGCATCCAAGCATTAAGAAATACCAAATTTTTATTTTATTTGGAAAACCTTAATTCACTCCCCTTGTGCAAATAATCAAATCTTTACTGATGTATTTTAGACTTTTTCCACAGAATCTAAGCTCCACGGGACAGGCTATGCTCTTTTAATGATCAGCTCGTCAATATTTTGTATGATCCCCCACACTCAGTGGGTGACCTTTTTGGCACTATTCTTTGCTGCTTAGAAATAACTCAGAGCCGAGAAACCTGACAGAGGACCAAATTCCAGCTGATCAGTACAATGTGATCCTCTGCATTAGACAACAGGTTCCCACTGACTCTGTGACAGCTGCTTAAAGATACATTTCCCTGCTCCCCAGCTCTTGCTGAACGTGAGTCAGTCCTCGATCTGAGAACAGAATTATTAATTCATCTCTGCATCAGTGTGGTATCTGAATACTGCACAAACATTAATTACTCAGATCATTGATTTCTACAAAATACCTGCAATGTGAAAACAGATTGTTACCCCAGTTTTACAGATACATGAAAATTTTGAATAAAACTTTCTCTGATTTTTATTAAATAGTGTGAAGTGTTTTATGTTACCATTTGCTCCATGCAAGAGCACTGAGGGGGCTGGGTTTCATAACCCATTCAGGGTGTCTTCGTGGATGCTGACATCTCCCACTTCTCGTTTACTTATCCCTCTTCCTCTTGCTCTTCTTCCCTGTCCATTTTCTTTTCCTTCTGTACTTCATTCTCCACTTGAGCATCTCTCTGATTTCCCATATCCTATGCCCAGTTTGTCTTAGACTTTGCTGAAGAATACATTGTCGGGGTTTGCGTCTCTCCCCTTCTCCTCCCTACTATCCTTAACCATATTTAAAATTTCCTTGCAAATTCTAGGTCTTCTCTTTTCCAAAATCCTTGTCAAAGTGCCTGCAGACTCGTTGAACCCTGCTGGTTCACTACCTACTTTTGCCTGGGTGTCCCTTGGCTCCCTATATTTTTCATCTGACTCTAGTATCTGTCCACCTTTGCCCACTTCCACTGTCTTCTTCCAGCCCCCAAGCTACATTTGCCTCACTGAGAAGCAGTTGCAACTTCAAGCTCTCTGTCCACCTCACAAACCTCCTGACTGCAGACCCCGTCATTTCTGTGGCTCTGTTTTGGTTTTCTTGTGCCAGGAGCTCATGATGGTGTTAACAAAAAGGAGTTGCAGGTAGTGCCCTGAAGCCCCTGATTTTGCAGCCTACTCCAGCCATGGTGAGGAGGGGTGAGATAATGCTCAGGGCTTCAGAATCACACAGACTAGCTCCAGGCTCAATCCCTGCCCCAGCCAGTGCTGGGGATGCCATTAGTGGCAAAAAAAAAAAAAAAACCCAAAAAAAAAGAGTCAGAGACTAGAACAGATGAAACCAAAATATATTGGACATGGCTAAATCTATAAATCCCTTTATAACAGTGTGTGCACTTGTGCTTTCCACAGGCTGAAGGAAAAACTGCCCTTCTCTTCAAGAAGGAGAATACAACCAGTCTTTGCTTCTTGAATGGCAAAAAGAGCCAGACAGAAGGTGGAAAAGCCTAGCCTGCACCAGCCTGGTATTCGCCATTGGTCATTTTCAGTACAGGTACCAGTCCTCTGTTTAACTGGTTGCTTTGTTTAGCACAATCGTGTGAGCGAGTTATTACACGACTGTGTACATACTTATCTAAAAAGAAAAAATGTCAGAGCCTGAAGTCCTGAAAGAGAAGAGAAATAGCACAGTGAGTGTGGAGCAAAATAGTCTCGGTAGCAAAGACCGATACTTACAGTATAGTAACAGTGTCCTGGAGCAAGGAGAGGTGAGGTGGTTCCACATATACCTGTCAACAGCTTCAAGATGATATGAGAAAAACTTGGAAAACGTCTTTTTTTGTTGTAAGACAAATTCTGAATAGGAGTTCTGACAGCAGGGCTGGAGATAAGCCTAAAAAGCCAATACAGATGTTTATGTGAAGGAAATAGAAGTTAACTCTTCCTGAGAAGGAAGTACAGAAGACTCCTGAGAAGGGCAGTCATCAGTGAGACAATAAGAATGTACCGAACTACTGCTGCTGTGATAGGAAGGAAATGGGAATGACAAATGAATTTCTCTAATGTGTCTGCAAGTGGTGTTTTGTTCTGTCTTGGACACAATCTTTTCTTATGCATATTTGGATTAAATGCCTTTATTTCTCTTTGGTTTGCACTCTGCAAATGTTTGTCTTTATAATTCTGCATGCACAAGCAACATTTTTTTAAAAATTCTATGTGGTAAAAATGGAATTAAAAATGACAGCCTGAAAATGGAGGGTATAGTCCTGCAAACATTTCCATTCTTGTTTGACACTTGTGAGTCATCCTTGAATAAGTTGCCTGGGGTCACCCAATAACAATAGTGACAGACCATAAGGAATTTTTTTCATGTGTATTTGTAGGATCTTGTCTGTCTAGAATTAGTAGAATTCCAGAGGAAATATCTTTCTAAAAAGCATGCAGGAAAATATTCACAGTGAGAGATTTACTGTACCTCTTTAGCTTTTTTTTTCCTCAGGGCAAATTTCTATTTATGTAGGAATAAGACTTAGGCGGCAGCAGTCATGGTAGTAGTTGCGTAGTGAATGGCCAGAAGCGGACTGCTATTGATGTAGCTCTGCCTGAGCTTTAAAAGCACTTGAAATATTTAGAATTTTTCATAAATTTTATTTGATCGTCTGTTCAAACACCAGCAGCACATAGCATCCAATTTATGATTTATTTTCTGCCTCTTATTAAATCACAAATCTTTCTCTGGGCATGGGTTTCCTCACACAGCAATACACAGTTTTTTGAATTTGCAGATGGTCTAAGATACATGGGAGCAGAATAGTGGAAATCCTATTTTCTTGTAAAGCAAAAGATGGAAATTGCTATACCTGAGCAAAATGGAGCCTGAGTCACCAGTCAATATTCAGATCTTGCAGGCTTGTTTTAATTAGGAAGATGAATTGACTTGAGAAGTAATGTACATTCTTGGTGTAATCTTGTTTGTAAAAAAAAGTCTTTGTAGAAATAAACAACAGCATGAAATTTCCTTGCTCGCAAATCCTCAGGCCTGTCTTTCCAGGGAGTTCTTGTCTTAAGAAACTCTGTCCCATTTCTCATTCCAGTTACGGTACTGTGGCTTTCCTCCTCCGGTGCACACATCCTGCAAATCAGTATCCTAACCCATGCACTTGCAGCCGGAGAAATTGCTGTGGTTAGGTCTCCTCAGGCTGTGCCTGCAGTTCAATGTGCCGGTGAGCAGACCCTTTGTCTGTGCCCGTTTCACTTCAGGAAAGGGTTTAATTGCTGGAGTCTGAAAGATGTGCATGGCAAATCCATCAATTCCACTGAGGTGTGTGTTTGTCTTTGGGTCAGCACCCTCAATAGCAGCCATTAAAATCTTTCCACATAACTGTATGGCCAGAAACAAATTTCAGTGATTGAATGAAGATAAATGACCCTATCCACCTGAACTTCTGGAGTCAGCAAACCAGGACCGGGAAAACCATCATACTGTCACATTTCCGGTAGTTACATCTGCTTAGGGAAAAAAAAGTACCATAAGGACAACCCTTCACATTTTAACACTTCAGCCTCAGAACCTGGGAAACATTTGGAAAACAGAGGCAAAAGGGATAAAAAACCCCAAACGGTAAAAGACTAAATGCATAGTCCCATGCTTGCTTCTAAAAGTACTGTCAAGATTTAAAGAATGGTCATCCTTCTGCAACTTATGAACACCCTTCTCTTGCTTCCTCCCATCCCATTAGCTGAGACACCATATTAACTCTGTGATGCTGTGAAGGTTTAATTGAACCTCTTTCACTTTGCACTATCCTCAGAGCATCACTCAGGCTGTGATGTGGTGATGACGCGTGTCTCTCTGTAAGATCCTCACTGCTGGATTAGAAACTGTGGCCAAATACAACTAAGTGCTCATACAGTGTGAATTCTTGCGTTAGCTCAAATTCGTGCAAAGGGATGCAGTTGGGTTAATTTTTTTCAGCATAGTTTAAGCGATATCAGGTTTTTTTCTCTGCACCATTCCCAGTCATAGCTGTACCTGTTTGTACCAGGCTGGATTCTGTGCTATGTCTACTCCCACAGCTGGTACGGTTGCATGGCAATGGCTGATTCATATAAAATCTGCATTGCTGGCTCATCTATCAGTACACAGGTCTGGTACTAATAATTGTTATCAAAGTATTAGCTTTCCTTTACAGATCAGGAAATAAATGGTATAGAGAGTAAAGACCTGTGCTTTGTGCTTCTGTACTTGAAGAGAACAGAGGAAAATTCAAGAACCCCACAGGATATTCTTCTCTAGTTATAATACTTGGAAAACAGGAATATGGATATGAGCAAATATCTTGAAAGGTGTAATCAAGATAACTTCCTAATCAGTGCAGGCCACATTCAATAAGTTGCCACCAGTCAATGAACTGGGAGTCAAAGACGCTGATCCTAATTCATGTGTTTAAGTGGTATTTCCTTTTTCTGTTGTAAATGCGTGTCATTCACTAACCTGTGTATCTGACATGGAGTATGATTACTGGTGTCACTTGTGGGCTAGCTGCAAAGGAAATACTTTGGCTCTGTTAAGATTCTTCTGCTTTTAATACAACAGTCTCTAGAAGTCCCTCACCTGGAGATGTTCACTTGTGCTGGCCCAGCACAGCGGAAACAGGCTGAGGCACACTAGACACATCGTTCTGGCAGATGGAGATGCAGCTCCCTTACAAAAATAATCTGATTTCATATTTACATCTAGAAAAGGTCCCCTTAAAATGTTTGTTTTCTTTGAGAGCACAGATTCATAGTTATCCCTTCTCGTCTCTCCCTGCCTGAGATATGTGACATTTCAGTCATTCAGCTTCTCTGACAGAGGTGCAAACTGACATTTCACATGCTCTGCTGCAATCTATCCCTCTGTCTTTTGCAGAATGAGGAACCAGTCGACTCCGTGACGCTGATGCTGCCACACAGCTCCTTTAATTCAACAACAGAATTGACTAGACTCTGAATGTATCACATGATGGGGACTGTTTGTCACCAAGAAGAGCCCCGACTGACAGTTTACTTTCTTTGGCAATATGATTGAACATTTGACAGGAAGATACTGAGCTGCCAACTTAGAGTCCAAAATATTTGGTGTGATGTAGCCCCACTATTTTCGGTTGAGTGAGGTTAGAGGATTACTATGTATTTGCATTGTCGCTAATGACCATACAAAGATTTGGGGGATATTGTTCATTTCACTTTCATTTTCTGCCTTCCTCTTCAATCAGGGAGGTACAAAGACACACAAATACCTAACCTTTTTGCCTCTTGCAGCCTACTGATATCCAGTTACTCATTCAGATATGGAAAATCAAGAGGAACAGTGTTGCCAGAGTTGTGGTGGTTTAAAGACACAAAGGAATACAAATTTGAAGTGAGAAATAACATGTTCTATTAGAGCTGTTAGTATCGTTTGAACACACAGACTGGCTTTGTGGTACAGACTAGCTTTGGTGGTCAGAATCCCTTCAGGAAGGAAATTTCGGTCCCTAAGAGTGGGTGTCACAGAAGTGAGTGCTTTGGCCCAGGTACTGCCTACTGCCCAGGTATATCCCTATCAGTGGGATATACTAGAGAGACTAAATGAACTTTATTTCTGATCTTTTCTGGCACTTAAGTCCCTTCCTTCCCAAATTGGAGTGTACGGGCATTTTCTGTGAGCATGTGGGATTCCAATCCAAGTCCCTGCTTTATCTAAAGGAATATCAGTGCATATCCTACTCCTTTGTGGATACCTAAACACTTCACCTGCTTGGAGACCGTTATGCAGTGGGCCTTTTTTAAGTTTCTTCTTTTTATACTTTTTCACTTTACTTAAGGTAGCCAAGCCCATATTGTGAAGCAGGTTTGCTCTACTCACCAGTGAATGTCCAGACTACTAGATGATGGATTTATTTTTTCTTCCCTTTGGTTTAGGAAACACCCTCAAATGGAGGTATCTATCTGACATTTCTAGTTCTTCTGATCAATCCTGGCTGTAGTTACTGCAATATCTGTAAACCAGCCTACCAGAGATTTGATCCTATAATCATATGGATATTCCATTACTTCACATATTTGAACTAAATATATATTTTTTAATATGTGGATGATGCCTGAAGAAGTTTTGTACGTACAATCCCACCAGAAATCACAGCAAACTCTTGGGTAAGAAATGTAATTGGCTAAAGCCCTATTTAACAACTTGCTGTTCTCATGTAAGACAGTTCTTTTCATCCTCGATGGCTGTAGCTGTCCCAGAGCATCCAGGAGCAGGGCATGAGAAGTGAGGGAGGCACATGAACTTACACTCAGTTCCCCTTCTAGTTCCTTGTCACCAGGAGGAGTGGGCAGATTTGACTGAGCAATTTTGGTCCCTCTTTAATGAGAAAGAAAATGTTGTGGGTCAGGAGGCTTGAGAACTCATGGAATTCTACTGGTTGCCTGCAGGGAATTTAAAATACAAGTAACATAGATTTTATTCAGAGTTTTCCTAATTTAGGACTACATTGTGGAGCGGAATGCTAAGCACTGAGTTGTGCTTATGGAGCTGGAGGCAAATTGGAGTCTTGATGGAAAGGGATGAGAACGGCTAATACAATTTGAAAACTGCTTACTCAGAAATTAATATGTTTTTTCTTGCCCGTTCCCTGCTGCTGTTACCAAATCCCAGAAAGGTGCTTTTTAACAATAAGCACTGCGATGCATTTCATATATGTTAACAGTATCCCAGGGGTTAGTGAGATGTTGCTGTGCTCCAAGTAATAAGATACATAATGGAATGAAAAGAAGAGAGATGTAATTATTTAAGCAAACAGTCCAGTAGCTGGAAAATTCATCTGTCATCCAGCCCATCAGTGAGCCCTATCCCCCAGCTGAGGTAAAGTTGCATATTTCTGTTAACTTCAGTGGAATAAATCTGTTTTATTTCAGCTGTTGATTTGTCCTTTTACCCAAAGAACGAGGCTGTAAGTCAGCTAGCAGAAATGAGTATCTAATGGGAGGAAGAGTATGGCAAGTTGACAGAGACAAGTTTTAGCAAATACATGTAGAATGAAAATGGTCTTTTTACTAAGTAAGTTAAGCACCAATGATGCATGGATCTTGTGGCAACTCTTAGGAATAGAGCTGTAAATCTCATTCTCTCTGAGTTTCAAGAAATACAGTATCTGATCAATAAACTGACCAAACACTGATTATTTGTAGTAGAAAATTGCCTCCCTGGCCACTAAAATTGTGGAGCAAAGGTTGTTTCTAATTTGAGGAGGCCCTTTATTATATGTGTAGCCCAAAGAAACAGATCAATCTCCTATCCCTAAAGTCAAGGAGCTGCACCTGGCCTGGAAAGAGTGAGACACGAAACTCACTATGTCTTCACAAGACCTGCATTTATTCGGCCACGGTAAGATGCATTCCTTATGGCTTGATAATCATTTGCCTGCTTAGGGGTAGGAGACATGCAGTTAAGTGCTACATGTAGGCAGAATAGTTTTATTCAATGCACAAATTCCTCTAATGGTTTCCCTAAAAAAAAAAAAGACCAAAAAAAAAAAGTACTTACGGATAACTTAAATATAGCTCTTTTTTATTTTGATGGTGATGATGATGGTATTGTTGATGATGGTATATTTCTTGAAGTTCATTTGCCCAGTTTCAAAGAGGAAATTGGATCTAGGATCATTCAAAGCTTCATCAAATGGAGAAGCTGTAAAATAAAAATTACTTCATGCCACAGTTCTAATAAACTTCCCCTTCCTGCGTCTCCTACCCTCTACGTATAACATTCCCCCCCGTAGATTCATAATGATGATTTAATCTCCTTCCTTCTTGCTTTATGGGAGACAGTAGCTGGAACTCTATTTAGATTGATTGTTCTTCACTTGTTATTAACAAGTGGCAAATTAATGGAGATGAACAAAAATGAAAGAGGAGATTCAAATTCAGCTTCCTCTGCACCACAGGGTTTTGATTTCAGACAGTTTATTCATAATTTGAGGACAATGACAGTGAATTGATAACATTCTTGGTGTGTTAGGATTCAGTGTGAAAGCTGATAAAGTATCTCATGACCTTTTTGGTTCAGATTTAATTATCCCCCCAAAACAGCTCTTTATTCTTCCCTGCTGATGCTCCCCCTGGCCTCTTTCCCCTTCACTTGGAAAACTTCACAGAGGCTGGCTAGATTGCGATGAATAGTACTGTAATTATTCCTTATATGCCAGTTGTAGCTTTTGCAATTGTTTCACAACTGGCACTCTAGACAATTTCTCTGCTGTTCTCAGTAGAATAGACTGAACATATCAGTTTATACAAAATTTTTAAATGTTGGTGCGGGGTTTTTTTTGTTTTTTTTTCCCCCCAAGGGTGGTGAAAATTTCCTGTAGTAGTTTTCTGGTGGAGGGCAGGGACTTGAGTGAGCTCTGTTCCCAACTCTACTGTTGATGCAATGAGAAGAAACCAAGAAACCTGCATCTCAGCATCCTTCCTTGCAGGGCAGGAGGAGAAGCCTCACATGGGGCTGTAGTGTCTGGCCCCAGGGCTGTCTTCCAGACCCAGTGTGCTTCCGCAGGAACCTGGGGCAAACTCCCTGTGGTTTTGCTCCTGGCAACGTCAAGGCTGACACCTTTGAGTATCTTCCTCCAAGCAATGCCCAGTAATATGTACAGATATTGAAACAGATATATTTTGGGTTTGCAGTACCTGCAAGCAAAACTGCGCTGACACATCTATAGTGCTGCTGGAGAGGAGTGTGAGAGAGAGTCAACCACATACAACAGAGGTTAGCTACGTGGCCTAGTGACTGCTGAAGACTACTTAGGTGGTGAGGACTGCCTAGAAGACTCTAAAGAATCAAATAAAGAACAGGTTGGTTCTCCAAAGATATCTATAGTAATAATTGTTATTATTATTTTTGCTGTAACCAAAATACTAGGTTCTTTGCACCACAGTTTAAAAAGTGAACCTTGTCCTGAGCAGCACTATTTCAGTTTTTGGCCTGACAAGCTGCTTAGAAAAAAGCTCAGTGAAGGGCTTTTTTCTGGTCTTAGATTTTTCATGAAGGAATACTGCAATTTTGAACATAAGGAGTTAACAAAGTACCTCACCTTCCAGGGTGGTGGTATGCTTCGAATGGGATGGATTTCAGCCTCTCATTAGGTTTTCATATTTCCTTTCAGATTGCTCCAGCCACTTCTTTTTTAACTACAAATTTGAAAGCTCCCCCTTTTTCTTGAATACAGAGGGGGGGCAATGAACTCCTTGATTTCTATGGGGAAATAGTCATTGTGGATACTTTTGCAATACCCACTCCACTTTTAAGTCAGCCTCTCATGCTAACTGTTGGCACTCAGGTGCTAGCAAAGAGGTCTTAATAAGATTCAACAGCTCTTGAAAAAAACTTTTTCAGATCTAGGAAAAGAGTATAAAAGCAATCATTAGAGAAGCAGCTCATTTCTGTCCTAGCTCACCTTAAATATAAACATGATTCACAAAGCCTTCTTGTGGGGGAGTTCTCATGACATGACATGAAACCTGTTACAATACCTGTAAATCTAATGAAAGATTTCCAGCCTGACTGACCATTTCCAGGGTCTTCCTAATCCAGCTCCCATCAAATCAGAGAGGATCAAGATCACGGCAGAAAGCATTAGATGAAGAAGACAAAATGTAATTCAACTATAAAGCAAACCTAACTATCTTACAGCTTACAGCAAAGAAAAATACACAGCGAGTGAATTGTTGGAGAACACAAAAAAACTCAGGAAACCTACTTTTCAATCACTGTTGCTGGAGCAAGATACTGAGGTAGAAGCTTCAGTCCAAAAATGTCCTTAGATATCTTGCAGGAGGGATTCAGCTGAATGTTACCCTCAATATCACTTTTCCAACTATCACAGCTGTGAGATTATCATGGATCATGTGGGTACTCTTTATCTGGAAGGTAAGAAAATTAAAACATTTATTGATGGAGTAGAATTAACCGTAATAGTTGAAACTCAAGCTGAGTGCAAGGAATTCATTAGATCCCCAAGATACTGACTGTGCTACAAAAGGCAGATGCAATTCAGTGCTGACAGATATGAGATAAAGCACATGGGAATACTTACATATACCATCATGGGCTCTAAATTAGCTATTGCCATCAAAAAGGAGATCTTGGAGTCACTTTGTATAGTCCTCTGGTCGTCAACATGCAAGCAGAAAGTTACTAATTGTTGTGAAAAGAATAGAGAATAAAGCAGGAAACTTTTTAATGTCACCATTTTGTACACCCGTATCTGGGACTGTCTGCACCTACCTCAAAATCAGTGGAGTAAAACATCAGAGGAGAACTGAAAAAAAGGAAAAGAAAAGTGTCAGCTAATGTCAGAAGTAGGAGTGATTTTGATCTGAGGAGAGACCAAATACCCCAGAGTCCCTTAGATTGAAAAGGAGAAACCTGAAGGATTATATATTGAGGCTTTTTAGCATTGGAAATGTAGCAGAGACATGACCATTCATAACCAATCATAACACAAGTGTTAAATGACACCAAGAAAAATTATAAGGCTGTTTTATAGAATGAACAAGTATACGTGAGAGGAAGGATGACTCTGTATTTGCACTTATCTTAAGCTATTTCTAAGTGTCTGCTCCTGGCTGTTGCCAAAGGAAAGGTGGGTGAGGGAGCTGGACCTTAGGTTATAGACAGTAACAGGCCATTCTTACATTATTCATTTGCTTGCATTCGTGCTCTTCGAGTAGGTAAAGCTCTCAGTATATCCAAGGGGTGTTTAACGTACATGCTTAAGGCTCTTCAGCACTTACATTCCTTTAAGGTTTTTGGTTGCTTCATAAATACAGTAGCAGGTCCTAACTAGTCTCCAAACATAATGCACAGTCCTTCTAAGCTGGTTTAGCTTGATTTGTTGGAAAAACACATAACGCCAGATGAGATTACCTCTCGTACATTGTGTGATGCACCTGGCTAGGAACAATGCCAGATATATGTCTCAGCAGACTTTGTGTTAAAATTCAATGAAAGAAGGAAGGATCAAATGTATCAAATTCACTCTAATGCACATTCTTCTGCAATAAAAATTAGGAGACTTTATGTATCATGGAATAATATGTATGCTGGGTCTTTTTTCCTATGAGAGATGCTGGAGGCATTACATATATTACATATAGTGTATATTCATATTACACAGTATATGTATTATTTAGATCTTTGTTCTGAACTCTGAAAATATTCTTTAGAAATGCTATTGTTCAGCTTCATTATTTCTTTTCTTTCTGTCTTTTTTTGATCCTGATTTCTTTTTTTCTGCTCTGTGGTTGGCCTCGGTAGTACCCTTGATGCAACACTTTAAGAACAGATGTCTGAATTAGATAAATATGCTGTAATTGAGTGTTAATACAAAAAATATACATGGGCTTTATGACAGACTTGTCAAGGAAACTGCGACAAGCTTTCCTGTCTTAGCACCTTGATATCAGATTCCTAATGCTTAATTCATTTTCCTTTTCTTAACATGAGACTAAATTGTATATATGATCAATTCATTTCTTCTGCCATCATTAGTATGGACTACATGCACACAGAAGTAGGTAGATCATATGCTCTAATTTATTTGAAGCAATGAGCACATTGTGCTGGGAGCAGGAAAACCCTTAGCATTAGAGAGCTGGAGTTCCTGTTGGGTTTGCATGGAGCAGAGAGGCAACCTTTGCACGGGTCCTTCTGTGCGCAGAGCTGCACCTGCTGCCTCATTGGCTTTAGCGGATGGGCAGTTTCAAAAGCTCAGGGCAGCTGTTCTTCCACCCAGCACAGCTGCTTGCAAAAGGACCCTCTATCAATGTCTTTCACATCATTCCTCCATAAACAGCACCCATTTTGCATGAACCTGTGCAAAAGAGTTTAGCAAGGCTAAGTTCTCATAGGATGAGAGGCAAAGCTGGTTTGAAGGACCTGCTCTCCCCTCCTCACTTCTCTCCTCTGTCTGCTTATTCATGTTGCAGATTCCTGTCTCAGCTGAGCTAGCTGAAGTGCTTTGGGGGCTGTCCTGGAAGCCAGATAACTAAAACAGCTGAGTTTAGAATAAATCCCTTCAAATGTTTAATTCTGAGAAGCTTTAAACACAACTTTCAAGGAGCTGTCCCAGCACAGCTGAGGGGACAGCCAGCTGAGGAGCAAGGGGAAGGCAAGGATGGCTGGGGGGTAGTAAGAGTAAAAGACAGGGAAACTTTAAAAGCTGGTCCACAGCTAAAACTGATATCTGGCTGCACTACACCTGATTGTTGCAGGAATAAGCCAGCAGCAAATTACTGTTCTCTGAAGTGAGGGAGAGTCTCAAAGATAATTATACTTCAAGGAAGTAATTCTTCCTTGAGCTCCTCTTGTAACAGCACAGTTTGTCTGCTGCCGCTTGCACTGGGCTCTCATGCAGGCTGCAACTGTCCATCACAGTGCCCACATGCGTGTAGAAACTGAGATGTGGGGCTGATTTTTCTGTGGGAGTCCCCTGGCAGGTACGGTGTGGGCCCTCATGGGGCCATCATGATGGTGTTGCCTGCATCGACTGTCCCACTGCCAGGGGCTGAAGGGACCAGCTGCCTCTGCTGCCATCACCAAGGCATGGGTCAGGAAGAGCTCCCACGCATTCCCCACTGCAGCTGCTCAGGGCAAGGTCCTCCACCTCACCCCAGGACAGCAAACCTCTCCTAGATCTGTACCCCACTCTCCATTTCAGACCTAGGCTTTCCTCACCCTTCTTTCATCCCTGTTCCCTTTATCTGCTTATTCTCTGCTCCCCTCCTTTTCTGTAAGACCTGGGACATGATCATCCCACCTGGTGCACCATTGGAGAAGCCTCAATGACAGCACTGTGTCCTGTGTCAAGTGAGAGTCCAAGGGAAGCAGCAAGGATTATGAGAGATCTAGAAAACAAGACATAAAGAAAAAAATGGTGTCATTTAGCCCAAGAAAGAGAAAGATGTAGAGGGAATATGACATCCCTTTTCAAATAGATGGAAGGATGCTACAAGAGGAAGGCAGCAATCTCTTCCTAATGTCTGTGGTGGAAAAGCTTGACCTGCAGCCAGCCTTGTCGGTGGTTTGCCATGAAGGACAGGAAAGGCCTGAGACACACAGCCTGGATGAGAAGTGGAGAGGCAACCTGTGCGTCTTCTCTTCTTTAAGATTTTTAAGAGCAGATTTGGCCACAGCTGCTGCTTTGCATCCCTTCATGCCTCCCAGGCTGCCATCACAGGAAAGGAGGAGAGTGTCAGGAGAAACTGCTCCAGCGCGGGCCCTGCCCCGGGCTGCAGTCCTTCAGGGACAACCTGCTCCCGCCTGGGCTCTCCACGGCCGCAGCTCCTGCAGGAAATATCCCCCCGCTGCGGCCTGGGGCCCTCCCCGGCCTGCAGGGGGGGTCTCTGCTCCAGCGGGGTCTCTGCAGGGCTGCAGGGGATCCCTGCTCCGGGCCTGCAGCACCTCCTGCCCTCCTCCTCCTCCGCCCCGGGGCTCCCTCTGCTGCTGCTCCCTCCTTGCCTTCCTCCTCCTCTGCCTGGGCCGCCTTCGGCCCTTTCGCAAACCTCTTTTCCCCCCGGCGCCCCCAGCTTGGCTGAGGGGCTCAGCTGTGTCCTGCGCTGGGGCCCTTGGAGCCGGCTGGGACCGGCTGGGACCGGCTGTGTCCGGCGCGGGGCAGCCCCGGCCGCTCCACACACAGGCCGCCCGTCTGCCCCACTGCCAGCAGCTGGGCACAGAGACCCCATAGACAAAAGTGGAGCTGTTCCTGCCTTGTGCAGGAGGTTGGATGGATCATGGTCCTGTGGGCAAACGAGATGCTGGTTGGGAACATGGGTGTCTGTGCCCCTGAGGGTTGGGAAAGGAGCACGAGGTGTTAAAGGTGCCTCTGTCCCATGACCCGATGCAGGGGTGGGGAGGAGGGGGCCAAGGGACCCATGCAAATCCTTCCTCAGGCCCCTCAGATGTCCTGACATGCCTTCATCCTCATGTCCGACCATTAGGAGAGCGAACTGTTGGTCCTACAGCCTCAGGTAACAGACCTCATGAGGGAGGAGGGTTTGGAACCAGGATCGGTTGGTTATTTGGCGTCTCTGCCTCAGTGCCTCTCACGTTTCATTTAAACCCAGATCAACAGTCATATTGTGGGTCTTCATGGCATTCAGTCACCCTCCTCTGCCCTCTCTGCATGGGAGTTTAAGCCGGGCACCGCTTGGCCAGCCTCTGCACGCCAAATTTAATGACGAGGGAGAAATCACACTGACAAAATGTGTACACAGCTCCCCACACTAAATCACACAGACTAAATCACACACTCTGCCAGCCATGCTCGGGATGGAAAGTAATTCACTTCATGAACACTCCCCTTGATTTAAATAGAGGGATATGCCAGCTATTTTTAATTTACGAGTCCCCTGCACAGATGCCGGTGGCCACTGTTCGTGGTATATTGTTGTGATGCACTAAGCGTATATTAAAGCTTCCCAGCACATTCTATAACATAAATTCTCTGTGTCTGTGCTGTTTGAAACTTTGACAGCCGTCAGTCGTGTGGGGTCTAAAGCTTGCCATCCTTCTTTTTTTCATCAGACTGAATTTCAGCAAATTTACATTTGTGACTAGGAGGCTGTAATCTCCACTTATTTTTGCAGGATGCACTGATGGCATAAACAGCACTTACAACACACTAACCACACTAATAATGTAACCATGTTCTGTATTTAAGAAAGCTAGAAGGTGAGTTCCCATCTGAGAAGTATGTATTATTTTTTTTGCTGTTTCAGCTGCTAGTCTATATAATGGTGTCCTCAGCAAACGTTTGCTTGTTAAGGACTGCATCTCAATTAATGTGAATGGTTTTCAAATTGAAACAGAAAAAGAAGTGCATGAAAAGGCCACCTATAAGCAATTCAGAGTGAATTGCTGCAATTTATTGCCAGCTTGAAACTCTGAGATGGACCGAAGGTAAATCACTGCATTCTGAAACCAAGAAAAAAATGATCTACGATTTTTTCCCTCCCTGTTGAATTTGAAGATCAAACAACCTAGCTCCTGAATCCACAGGAGTGAGTTGTTCTACAACCACAGAATGTTTTTATCTGTGTAAAGACAAAGCAGTGCTGTATGATTTTGTCCTTATGCTCATAGCCCTTCCCACCTTGAATCGAGGGCTGAGTCTCTTTAGAGACTCACTTTATGACAACCTAGCCTGTGCTGAGCTGAAGACCCAGAATTTTCCCTCATCAAAGCAGCAGGAACTCCTCCTGCCAGGGCTTTTACGGAGCTACCTGGCTACAGCACTAGGTAAGATTCACTCCAGCAGAATAGACCGAGGTTCCTCTTGTGAGGCAAGTCTGCCTAGTGGAAGCTGACACTCAGAGAAAGTTGCAAAGGGCATGACCAGGCAAACTGAACTAATTTGATCCCCATACGACAGTCTCACACCCAGGAAGGTCTCATCTTCACCCCTAATAACAAGAAACAGCCTTCAACCATAAAACAGAGTTTCTTCTTAGAGTCTTGCTGTGTTCTTAGCATCATGTGCTGTGACAAGCAGTGCCCTGTGTATATAACAGCCACAAGTGAAGGGCATGCAGGACCATCAGAGCAGCCCCTACTGACGGGAACCCGGGAGGAGCAGCTGGCTCAGTAGCTCTATTCCAATAAGCAAAGTGTGATGAAAACATGCAAGCAATTAGTGCCTTTTTTCAGTTTGAAGTTGGGCAAAATAATAATGCTCTAATGTAACTGCTATGCAACTTTCATTATTGTTAAATTAGAAAAAGCAAGGCACCTCGAAACCAGAAATGTAGAGCTTTGATTTCTGTACCAACCAGAGCTGCTCTAAACATGTTAGAACATCTCAAAAGAAAATCTTTCGTCTAAAAAGCTTCTTATCTGGAAGAATACGAATCTTAAGTTTTTGCACATTAGCTGTGGCCTGGTTTCACATTGCCTGCTATCACGTGAATTGCAGGAAGTATATTTTGAAAGCAGGGCTTTACAACCCAACTTTGCAGATGAGTCAGGAAGGAGTGCCTGTGTCCTAAACACAGGAGAACTGGACCAGAATCAAACATGAAACAAAATGTACGCAACCCTGCATGCATGCAGTGGAGACCTCTTAGGTGGGGTCAAACTGGAACTTCCTGACTTTGTTAATAAGTAAATGCTAACCCATGGAACTTCGTTAATAACTTTTGTGTTTTCAAGAACAAATTGTCACAAAGTGAGAAATTGGTTTTCCCTGGCAATGGGACAGCTTTTCTTGAGCTGTAGCAGTTCATTTGCCCCACAGGTCTTTCTTGGTCATAGAATCCTGCTCATTAAAGACTCCCAGACTATTAGTTGGGTAAAATCCAATCCTCATTCTCTGGGATCCTAAGGAACGTAACTTTTTTGGATGACAAGACATTGCTGTTTATTGTGAGTTATTCCCTGACTTCCGCCTTCGCTTTCCCAAAAGACTAACAGATCCTTGCATTTAATGGGACCTACATTATGTGACTGCTTTGAAAGTGCTCTGTACTGCAATCTACTCACTTCACATTTGCTCCAGTTGTGCAGAGTTAAGGCAAAGGAGACGGTTAGGCGTCATGAGCAGGAAATGAGATAACGAAGATGAAATATGACTTGAGGAAATTCCAGAAGTCCTTGAGGAAACAATGGGGAAGATATTAATTAAGGAAAGCCTATTTGTCTGGCTCCAGTCAGGTTAGCAAATAAACCCCAAACCTGATGTTCCTATCTAGACAAGAGAAAGGAGAGAGTGCAAGTGGCCATGACTGGAAATGAATGTCTGATATTGAGAGAAACATAGGTACCACTATGTGTGGATGTGACTTTCAGGGTGAGGGAGTTTACTTAAGGCAATGAGCTAGCATGCACTACGCATATACACTTTTTGCTGCTGGGATTTTCCCCTCTGTTTTTTTTTATATATTTAAAAGCCTAGGCAATCATTTTATTTGAAAGTGTTTTTTTAGCTTCATTCTCAGCCACTGTTCAGTCACTGCAATTGAGCATGGACATAACGAAGAATGAGGCTGGTTTTGACACAAGAGTAATGCACTCCAATCATCCTGAATGCTGGACCTCAGTGCTGCTCCTGAAGACCCTCCAATCATGCTGAGTACTTCTTGCTTTGCTACTATCATGCCTTACTTCATGTTTAATTTCAGTCCTCACTGTCTTTCTGTCTGGGATTAAGTGAAGGAAAGGAAGTGCCTTCCATGGAGTTTAGTGCATAATCCTAAAATGCATAGCAAGGAACCAATGTCTAGGAATCATGGACAAAACAAGACCTTTCTACATGATCAGCTATGGCCACAAGAGAAACTTGGGTCATTGAGGAGCAACTTGTGATTCTAGAATTGCTGTTTTCCCTGCACTCACATTGCTGATTTCAGCAAAGTTTAGAGACACAGTTAAACCTGATGAACACAGCTATGCTTTTGCACGAAAAGAAAGTAACTTCAAGTCAAATCTGATATTTGATGGAACTGATCACACTTGAAATTTCTGTCCTCACAGCAGATCAGGTAGCTCCTTACCCAATCAGTGAGGCATCTGTTTGTATTGTTTCCAGGTTTGGGCAAATGACTTGCTGGATTTTGTGTCTCTCATGAAATTTTACATCTATATTTCTGCCCATGAAATATATTCTTAAAGACGTAGGCAGTTGTCAGCATAACTAAGCCTCCACTATGTGACAGTACATAATGATATGTAGCCACTTCTAATTTTTATTAGAACTCACTGCATTGAAAAACACTTACAAGTCACTGCCAAAAAAGACAGAAGGGAACACCAATCCTATTTTCGCTAAGGGTTTTTTTGGCTCGGCTTTCTTCTCCTCCATGTTGCGCATCACTAACATTTCTAGCAGCAGTTGAAGAAGAATGATTAGATTCTCCCTCCCACTTTCCTTCCCCCTCTCATCTTCTCTCTTTTGTCCTTTCTCCAGAATTGCAAATCTTGTTCACCTTAAAAAAGACATAACTCCTTTCTGTCAGTGTCTAAGGTTGAGAAACTCAAAACATTCTACCTTCTTGCTGAAGTAAGCTCACTGTTACTGTCAGTGAGGGAGGCACTGTAGCAACCAGGCTCTGAAAAGCCACTGCAGGGAGTGGATTCTTCCCTGTTTCCCACTGTTGCAAACTGGGGAGATACCTTACTGACTTTGCTGAAGTGAGAGAAAAATCAAGCACCACATTCACTATTCAGCACAGATCATCCACTGCCTATTATGAGCTGAAAATACCATTATATGAAGTATTAAGATGGCATAGCTGCTAGTAATGAGCATCTGTGTATCTCTATTATATTGGTTTTTAGATAACAAGGCGTAGTGAATGCAAAGGGCCTCACCCAGGCTGCCAAAAAAAAAAAAAAGAAAAGAAAAAGAGAAAAAAAAGAAAACCCTGCCCTAAGTAGTTCTTTTTCTTCTTGAAGGCTGTTAATGAAAAGGGAAAAAAATAACACTTGAAATGAAAGACATGGAGGATCTGCTTGTCCTCGCGCACATTCGCTGCGTGCTGAAGCCTGTAACAATGACGGGAAATGATAGCAGAGAGCAGCATTGCCCTCCCTCAGACTGAGAAACTTTCACTGCAAAAGCATTTTAAAAGAATAACTCAGAGTACAGTAATTAAAGCTGATTCGGCTTCTCAAAAGACTACTTCAAGCTTTTGTGCTGAACCTTCACAAATTCCACAGGGCTTTGTTATTAATTGTGCTCCCCACACACACGCTGCTCTCTTTGGGATGTTTCTGCTGTCACAGGTTCAGTATTTCTCACAGGCTTTCTGTACATAACTGAGACTTGTCAGAAGAGGGAAATGT
Source organism: Rissa tridactyla (assembly GCF_028500815.1). NCBI lineage: Eukaryota > Metazoa > Chordata > Aves > Charadriiformes > Laridae > Rissa > Rissa tridactyla. The sequence continues at coordinate 12,190,076 of NC_071467.1, read as the reverse complement.
TTTTCCAAGCATTTTTCGCCTTTGTCCTCCCTCGCTTTTGCCTTGTTCCCTTGGTAATTTTTTGTTTGCTTGCTTTTTAATTTCCTTCTACATTTTCTTTCAAAGAGTCTCTGGTGGAAAGGAATGACATGGTGCTGGATGCCTTTCTTTCGCCACTCTGAGATCATATGTCAAACCCACCTGGGATCGTTGCTCCCGAACCTCTGGACAACTAATCTCCCACAGGAGCATGTAGATTTGCTCCTGTCCCAGGGCAGGTGGCCATGAATGCAGCTGTGGGTGCAACACCTACATCTGGCCTTAGATCCAGATTCCTCTAGACATCAGCAGAGACAAGATATAGAACTTAAAGGTTGCTGCTGGACAAGGGAATCTGGATTGGGAAGCAATCTGTGCTAGAGGGGGGAATCAACCCTTCAGGCTGAAATTTCTCTTGCAGCCACCTCTTATTTCTCTTATGTTTCTCTGTGTTGTTTTGTAGTTTGTTTGGGGGTTTGGTTTTGTTTTGTTGTTTGTTTTTTTTTAACTTGAAAAAGTGAAAGGCTAATTTTTGTACAGATTGAAAGGCAGGCTGCAATAAAAGTGAAATGCAGCACTCTTTATTGTAGTGAAAGGGAGTATAACATGAATGGTAGCAGCCCACTGCCATTTAAAGGATAACGCTGTTTCCAAACACACTGTTGCTACTTTTCAGATAAAAGTCCACTGCCAGTATTTTTTATCTTCTTTCTGTGATCACTTATAATAGCTTAGAAGAATGGAAAAGAAACAGATTCCAATTTGACTGGGGCATTTGTTTCTTTAACCCTGTCTTCTGGGGCATTTTCTTCTTTAACACATGGCATTGATTGCTCAAGGATAGCCAGCAGAACACGTTGTAGGGCTAGCAAATCTGCCACAGCACTTCATGGATTTCAGTAAAATAAACAGGATAGAATAAATAGAAGAGAACCTGACTGTGGACTGCAGTCCTTTTCCGTCTAAGGAAAAACTGTTTATACCAAAAGAAACAGAAAGTCCCTTTGCCATCAAATATATTGATTCATCCATCTAATTGACCTGACCAAAGAGTGGTGGTCAATGGAGTTAAATCCAGCTGGTGGCCGGTCACAAGTGGTGTCCCTCAGGGCTCAGTGTTGGGACCATTTTTGTTTAACATCTTTATTGACGACCTTGATAAGGACATAGAGTGTATCATCAGCAAGTTTGCAGATGACACGAAGCTGAGCAGGAGTGTTGATCTGCATGAGGATAGGGAGGCTCTACAGAGAGACTTGGATAGATTGGACCGATGGGCCAATGCTAACAGTATGAGCTTCAACAAGGCCAAGTGCCGGGTCCTGCACTTGGGCCACAACAACCCCATGCAGCGTTCCAGGCTTGGGGAAGTGTGGCTGGAGAGCTGCCTGGCAGAAAAGGACCTGGGGGTTCTAACTGACACGCGGCTGAACATGAGCCAGCAGTGTGCCCAGGTGGCCAAGAAAGCCAATGGCACCCTGGCTTGTATTAGAAATAGTGTGACCAGCAGAAGGAGGGAGGTGATTGTCCCCCTGTACTCAGCACTGGTGAGGCCACACCTTAAGTATTGTGTCCAGTTCTGGGCACCCCAATACGAGAGAGATATCGAGGTGCTGGAGCGAGTGCAGAGGAGGGCAACAAAGCTGGTGAAGGGCCTGCAGAATAAATCTTATGAGGAGCGATTGAAGGAGCTGGGACTGTTTAGTTTGAGGAAGAGGAGGCTGAGGGGAGACCTCATCACTCTCTACAACTACTTGAAAGGGCATTGTAGAGAGGTTGGTGCTGGTCTCTTCTCACAGGTAATTAGTGATAGAACAAGAGGGAATGGCTTCAAGCTGCAGCAGGGTAGGTTTAGACTGGACATTAGGAAAAAATTCTTCACAGAAAGAGTGGTCAGACACTGGAATAGGCTGCCCGGGGAGGTGGTGGAGTCACCATCTCTGAATGTGTTTAAGACTCGTTTAGATGTGGTGTTAAGGGATATGGTGTAAGGGAGAACTTTGTAGAGTGGAGTTGATGGTTGGACTCGATGATCCCAAGGGTCTTGTCCAACCTAAATGATTCTATGGTTCTATGACTAGTATCTGACTCACTTCAGGAGAAGGCTTCCATTCATGGGCAAAAAATGAACTTGTATTACCATCACCTGCTTGTCTTTGTTGTGAAAGTCAATGGTTCTCTAGATTTTATGGATTTATTCAGTCAAATGTAAGTGTGCACATATAGGCATCCACTTGTGACCTAGTCCTCTGTCCTTCCTTTATTGTCAGTAAAAGAAGACATTTCACCTGCACTTTTCTCCATTTTAAACCAAATATCAAACAAAGTTCAGCTGGATCATGCCCTAGAATTGCCTGTTTGTTCCCATTAACTCCTCAGAGAGGTAGGCTGACCAGTTTAGACAGATAGAAAAATAAATGTCACTCCCTAACTTCAAGACAGGCATGAGGGAGGATCTGAGAAACCATGGGCTGCTGAACCTCACCTTGGTCCCTGGGAAGGTGATGGAACAAATAACCCTGGAAACTGTTTCCAAACATATTAATGAAGGTTACTGGGAGTAGTCAGCATGGATTTATGAAGGCGAAATCATGCCTGACCAACCTGATAGCCTTCTATGATCAGACGATACTGACTCCCATAACTTCCTCAGAGATAAACTGATGAAGTACGGACCAAATAACAGGCCATAAAGAAGACAAAACCAGACTCTTCTCAATTATGCTCCTTGAAAGGACAACAGGAAAAAGGCATAAACTGATATGCAGGAAACTCCTTTTAAACCAACAAAAAACTTTTTTGCTGTGATAGTGGTCAGACACTGGAACAGGCTGCCCAGACAGACTGTTGAGCTTCAGGCCTCGGAGATATTAAAAACCTGACTGGACACAGTCCTGGGCAATCTGTTCTCGTTGACTCGACTCTAGGCAGGGGGATTGGACTAGATGATTTGGGTGGGCTGACCTTGGCTGGTTGCTAGATGCCCACCCAGCCCCTCTCTCACTCCCACTTCTCAACAGGGCAGGGAGACAAAATAAGAAGAAAAGCTTGTGGGTGGAGATAAGGACAGGGAGGTCACTTACCAATTCCTGTCATGGACAAAACAAACTCAACTGGGAGAAAATGAATGTAATTTATTGCCAATTAAAATAGATTTGGGTAGTAAGAAACACAGACAAAAACTAAACCACCTTCACCTAAAGCCACCTTATGCTGCTGCTGCTCCCTCCTTGCCTTCCTCCTTGCCTTCCTCCTCCTCTGCCTGGGCCGCCTTTGGCCCTTTCACACACCTCTTTTCCCCTCAGTGTCCCCAGCTTGGCTGAGGGGCTCAGCTGTGTCCTGTGCTGGGGCCCTTAGAGCCAGCTGGGACTGGGTCCTCACAGAGGCAACCAGCAGCCCCCCGCCAGCTCCTGGGGACATAAATGCAATGATCTCCAGAGGCCCCTTCCAAACTCAACTATTCCATGATTCAACAGTTTTGTGGTATGGTAGTCGATGCTGCCTATGGAGGTGCCAAGTTCTTGCCGAGTTCTGCTGCCTTATTATGGTTCATCCATTGAGCCAGTGCGTTGTCCTCCTCTCCTTCCTGCAGAACACACAAGTTCCAGCAGATACACCTATGACCAGCTCACTGCAAGTAGTTTACAAATCCTCAGCTGCTCTTGAAATGTAAATCATCTTCATTGGCTTGAACCAGAGGAAAATTTATTTTCTCTCCAGTTTAAAGCAAATCCTTCAATAGAATTTTCATAACAGAAAATAAGAAAACAATTACCACTGCACAGCTCTTTCTTGCTCTTACTTTTGTACTGTTTGCAAAACTGTTTGAAAATTCCTTTTCTTTCCCAATATACACTTGTAAAAGAATCTATGTTAATGTCAAGGCAGAAATGTTATTTTCTCTTCTCCCAGACAGCATGTTTTTCATTTATTAACCTACCAATGATTGACCCAAATGAAACTGTAAATTATAAGAGTGATGTTGTAAGTTTTAAAAATCCAAAGATAACAAACACATTGAAGTGTTGTTTGTTTGTTTGTTTATCCATACCCAACATGCTATCAGAGGACAGCCAAATTCTGGGAATAGCCTTCTGAGTCGTTCTCCAGGTTATTTGTTTCAGCTCCACTGTAGTGGAATCAAACCAATTTTCTCATTGACTGTAAGCTCTGCACCCAGGGGAGGTTTTTAGAAAAAGAGTAACGAAGTGGGTGGCAATGCCTTGGCTTCCTCCTGTCTGTGAACACATACAATATAGTTTGGCTTCTTCTTTAAAAATTGACTTCTGAAGTAATAGGTTAAGATCATGAGTTCTGGAGGGTTCATCTGCCTACCAGGTGTTGGCCAGGAAGACACAGAGACACATTAGCGTCACATAGATGTGACTGGGTTTGTGCAGTCATTGATAGTATATCTAAGAGAAAATAAAAGTGTCTAAGAGAAAATAAAAGTTAGTGATAAGGTCAAGTATACGTGGGGCTAAACATAGTACAATTCATTCATTCATACAATTCAGGCTAAACTTCATACCTGAAGTTCATATAGAATTTTCTCACTTGTCTCTAAAAGAGACCACTGAGCCAGGAGAGTTTAACTAGTTTTTAATTTACCAAAGTTGTTTTCTTCTCAAGGCCCAGAGCAAAGGCAGACTCCTATAAAGTGAAAGGAACTTGAAGAATTTCTTCTGTTTCATGATGCCCTCTCCAGGGAATCTGCCCTCATCTCTCCTGTAGCCTACCTCATTTTGAGACCTGGGGCTTCCGAATGCTCAGAAAGACACATCAAGAAAAATATTAATTTCCATCATGCCTGGGTAGAAAATAGCATCCTGTGTTCCCAGTAGCAGACCTGGCTGCATGGACCAGCCTCTGCAACCTCTAGGCTTCAGTAGTGAGAGGTACGACAGCGATGAAAAGCTGCCTGCCAGAGCTTCAGCTGGTGCAGACTGCTGGAGCCCATCTCGCTTTGTCTCATGGGTCACTTCCTCTACAGAAATTTCTGCCCCTTTCCCAGCTCCCCGGTGGCTGCAGGGTCCATTTCAGTGTCTCCAGAGCGGAGTTTGTGCCTGACATTCCAGCAGGGCTTGTTGCTTCCGAGCAGTCACTTAGGCTAAAACAAAAATGAATTCAAAAGTGACAAGATAGCTCTGGACACACCAGTGAACTAGAAATAAGTGGAAAGGTCAGTAAAATATTCGTCTGCTGAATCAGAATGTCTGTTATTAAAGAGCACATGAAAATGGAGCAATAGTTAATGCTTCACTGTTGCACAATATATTCTACTGAATTCCTTATCTCATTAGCACACTGAATACGCATTTCAGGTAGGGATGCACCCAAAGGCCCATTTTCAGCAAAAATAAAATAAAGGAAAAGTACATATAAAAATGTCCCAAAATCCAAAGACGCAAATGTTTCTTAAACATCCTCTTCTTTAGCTTTTTCTTTAACTTCATATTATAATCTTTAGAAGAAACATTTTGCAAATTTCCTGTGTCCTAGAAGCATTATTAATGGAGCACTGAAATGTTCTTTTGAACATGTACCAGGTGCCAGACTTTTAAAATCAGATCATTCCAATTACTAGTGCATTTCCCCCTTTTTCTTACTACAGCATGGACATCATTTGAGCAGAAGTATTTTATGAACTGACCCACTTACAGACAATGCCATGCAAAAGTTTGAAGTGGGTATTCTGACCTGGCACATACATGCAAGTATTGGTGCCTCTTCTAATAGTTCTCTACATCTACTGAAACCACTTTGCAACGGAAGTGGCCAAGAAAGGCAAGGCTGAATGTGATGTAACGCCTTGGTAGGCATGATACATAGCTCACTATACCATTGTGCTCCATCCCTTAACACAAAAGTTAATGCCAATAGCTCCAGATGCTGTAAAAAGAACTGGGAAAAACAAGGCTGGAATGGTTTATTAGGAAAATTGCCCTAATCAGAGGGTGACTAAGCCAGGACTTGGGTTTACTCTCCCTTTCTTGGTAGATCTTTGTGTCCCACTTTCCATTTGGAACATGTGGATCACAGCACAGTCCTACCCTCTGGAGCGATGACTGCAAAGTTTTCAAAAACAGCAGTAATATAGAGATTGGGAAAATACCTGTAACAATTAGGAAGGGGTCAGGGTCAGGGTCAGGGAGGGAGCAGGTATACTGTATTTATTCAGCAGATGCTTTCAGCCTTGCAGGAAGCAAGGGATTCTTCTGAGAAATCTTTAGCTGCCCTGCTGGAAGCACAACTGCTCCGATGCTTGTCTGAGGGTGACATTCAGGCTAGCTGCTGTCAGAAGCTCTGCTAGTTGCTTAGACAGCACTTGAGATATGAAAGATGCCCAAGCACTGAATCATGCTACAATTATAACAAGTTGCTGAGCCGTTCCAGAAAACATCTCAGTTTCAAACCATCAGTTTTTACATATTTGAAGTAAATTTTACTTTAACGAGCTTGTTCGTCTAACAGTCTGGAAAATCTAGTAGAAACTGCCAATTTGTACCCATTTGCCACTAATAGGCTTCTCAGACACTGTGGAGCTTTCTACAGCTGTGTAGCCATTCGTGTGGCCTTGCAGTCACTCTCTGGGGATGGCCATTAGACCCATCACAGCCAGCCTTAAAATTATGGTTAGTGTTATGGGTTGTGGTGGCTAGCAAAATTGTCAATATCCAAAACTGCATTGTGCTAGGGCTGTCCAAAAACAGCCAGAAAGATGTCCCCTTTCCCAAAAAGCAACAATCTTCATGTATGGAATGAGAAGTCACCATCTGGTGTGTATCTGGCAGCATATGGGAGGTGGACTAATAGAAACAGAGGAAGATATTGGTGGATAGGTGTTGCCAGTGAAGGGCAGCGTGGGCACAGGCTCCAAGATGCACCTCACTGGAACAGATGAAAAATGTTATGAGACTTAGATTACTAATTAATTAACAATCTCTATTTCAGGTTCCCAAGAAACTGCAGATCTCTTTGCGTTCTCTACTTTTGCTGTGTAAATGAAATCTGTCCAGTAGGTCCAGATCTAATCTCTGGCTCGCCCTGGCATTCTCTGACCTCTGGCTAGAAGGTGGCTGCACAACCATATGAGTCTCCCAAGATGGGACCTGGTGGGGTCGGAATAATGTTTCCTCAATCCCATGACAGAGTGCTACAAGTTACACAAAAAGACATTTTTTTTCATTTATGCAAGGTGAGTTCCTCATTTGCTGGTAGAAGAGAATGATTTGTTCAGTAATTTAATGCTTCCTGACTGTTTAGTTACTTTGTGGGCTTAAAGAGGATGAAATTTTCATCCAAGCTCTTCCATCTCAATGCAAGGAAAAAATCTACAAAATCGGACTTTGAAAAGCAGTATTGTCTCCATTTTGGACAGTTTCCATTCCAAGCCATTGGGGTCTCAGGAACTAATGCCAATTATCACTGTAAAATACTGTCCTCCTGCTGCTGCAGATATGAAGCAGAAACAAAGGATGTTGCTCCATACTGCCTTCTAGTAAATAAAAGGTATTTACCTAATTGAGCCTTTCCAATGGCAGGAAAAAAAACAGGAAGACGATGATCATATCACCTTCCTGGTAGTCCTTGGCTAGAAGTCTAAGGTTTAACAACATTAGAAGGTTAACCCAAAGTCAGCAACCAGTTTATCAGCATGTAGTCATTTATTGAACATGGGATCAATGTGATGACCCCAGAAATTATTGTCTTAGGATCTATTTTTGGTAGTTTGATTAAACGTACTTAAGTATGACAAGAATGGAAATTAATAAAGCTAGTGCTCCAGAGGGGAGTCTATATACTATAATATTTTTCAGCACAGCAGCAAAAGTAACCTATCCATAAAGTAAATTAAAGCATAATGCAAGACTTTAAATTGTTTTTTATGTAATTTATTTCCCTACATTGTTTTTTGTGCTTTGTAACATCATGTTTTTTCCAGGTTTGTTAACAAAGCATGGTCCAAAAGCAAAAGCCTGATCTTGAAATTCCTCAAATGGATTAAAGATAATGAGAGTTTTAAATGTATATTCTTTTAAATTGCCTTTTGAATTGGTAGAATTTAGGATTTTGATTCTTTTGGATTCAGTATTTAATTTTTCCTAATGCAAGCAAGAACTATAATTCTCAAGAATTCACTGAATTCCAGGAGATAATCCTTCTGTTTCCAAGTGCCAAGTAAGGCAGTATTTCACTGGATTCTGACCATTGAAAGGAAGTCATCCCCATACAGAAGTGGCCTTTTTTCACCTTCATCACCATTGTTTACTTCATTTCTATATGAATGTGACTATAAATAATGAACAACTGTACCTTATGTTGTATCCCTGTTTTCGAAATATATTGGAGGAGATTTAGAAATTGCAGTTGGGTGAATCCTTGCTGCTCTTAGGCCTTAGCTCTAAACTGGTGCTGAAAAGTAGTTTAAAGCCTTAGTTTTATTGTGACACTGGTTTTGTTCATTAGAACCGTGCATTAAACCCCACAGTTTTAATAGAAACTTGGAAGTAAATTGCCATGTTGCTTCAAAACTGCTAAAGTGTAATCTCATCTAGCTGCAAGGATTGCTTGTCCACAGCCTGACAGCTCTGCTTCTCAGATTGCTTTGCTTTTTTGTCCATTTTCTCTCCTGCTTAGCATCATTGCTGCACTGACAGCCACTTGGATGTGCAGCTCCCATCGTTCTGTCACCTCTTTAGCCAGACAGCAAGTGTTAGCATCAGTCTCTGCACTGAAAGACTGATAATGTGGCGTCTTATTTTAACTCTGTAGGGAATACTAGGCAAAGGGGTTGCCTTTCAGTGTCATCTTGATTGTCCTCTGAGCCATTTCTGTAGAAGGAAAAGGGTTTTGATCCCCCTTTAGGATCTTCTGAGGTCAGCTAGAATCCTACAACTTGCATTAAGACCACGGACTTTGCTAAGTCAGACCTGGGCTTTGCTAAGAAGAGATTTTAGCCTTCATTCTCCTAATTTTAAAAGCCTTCGGAAAACAGCATCATAAGGATTTTCCTGTCACCCAGAACAGCTGGTTTGAAGCCTGTGTGTTTTGATTGGGGTCTTTATTCTGTATTTTCTCCATGGTGGTTGCATCCCTAAAGACTGATTTGGTATTTGACCTCAGAAATGGTGAGGTCCACGGTCTGAAAATACAGGGGCATTACTGCAGCAGACTGCCTGGAGCCCTACTCCTGACTACCACCACTGTCCCTTGCAATATGTTTGTCCTTGCCTACACAGTCACTTGTCCCTGCAGCCCAGCCCTTCATTAATGGAATAATTGCAGTTGGTTATCAGCAGAACTGTGGGGGATGGGGACCTATTGGCTCACCCTTAAAGAAAATCCTTAGTTTCAACTCTGAAACTGATGTTTTCTGGGGCTCTATTAAGATCCTTACCTCATTTGGGTTGAATAAAATACAACAAGACTATTAAACACCAGAAAATACTGTGGGACTAGTGTGACTGTTCATTTGTGTTTCCAAAACACCTCATAGAAATTTTTCAAATGTGCTTCATGGAAATGAAAAAAAATGCTATCAGAGAGGGCAAGTCATGCAGGGTGAGGAACAGAAGTGTCAGAAGCGTGTTTCTCCTTTGAATTCCACCTTAAAAACTCTTTTACACTTTACCAGCAATTCAATCTCAAGGGTTAGGCAGTTTCTGTACTATGCTGCTGTCTATAGCAGTGACCATCATAGTGCCACAGAAACATGGGTTTCTGTCCCTGTCTATAACATCTATAGCCTTTGACAGAGAGTTTAAGCTATTTAGGGCACTCACTACCTCCTCTGGTGTGTTGGTCTCGCTAGAGGGTTGGGTTTTTTTCTGATAAAATCAACACAACTGGCTATTTTATTAGCTGCTTTTACTACAAGGACATGGGAACGCGGGACAGGAGATTGCAGAAGTCCCTGCTGAGGCGGATCTTTGGGAGGTCCAGGGAAGCTGGGATTAGGACAAGTGATGCAAGAAATGTAGCCCCAATTCTTTCACTGTTCTCCTCTTGAAAGAAGTCTCTAACTCATTAGCCCTGGAAGTAACCATCTAATTTACATTACACATTATAATTTTCTTCCTATTTTTAATTCCTGATTTCAACAGTCTGTTGTTTAGAAATATTTTTTGCTACTACCTTCTGAGAGGGCTTAATTTGGAAGTTTTTACATATGTGTATTTTTTGCCTGTACCAGATTCCCATTACAGACAAATATAGTGCCCTGTAAAGTCATCCAAAAAGCAATTCTTCTGATAAATCATTCTGTAGTGTGTACTGACAAATACAGTTGGTTTAATTACCTCTCTAACTGTTTGACAGTCATAATATTCGTACAGAGCACTGGAAAACCACTCCTCTTACCTTCTTCCTTTAAACAACCTGAACTGTTCTAGTGAGAAAAGTAAAAGTCTGGAAACTTGTGGTTTTCAGAGAAGTTTTTGAACCAGAGAGTTTTTTATAGGGTTAATGTATGTTTAAAAGAGAATTAGAGATCACCGGAGGGATCCACTGGGCATAACGGTCAGTGAGGGATAATTCTTGCCAATTCCCAGTGCCGATGATCAGCTCACTGGAGGTTTTTACACCCTGAGAGGAGCCGTATCCTAGTCTGGTCTGGTTCAAGAGAACTGGCAAAAAATAGGGCCAAAAGACAGTGCTGTGCTAGAATGCGGCATTATGTCTTGCTCCTTGGCAGGTCTTGCAAGGAGCTTTGAAGCAGTATGTGCAAAAGTGGCTTGAGTTTAAAGCTTTTGTTTGTTGGTTCGTTATGTGTTTTCCAAAGAGAATGTTTTTCCTTTAAATAAACAGCATTTTGCTTTGCTACGCTGAATTATCACAGGCTAAGCCCTGTTCTCCCTGAGGAGAGGTGGTATACCAGGGCTCGAAGTAAACCCAAAGAATGGCAATAAATCGTGAGACCGGGAGTCACAGCATTAATCCTGGAGGGAAATATCACTTCTTAGGAATAATTCAGAAAAGGGTCTGCAAACCCTGAGTCCTGTATGGGCTCTCAGAGGGGCCAAGCACTGCCCCCTCGCCCCGTGTGACAGACACAGCAGAGCCCTGGGTGGAGGTGCAGCACCACCCTTGGAGCCAGCTCTGCTCACAAGTGAGTCAAGTTTCACAAAATCAGGCCTTAAATTTGAAAGAGGACGATTACAGCCTTTATTCAAGCAAAAAGATTTGAACATAGTCTGAACTGTAAGGGCACAGTTAGTCCACCCACTCCAGTGAACTGCATATACTTCAGCTTTACCTACAGGATTTATGCTAAGGAAAAAATGAACTTAACAAGCATTTTTATTTCCACAATGTCATTCCGTTTTCCAGTTCAGTGAAAAGAAAACACCCTGACAACAGAGACTTCCCCTGAACAAGCAAAGCATAAAAGCAACACAAGGCTATACAGTGCATGGAAAATTATATTCTTCCATGTTGTACCTTGGCTTTCTCTTTTAAACAATGACTGATGGGGTTTTCATTGAAGTTCTGTGGCTTGATATCAAAGACAGCAGCTCGTAAGATCAGAGAGAAATTATGACTGTGTATTAGTGGCTGCTTATTGTTTAAAAACAAAGACTAAAACATATTGGTTACCTCTTCATCCGACACACTCTAGTGGGTATTCTTTTATGATTGTTCCATTTTCTGTCTCACAAAACAATTTAAAGTTAAGCATAGCAGAGCTTATTCTGCTTAAGATATCAAGGGAATTTACATAATGACTAATTTAAAAGCAAACACACAAATTAACTACATTCACACGTAAAGGAATATGCTTCAAAAGTTAGCACATTTTTTGCTGGCTGGGATTCGGTGGATAATTAAAAAACCTCAACCCTCTTGCTGATCATCAATCCCAAAGTCCTGTAAGTAGGTTTATAGAACAAAAGGTGAAGGCCCTGCTCTTGGCGTCCTGTCTAGACAATGAGTTGACCTTATTTAAACTGGTGCACTGGGGGGCATCTCCTGGGACTTGAAATCTATGAAAGTGAAAGGACTAATTGCTTGAGATCAAATCAGAGATGTCTGAATCATAGTGTCCAATAGCGAAGGTGTCCAAAATTAGTATGTGCTTTGGGAATATTTTCAAAGAGAAAATAATACTGAAGAACCTAGGAAGGAAGGCTGCTTAAATGGGCATCTGCAATTGCTGCCTCTGCTGCTGGAGCCTGCTGGTTCTTCTTGTGCTGTGCTAAAGTCAACCTTTGTGCAGCTGTGTTGTGAGCCATATTGGGGAACTAAGCCAGTTGAAAGCTAAAACTTTTTTTTCTTGGGTTGTTTTCCCCAATCTGATTCACTGTTGGACCACCAAAAGTGGTCCAACCACTATGTCTGGCATAGGCACTGCCTGAAGAATGATGCTGGGACAGGAAGGAATAGCAAAGAAGTTGAAGAGTAATTATCCCTGTACTGATTAATACATTGTTCATGTAATCCTATGCTGAGAAATATGTTTATTTAGAAATTTGATGTCTTCTTGTTTTTCAAGCTGACAGGTAACTATTGCAATAAACTGTGACAGGTTTTAATACATCCCTCTCCCCAACCCCAATGTAAAGACCAAAATGTTCAGCGTAGTGCCACAAAAAAAGGAAAGACTTAAAAAATTCTGTGAAAGCTACATCATAACTCAATAGTTACCTAATTAACCTGCTTAATTTGATAAGACTACAACTGTGGTCAAATTGGCTGTTGTCTAATTATGCTCTTTCCACTAATATTTTTATAATAGTTCTTATTTGCATGGCATTGTTCATTTAGTGAGTGTTGTGGTGTTTTTTTGAAAAGCCGTGATTGTGGAAACGTGTAAAATGATCTTTTTATGCTTTTTCACTGTATCAGTCTGTGTTTCAAAATCAGCTCTAGGTTTTGATTGTAAGGAAAAAGCAGTGTTTATTGCAAGGATTTGGATTTCCTGTAATTATTCTTTGCTGGGTACAGTTACCCTCTTGCTGAGGTACAGTTAACCCTCTTGGTGAAAGCATGAGTCTTCGGATGATCTATAGTACCACTGTGAAGATTAAATATCAGCAGGAGAAGTAATAATCAAAAGCTCGACTTGAGGAAGGTCTGGATGTTTTGACTCAGCAAAAAGCTGCAGCACACAATTTGAAAATAGGATACATTTTAATATCCTGAAAAGTAATTTATTGCACAAAGCAAGCACGCAGTGTGTGTGTATATATGTGTATGAATGTACTCTGTTTATATCTGAAGTCTTGTAGCTATTTCAGATTAAGTCCTGAGAAAATCTGAGTAATTGTTTTAATCAGTATTTCTTGAGATAAAATTATTCTCTATGGGTTAAGTAATAACAAGAAAATTCTGAAAACACAAAAGTTTTGATTTTAGGCTACTAAACCCTGATTTCGTGGCATAAATTCCACTAGTGTGGGATTGTGGATGAATTTAAATTTGTAAGGAAGTGCTTGTTCTTGACTTTTGGGTTTTAGATTCTTTTAAAGATGTATCATCTGAGTTGGCATCTTCAATAATACTCTTTCTTTAAAATCACTTCTTTGAAAGCCTGATCTTCACCTGGCGTTTATCTTGTGCCTCCATGTGCTGCTTTTTTCTACTTATATGCCTGTAATAATAAATTTTTCTTACATGGGAGATTACTTCCTTCATAAGCAAAAGGTATTAGGATTAATGCCCACCCCCTGAGAAGTGAGACAGCCTCTGATTCCGGAGACTTCAATTGGAAATCTGAAGACAGGCTTCAATTCTGTGCTCTGTCACAGACAGTGGGACTATTTGCCTCTGTAAACAGGTATTAGAGTACTCCCCTAGCCACTGAAATGGGAATATAACAGGATTTAAAAATCCACCCAATCTTCCTTCCAGTTTTTTGTTATCTAATTGGATAGGAGGTGGAGTGCTTTGGGAGCAGAAAAGAGGAAACTCATCTCTGCTTGCCTTAAGATAAAAACTCAGACCTGTTAGTGACAAAATACCTTTAATTCAAGGACTCTTTCTTGCAATGGGGCACAGAGTGGCAGCTACTCGTGAAGCCCTGCCAAGTCTTTGTACCGGCTGGGATCTCCGCCTCTATTCTCCCACTTCCATTATGCTCTCTCTTTTTCCGCTCTGGCTGCTGCCTTGGCTTTGCATGCCCCAGGGAAGAGTTGTGTCATACATTCTTGTATCGTTTACAGCGTAGCTGGACCCAAGGCTGAAGTCCTTGGGGGACCTACACCACATGACTTGAAGCATCCAAGTGAGATGTTTAAATCTGAAAGCTTTTTTCCTTTGACTGTGTGAGCAGTCAGGGAGGAAGATGAGCTCCTGCCTTTCCAGGCCTTATTTAGGCACATAAATTGAGCTCTTGGCTGAATTGGCCTCTCTCTCCATTGAGCACATAGGGAGCCTCGTGAGACCTATGTCCTGCCTTAGGCATCTAGCATCAGATGACTACAAATTGGCTTTGTGTGATATCATGATTACAGATTTTTTTTTTCCTCTCCAGCTTTATTTATAGCTTTAATCATTTCAGTTATTGTTTTTGTAGTTTCTATGACCTCTCTCTTTGATAGCAAGATGTGATTTTATTTTTTTTTATGTTGGACATCTAGGCTAGTTTTCTTAGTCTAATAATTCACATCAGGAGAACCAGTTTCCAATCCACTTTGCAAGCTGCTTTTAGCTACATCCTTCAAGGAGCCTACGAAGTAGGAAGGGAACCCATAAGACCAACGCTGAGAAGATCCCACTGAAATTACCTACATCTGTGATGGAAAGTGTTGTCTGTTAAATGAAGACACTGTGAAGCTACAATTTCACTGAAGTCCTGCCAACTTCACGTCAGCGAAGTGAGACATGGGTTTAAACTGAGATTGCTGAGAAAGACAAGTCACAGTTGAAGCCAACCTGGAGGAGTAGAATTAACCCTTCTTTGCTTATAGAAATACTGCAGGAACTTCACTGACCGGAGAGCCAGGATATCCCAATCCTTGTTTGCTGGCTGGTCAGCAAGTTGTCTGCAGACAGGATTTTATATATCTCATATGCCGATGCTGTCCCCAACTTCTAGTCTGCTTGATGTTTCAAACCTGTACAAAATAAATCCCCCCAGGTTTCTTAGCATAGTGGAATATTAGCTAGTTTTATATACTGGCCATTTTTTAATGAGTTTTCTCCATGTGTTTTAGTTGCTGTTTTCTGGACATAAGCCTGTACTTAGTTTGTTCTCACGTTAAGCAGGCAAGTTGTACACAGCGAAGCTAAGCTGGTGTCAGACATTAAGTGCAGCTCCTGAAATTAGTGACTATCAGTACAGCTCATTGTCAGAAAACCCAGAGAGCAGCAAATGCCTAAACTGCTTGACATCAAAAAGGTGTTTTTAACTAGAATTATCACTAATTTGTTATTTTATTAGGGATTGGCCGTTCCAGGCGGGACTACCTTCTTCCTTTGTGCTACCTATTTCCCTGTTAAACGAAACAAGAACATTACTTCTTCTTGAACTCAGCCATTCTATTATCCTTGAGAAACAGGAGCAGATTTGGTGTGTTAAAAGGGATGTGTGATTCGTATCATTACATTCTGGATAAGATGCATTTAAGTATTTTTACATAAGGTCCAACCAATGCCAATTAGCTTACTTTTTTGCACAATAAGGGCTTACATCCTTTACCTTTTTGCGTTCTTTATACTTACAAAACATATTTTAAAAAGTACCCATAGCTTCAAGTGTATTTGAAACAAAATTAAAATTTAATATTTTCACATACATTTGATTAAAATTTTAAGACATTTAAATGGCTGTAGTCCTTAAATGAAGTAGATTTCTGCAGGAATAGAAGGCAAGAAAAAAAAACCCTCTTAGGTGCAGCAGAAATTTTTTTGATGTTCCTACAGTTCATACTTTGTCTTTCATTTTTCCATTATTTTTAGAAAGCATTCTCTGGCATATAGTTTCTAATTCAGTAATTATTAGAAGCACATTTCTGTTCATATAAATCTTTAACCAAAAAAGAAGTTAACTACCTTATTCTGATCACTGCCAACTTTGGGGGCAGCATAATCCCTGCACCAGACTTTGTCCTTTAGCTCCACAAGACCAACCCAAAATTTGGAATATTTTAGAATACATCAATTTATTACATTAAAATACCACAGCTTGACTTTGCTTCTAGTTTTAAAAATCTCCTCTAAAAATCTTCTTGATTGTAATCGCTACAGTAGATTTTAACTTCCCTCAAACCTATGGAATTAGTGTTTCAATATGAATAAGTGACGGATTTTATTTTCTTCTTCTTAATTTTATTCTTTACTAAGTGTCACTGGCAACATGGGGTAGTTTGTAATGGCTACTAGCTTCATGATGTGATCTCCAAAATCTGTTAATTTGTTATGGCGATAGGAAAGCTTTTAAGACCAAGTTCTGTTTGCAGTTCCCTTGGTGTATGTTTTTATGCCCCCAAATCTTGGCATTGTTCAAGAGAGAGGGCCATTTTCAAATAGTGTTCTGTTTCAAAGATGCATTTTAAAACTGCCAAGATTATAGTTGATATTTCAATATTTTGATTTTTTTAATGAGAATTTTTCCCTTTTTTTTTGGTCAAAATGATAGAGCTAATGTTTTATGTTTTTAATATAATGAGGGTGAAGTTGAAACAAGACATGCTTGATTGAGGCTAGCTGTCAACCTTTTTAAAATTTTTAATTTGCAAAAGGTCCGTGGTCTTGAATTTTATTAATAGTATGTGGTGGGAAAAAAATATCAATTTCTCAACAATCATTTACAAGATTGAAAAAACAGACAACCTGTCAGACTGTGGGTTGAGCTGACACAGTTAGAAGCTATGAAAGGTTGGCTGGGAGGGGGTTGTTGATTAAATATATTTAATCTATGAAAGGACAACAAATGTGTAATGTTATCATGGCATTTTTATACACTCTGCTTTAAAGGAGAACTGTACTTTAACGAGATCTTAATTGAAACAACAAGCAATTAATTCCTCCTCTCCTTCTCCCCTTCCTAAATTTACAGGAGCTAAATAAAACTAGACACTTTCTTTTGAACATTTTAAAGATTTTACTACTCTTGGACTGCCTGCATGCTTGCTTTTATTAATATTTTATCCCATTTCTTCCCTTGAATTACATTTTTTGTGGCACTGCTTTAATTAAAGGAAGCTGAGGAGTAGAAGAATTGTTCTTCAAATCTTCAATTGAAATAAAACTGCTTTTGGTGCTGTCAACTTGAGACTGGATGGTTTACTCTTGAGGTTTAATTTATATCAATTATAATGACCATCCTGCGAGTATAACATGGATAAACTTTAAGCAGAAGATAACTGCTGTGATCTTTCATACGCAGGTTGTATAGTTTGCAGTGTTTAATGCTGGGTAGCTAAACAGATATTAATATTGTGTGATAACAGCCACCTATTTGGCTCGGGTTGCAACATGCCATCCTTACTAACTCCTGCATGTCCTTCTTGCACGAGAGTAAAATGAAGGGAACATAAATATATCTGACAAAGTCATCAGGGATTAGAAAACAGAATCCAGCAATAAATATGGTAATTAGGCAATTTGAGACTTAAAGCACAGGGTTCTTTGAAAATGCAATTTCAGGACTGAGAACCAGCACTGAAATTTTCACCATTAAGGAGAATTATGATAGAACTGAAACTTTTTAATGACATTTAAACATTTTTTATTGGGAATTTAATAACTTTTCTGCTCATGCTAGGGAAATTTTAATGATGAAGCTATGTATAGAGAGTTTTCTGTGCACACCAGTCCTCCCCACTCCGTCTGATCTCCAGCAGCTGAATTTGGATTCCTCCAACATTCTTCTTTCTGTTGCAGTATGACGATGGGGGACTACTTAGGCAGCAATGAGAATGTGGAATTTCTTGATTAAAAGTAATTTTGGCCAGATAACAGTCTAACTAATTTCACGGATTTGATAACTTTAAATATTTTGCCATTTTACAGTTTTATGTTCCTCATTAATATCTACATACATTTTTGTGGATAATGTTTTCCATTATGATAACATGGTAATAAAGCTAATGGTTTGGCAGTTTGTAGTTAGGTGTTTCCTATTAAAGAAGGTACGAAGACTTTTTAAAACAGAGGTCGCATAACCAAAGTTGCCGAGTCTAAATGCATGATAACAGCAGAAGTTTCTTTTCATCCGTGACGTTTTTCTGCCGTGTCACTGTATTCCTTCCTGCTCTCCAGTCCGCCGTCAGCCACAGAACTGCTCCTCAGCCTGCAGGGAAATCTTTTGGTCGTTCAAGCAGTGGCAAAACTGAAATAGGAAACCCGCGCATGGCACCTTTGGGGAATGTATGATGTTAATTCGGGCTTGGTGATGAACCATAAATTCTCTGGCACGCTTGTGGGGACCATACCAAGTGTAATTGCAGACTTTCAATACTCCAGAGTATGAAGGGGCAGTGGAGACTTTTTCAACAGTATCTGCAGCAGCGTTATGCTTAATTAGGACCCATTACAGATGACTAATAACAACATAACTAAGCAAGCCTCATTGTAACTTGCAAAATTATTAAAACTAGCCTGGAAAGCTGAGGCGGAGGGAGGCCTGGTGAGTAATGATCTGTGCCGTGCATCAGTTGCATTTCCCCTGGGTTTGGTTAAACATAATGTGAGGTGCTCCAGCCTGGGGAGAACTTGCACTCAACTTGGCAGGGCAGCTATCGTCCCACAACACCTTATTTTTGCAGGAACCTCTGCCTCATATGCTAAATGTGGGTGTTCCTGTGTAAAATGTCCATAGGTACAGGTGAGGTGTGCTGTGCTACTTTCGAAACTGTGTAATTAAAGATAAACGTTGTGAACTGCTTCCTAGACCCTAAATCTGTACGCAGAAAATGCACCGGTACTCAAAGAAATAGGTCAGGCAGTTTTGAACCCTTTCGCCAGAGGCAGGATAATCAATATATCTGTTCCCCGAAATGTCTTTTCCTCCCATCTAGTTGCAGCGCGGGTGACGGGATGGAGAGAATTACGTGCCGGTAACAGTTAATGAATACTTTGTGTATGCCTCAGAGAACAGCCCCCCCCTTGATTTTTAAATCTCTTCTGTGTCACTTCAGCTCCCCAGACTGATCGGAATCTCTCAGACAAGGCTTTGTCATCGGATTGCGGCCAAAGCATATTTTGGCGTATGCAATACCAACAATCTGCTACTCTGCGGATAAATAAACATTTGCATCATTGTGTGTTTAAAAACTAATCCTGAAAGGCATTAGCTTGCATTTGCAAATGTCCTCAGCGCCGGTCTGGGTATCCCGGTGTCCTCAAGACAGTTTTACACTGAGCTCCCTTTCCTGGCATTTCACAGCATGCACGATTTCTGTCTGAGCACTGTGTGATACTCTCTCTTCTTTTGCTATTTTTTTACATTAAAAATCCCAAACTGAACCATGTCTGTGGAATTCAGCTGTCTTTGCTGTCACCGCTTTTGGTTAAAGTCAACACCAAATTAATAATGTTCCCAACTGGACAGCAAATCTACAGTCCACCTGATATTTTTGGATTGCTCTTTCCCATTAAAGTGCAACCCAAAGCAGGTAACAATACAGCGATGAGAGAAACATTTCTGTTATGTGTATATCTATCTATGTGTATATCTAGTGATACATTGCATCATTACAACTTTCAGAGGGGCAAACTTGGCTTTTCCATTAAAAGGGATTATTGATCTAGACACCTTGAAACCTTCCAAAACCCTAAATAAACCCGTATCCATTTCCAACCTGGGCTGATGCATGAGTTTTCCCTTGAAATCATGATGCCTTGTCTTGTTGTTTATAAGTAAATGTTTTATAGTAAGGATAATGAACCCAGAGAGGAGGGGAGCATCATCAATCCCACAGCACACTTGGCTTCCTGGAATAAATTCTCCTAAACTGGTAGCACTGTGGTCTTGTGTTGGTTTTTTTGTCCCTCAATTTTAGCAGCAATGCAGTTTGGATTGCCAGATCCTACTGTCTCTGTGAGACTGCGGGATCGTAAACCAGTGAATGAATTATATTCACCCATTTGTTTAGTTTTATCGTCTGAGGCAGATATCATAAGGAAAATAACTGTGTGTAATAAGGAATCCATGGCTGATGCTGTGTAAGTTGGAAACCACGTAAGTCATGGCTGGTCCTTGGTTTGCTGTGTGTGTAACCGAGCCCAGTTCAGTGTAAATAATTCATACAAATGCACATGATTTGTGGTATTTCTGCAGCCAGGAACCGCTGCCACATTTTATAACTGTTTCCTTGTTCTCAGTGCTTCCTAACGGCTTCCCCCATTTCTCTGATGCTGCTGGTTCCTATTTGCCCTCTGACCACACGTCTGCAGATGCTTCGTGGCTGTAGGTGAGGGCAGGAGCTGCTGCAGGAACCAAGCACGCATGTCCCCAGACAGGTGCTTCTTGTCCCAGCCTTCCAGTGGAGCTGGACCGGGGTGCAAATGACTTTTCCCAGCGTGGCTTCACTTCCCTTGGGGTTTTCAGAAAGTGTTCTTCATTGGTTTTGTGGGAGAGCAGGAGTGGACACAACTGGTCCCAGGAGAGACCCAGCTGGAGCAGAGACCCCCCTACAGGAGCTGCGTCCATGGAGAGCCCAGGCGGGAGCAGGTTGGCCCTGAAGGACTGCAGCCCGGGGCAGGGCACATGCAACAGCTCTCTTCCCTTTTGCACGCCACAGATTACTTTTGTGCGCTGAATGCCCGAGAATAACCAGTTACCGTAGAGATCGTTGATGCCTCTGGTGGGCACCCCTAGTGGTGTTTGGGACAGCTATTTCTCTTCCTGATCACTCTCATCACACTTACATATTACACTAATGAAAGGGGAAAGAAAGTATTTCAGGGAGAAGTCAGCGGTTTGGGAAAAGACTCAGGGATATTTTGAAGTTTTTAGTTTCCGTTTGGAACATTTTTGTTGTACTTAATATTACTTAATTACCTAATAACAGTCTTTTCGTTCAAGGCCAGGCTGGATGGGGCTTTGAGCAACCTGGTCTAGTGGGAGGTGTCCCTGCCCATGGCAGGGGGTTGGAACGAGATGATTTTTAAGGTCCCTTCTAACTCAAACCATTCTATGATTCTGTGATTCTGTAATTCTGTGATTCTATGATTCTACAATTTTCATCCTTCACTCAGGGAAGTGGTTGAGTCTCCATCCCTGGAGGTATTTAAAAGACGTGTAGATGTGGTGCTGAGGGACATGGTTTAGCAGTGGACTTGGCAGTGCTAGGTTAACTGTCGGGCTCGATGATCTTAAGGGTCTTTTCCAACCAAAATGATTCTATGATTCTATGACATTGTGCCATGACTTTGCTATTGAGGGCCGGCTCAGTGCTGGAAAGTCAAACCACAAACTCTAATACTCAAGCTCTAAAGAAATGAAAAAATTATGTGCTAATACAATGGTTTTTACAGCAGTTCTTGGAATATGGGAGCTTGGAAGCATGGTAGCCTGCCTGGAGGACAGAATCCCTTTTAGTTCATATAATATAATTAATCCTGGGCATTTTTCTTGGTCTCCAGGCATTACTCTAGCTGTTTACCATGAGGAGAATAACACTATCCCTTTTGACCAAGCCCAAATCATCCAAGATTTTATAGGCTAAGACCAACATCTCGGTTTCTAACTGGAAGGTAAATGGCAGGCAGTGATGGCTGTGGATTTCTAATCTTGCCGTGTCCCCGGTGAACCACTACATTTAATAATCAAGCTGCATTCTGCTTTCGCTCCAGTGCCTGAGCAGTCCCAGAGCAGGGCCCTGTGTGGAGTGCATTTCAGCAACCTCACTAATTTACTTAAACGGGTGGAGGAGCTGGTCAGTTTAAAAAAAATACCCACAACACATATTTGCCGTATACGATTTGGACATTAAGGATGGGATTAGAATTTACAACAGCTAAGACTCTTCAATATATTTGCATATATTATGCAAATGTCCTTGAAAATATATTGACATATATTAAACATGTGAACTCTGTAATTTGTGGCACAATCTCTTACACTGAGGGAGTTTCTATATGGAAGCTAGTTAAGTTTAGCTTGAAAATGTGCATGGCAAATGTTTATATAAATAGCCAGACACACAAACTGTAAGGCTAATTATTTTAATTGATTAATTTCTGTTGTGTAGACCTATTCCTAGTGTAATTACTTGACAAATCTTAAATTGATTAGTTTACTTTTTTTGAAGGCATTATTAAAGCTACCATTCCCTGAGGGGATCTTAATTTCCAAGAGGAACAGATATCACATACAGCTTATGTCCCAGGCACTGTCGCAGTGCACGCTGTTCAGGGACAAAGCGCTGCCAGCCCGGAGAGGTTTTCTCACCAGCGCCTGGTAAAGGTGTTCAGCTGAAGGGTGTGGAAAACAGCTGCGTCTGCAGGGAGTAATTCTCAGACATCCAAGTGCCCCTCTGGGCCTGGAAATGGCTGAGGGAAGAGCAGGAGCCGCTGCCGCACGGGTGTGTGTGCAGAGGATGCGGTAGCAGGGAAGGCAAAAGCTGGATTTTCTGCGTAGGAGCAGCCTGAGCTGCATAACTTTACTTAAAATGTAAGGTTGTGGGGAGCTTCACCAAGGAAACAATACTCCTCCCAGCAAAGTCAACAGAAAAATATTCCAACTATTTCAGTGGTGGCAGCGTTATGCCTGAAATCTTTGGGTTATGGCTGCATATCTTTAAAAATAAGAACTGTATAATCTGCTCTGGGAGTGTTGTGTGTGTGTGTGTGCACATACACTAGCTAAAACTTCCAGGGGCAGGATATTAAAGTTTCTGTTTTGTATTTTCTGTGGTCGTATTAGTTCCAAGTTATTTTGTATCTTGAAATGAATTGTTCTGAAAACGTAGAGCTCAAAAGCCAGTGCTACGCAGGAAAGTACATGCTTTGTTCGCTGTGGTGTTATTGTTCGTGAGATTGGCTCACGGATCAAAAGTTGTGAACCTGTTAATTTAATTCACTCCACCGCCACCTTCCTACCAAAATGCAACACTCTTGTCCCAAATGTAAAGGCCTTACAAAAAGGAAATTAACATTAGGAAATATATTTATTTCTTTTTTGATTCTCAGAAGTATCAGAATAATTTTCACTGAAAACCAGGGAGAAAAAAATCAATCTGAGGCAAGAAGCAAGCATGAAATGCTTTAGCCCAAGTGGATAAAATGAGATATAAGCAACTAAAACCAGAGACTTATCATGGAAAACATTAAGCAACCTTATCTCTCTGTGTTGCCAGCAGCTCCATCTGTTATATACAGTGAAAATACTGAAACCAGAAAAGCAAACACAGCAACAATCAACTTTATTTATTGAAATAAAGATGCATAAAACAACACTCCTATATCAAAATGTCCTAGAGGAAGAAAACCAATCTCACCAGGCAAGGTTTCCCAGTACGGAAAGAACTATGAAGGGAGTTGCCGGAGGCAAAGAGCCGCTGTTTTGTAGGAAGTGATACACCTTGAGATACAGAGGACAGAAGGATTTCTAACACAACAGAGGCTTTCTAGAAAACACTCCAGTTTGCATTTTCTATGGCAGTATTAGAGACCCTGGCGATTATATTCTCTTTTCTTGAAAAAGCTGTTCTGAAAGTATACTGGTCAAAGTGATTTGCCCTTTCCCTAGGACATTATAAAGTGGGAATCTATTTTGATGGTTAATCATTAAATGGAGTCCTTTCCATTTTCAGGAACAGAACGTTTCCTAAACAAAAAGGTGACTGAAATGAAATGCTACATATTCAAGGAACCTTGGCTTGCAAACAGGCTGACAATTATGTAAGCAACGGTAGATGTGAACCAGGTACTGTCTGAATAAGCAACTGGAACCATTTTATTTGCAAATAGTGAAACGGCACCTTAAGGAAACAGGTTACTGCTTCTGTAAAGGATGTTATCATGTGAGTTACCTAAAATATCTTATCTGATGTGCTTGTTGCAGATGACAACATTTTTTTTGTTCTATGCATTCCTAGACAACTTACCTAAATTGGAAGTCCACTTAGTGATGTCAACAATCATACAAAAAAAAAGTTTTTTGTTTTCCTGGAAAGAAGGTGTAGAGACTTTAGGCAAACATACTGATTTGTTCCCCAGCATTGTTGAAATGAGGCTGCAGAAACTTTAATAAGCATTGATAATTCCATTTGCAGCATCTATTGCGAATTCCCTAAATCAAGGATTTAAATCAAATCAAAACTTTGCCCAAAGCAAAAATCAGTCCTACAGACACAAATACCTCAATGCATTTGCCCATCTTCTGCCCAAATTCAAAAAATACCTTCTTCCTGCTAAGCAGTTCCTTTCACACTCAGATATTATCATTGTTTTTATAAAATACTGTACATAGTTATGCTAAAGTTTATAGCCATCTGCTTAGCTGAAGCAAATTTTGTATTTTGAGTGGAAATATACACCCAAAGAAATGTATGCGTTTGCAGGACTAGTGCTCGCATGTCAGTGTTTGAATCCTTGTCCAGACAGTTTTTAGAAAGAGCCCCTGAAACTATCTGAGTTCCAGTATAAGACACCAGAATACGCTAGATTACTTGGCTGCATCAGCAGGTGTGGGTGGTGTGTGTGGATATGTATGTGTTTGTGTGCGTAGGGAGGAATGTCTATTAAATTCAAAACAGGAAATAACAAGGGTTGGGGCTCTGCTCCACCAAACGGCTGACTGACCCTGATAACCCTGGTGGTGACTCTACTGAGTTTCGATGCAGAACCCAGGGGCAATCGTGCAATCAAGCGCCAGCTCCCCGCACCTGGGGGACGTGTCTCTGACGACACTCTGTGCTTCCTCTCGTCTCCTGGCACTGGCCCATGGCCGTCATGCAAAGGCCTCAAATACCATGTTGCGAATGAACTCCAACCTGATTTCCCTGTAACGCAATCACAGCTTGAAGAGGGCTTTAACGTTACCTCGATGCTCGTAAACAAAACGGCGGCATGGCACAGGGCTGTGCTCTCTCCCCCAGATACCCGTACTGTTAAATGATTAGCATGCTCCTTAGCATGGTTTTGGCCCACACCGATTAGTGGTCACCCACAGATTGCTCTGGCATGGTTTGGGGCCAACACAGAGCAGCTGTTGTGGGCTTGAACATCTTGTGCTGGGGCCAGGGGCTTGGAGTGGGGTAGCTGGCTTGTATGGATATAAACTCCCTAATACCACTTACTCTACTTACTAAGGCCAGAGAGCGGTCCCTAGCCTGTTTTATTTGGAGACACGATCTGAAAGATGCAACCCAGCTTTTCACATGCAGCTTCTGCATCACTAAGCCTTGAAACTTTAAAATCCACTTTAAACAAAAAAGTCGGGGGGTTGCTCTCATAATATTACCCCTCCTCATCAGCAGGAATAAATCCAAATGAACTCTTACCTTCCTTCACATCAACATTTGGGCTGCGCTCACTCCCGACATAATTCAAGGAACTGTTCTGTATTTTGGAATGAACACAGCTAATGAACTAGCTTTGTTGCCAGGGTTTCATTAATCATTTTCAGCTCCAGGAAGATACTGGGAAATGTGAATGTGCCATGTTGCTCAAAGAGTCTTTATGCTCATAGAATTGAGTGCACTGTTCGTGTCAAGTACTGTCGTTGGTCTCCGGCAGCGAAGATCCGTCTGAGCTCGCATGGGTCGTGGAGGTTGTTGAAACCATCCCCTGTTCTCCCCATTTCAAATGTGAGAGCACACTGGTCTCACGTCTGCCTGTTATGCCTGAGCTCTACAGATAACCCCGCTGCCCTGGCTTTAAGAGTTTCGATGATTTGTTTGATGGTTTTTTGTTCTCTTTTCCCAGCTATCATTGATGCCTGGTCACCATAAAAGAGTGAACTGAAGTTTTCCTGTGAGACTGGTCCTCCAGGTAAATCTTCCAGGAGTTCATTTGATTGAATAATTTACATATACCTATGTATAGCCAGCTCCAGTTTCATAGGGATTGGTTTAAACTCACCTTGCACATCCAAGTCAGAAGGAAATATTCCTTCAGATGTTGACGAACCTGTGGTGATAATTTAATATAAGTAACATCGCTGTGGTGGGAGTGAGGCAGGCAGAGAACTGATGCTTGTGCCTTTGCCCCTTGTTGAACCTTTAGCGAGGTGCCTGAGGGGAAACATCTCCAGCTCTGAGAAGTGCACCGGATCCTGTCTGTCTGAGGGTAATCTCAACCTAAGTAAAACCTTAATGAATCTTCCCCATTTCACTGGAAAATTTCAGGTTCTTTTGATACCTCAGTGGCATGAACCCCACTTAGCATTTGCATAGGCAGGCTCCCTCACCCCAGTTATCACATTCACCAAGCTGCATTTTCAGCATTTTTGGCATTTACCTTCCATTTCCAGGAAACCTTCAATTAGCTAGGTTTATGGCCTTGTACTTTTGTAATTCTCACAGAGGTGCATGGTCTTGACTTGCTCTGCTCATGAACTTTCCCCGCCTGGTGCGTCGAAAAGATTTGTAAATTGATTTCTTCCTTTTCCACTGGGTTTAACTTTGATACGTCGAGGACACCATTAACAGATACGATATGATTTTGGCTATTCTGTTGTGATGGGATGAACACCAATGCATTCACATGGATTGCTTCTACCTGGGTAGGAATGGGCCAGTCTATAGGTGCTTGGTTCAGCTCAGGGCTGCTGATATGAATGTTCACTGCTCAGAGAAACTGCAGCTGCTTTAGAGCCTCCATTAGAACTAATTAGTTCCACCGCTGCTTTGGATTGGTTGCAATTGCTTTTATGTACAATATAGAATACACTGACCCCTCTGTCTTTCCTCCTTACAGAAAAAATTGACTTTTTTCCTTTCCCCATGTTCTCTGAGGGTGGAGACCACCCTGAAGGCAGATGCTAGTTAGCATCTCCCAGCTATGGTCCTGCTCTAGACACTGATGTGATACTTGTAGATAATTCACATTTACAAGTTAGTATAAAACGAACTTTTGTACTGCAGACAGAAGAACCCAGGGCAGGACTCATAATCTTCAGATCTGGCTTTATGTTTTGCGTTGTTTATTGAGTCAGTTTCTGTGTCCCTAAATTCTGACTGCTGCTTCTGTCATTGCTAATCCAGCATCTTTGGTCAAGTTCTGTTTCCTTCTGTCACATAAAGCCTTTGAAGTCTTTCATCACTAATATTGTACAGCTGCACTGAAGCATGGTCTCCAAGACATTTCTAAATACATGTTCATTTTGCTTTTTAGCTGTGGCATTAATCCCCTGCTTAACTTCCTTTTTCTATTACGAAATTTGAAGATGTCTACAATGCTGCCTAGCTTTAGGCATGCAGTCCTCTGCTGAGATCTTTTATGATCTTCTAGACGTATGGTTCCTGGTTTCTGAGATTGCAAAAAGACACTTCATAGGGCGTTAACTTTTACTGCCACAGATAGTGAAGAAAATTGCTTTCTGTTTATCTTTATCTATAATCTTATTTGCGAGAAAACAGTGGCTCAACCTTTTTAACCTTCTGAACTTCTGTATGCTTTCAGACAGCTGCTGTGTTTCACTGTCTTTCTTTTTTCTAATCAACCTGTTCATGAAGTGTTATCTTCTGTTCCCAAACTGAATTTCATTCTTCAAATTACTGGGACTGAATGCAAAACAGATAATATTTAATCTCTGTCTGTAGGAGAAACAAACAGAGTATTCATCTATCACTGGTCAAAGTGAGTGCTGGGTATGAAAGATGAAGGTTTCTTTTAAACAATGGATTTAGTCTGGGGAATGTGAAATATCTGTTATTTTCTTTTCACTCTGAACTTCTGCATGTGCTCACGGTAAGTCAATCACCTTCACAGATTGAATGATGGAAATGGCAGTAAAAATGCAAAAAATAAGGCATTGCTGTTCATATAGAGGATTTATAGTAGGCTATAGTTAGGCTAATCTTTTTTAGTGTCCAGCTTTTGTTAACCTGTTTTGCCACCCTGTCTATTTATGTAGTTATACCTAAAATATTAACTAATGCTGCACCATGCTGTTGTGGCTTGTGTACATCACGGTGTATCACAGACCAGATGCTTTACAGATGTAAATCAAGAGAGATTCAGTGACATCTACAGAGCAGTATTGGTTTATTAATCCACCTATCAACTGGCGATCTGTCACTTTTTATGTAAAGGTACATTCACACATAAAGGAACTACAGATAACCCTACATATCCTATAATTCGATGGTCATTGAGTTGTCAAGTTCCTTACACTTGAAAAGGAGAGTTGATGGATAAGGTATGATGAGTGTCCAGGTGATTATGTGGAGCAGTGCTTTTATTTTACAATTGACAGCACAGATCAATGAAGTCAACCAAGGCTCTGCTCCACAAAAAGTTCATCTCTGACAAGGGATGTGTGTTTTATTTTTTATTATATTTTGTTATGTGTGTGTGTGCGTGAGCATATGCACACACGCAAATGTGTCTTTAGAGTGATGGTGTGTGTACATGTACATGTTTGCTATGCGATATATGCATAATATCAATTAGAGCATCAGCTTCCCATACATCATAACTGGGAACATGGACAGGAGCAGCAAAATGCATGAAAACAGCTGTCTCCAAAGAATCCCTTGCCTCTCCTGACTGCAGGTTGCCAGTGTTTCCTAGAGACTGCACAAGCTACAAGGTTGTGCATTATTAAAGAGGAAGGCACATAAATCCCTCATGAGGATTCAACACGAATGTGCTCTTGAAAGAGAGAGGTTGATGATGCCTATGCTTGAATGTGTTATAAAACTCTGCATGTCTTGAAACCTGGCGCTTTTCCATGCCAGCGCAGTACATGCATTGAGCATTCAATGCCTCAAAAACATCTGTGGCGAGATACCTCGTTCAATTTAATCCTTCACCTTGCCAGGCTTTTTTGCAAAGCATTTAATGTTAAATACAATGTGCCCTTCAGCTTCCTTCCTGAAACCATCGGCCAGCTCTACCAAATACTCCACTGCCCATATTTACTGGAGGATAACAGCTGTAATGTAGAATATATGACAAAAAATACTGTAAGAATCCTGATTATCCACACAAAGCGAATAGGGACTTGTTAGGAATCTTTAGCATTTGTCACATGCAAGGATATTCATGGTACGAGGCTATGTATGAAGGTGGAGGAGGTAAGATGATTGGGGCACCGAATTTAAAGATGCCCGGCAAAGCACGCTCACCACAGCCTGCTGCAGTCCCAGCTGTAGCTTAGCAGCCCTCTTTTGTGGTGCTGTTTAACATGCTGATGATTATAGCCATTTTGAGTCTGCCAGAACCCAAACTTTACCTTCAGGGCTGAGAAGTTTCCTGATTTACAGGATCTGTTTGCGGCTAGTGTCATTGCTCTTCATGTGCGGGCGCAATTACAAAGGTGTTTTCCGCCTGGCAGTTACCAAGACAGTGGTTCCGCTGACTAATCCGTGAGTTTCTGAAATTGTTTTTTTTGTACATTTTGTGCTTGAAGATTTGCTGAGCAGAATGACAGCCCTTGATCTGCTCTCTGTTCAACATGAGGGAGGCAAATTAACACAGACGTGGGTGGAAGAATCAAGAACTGAAGTTTAAATCCAGAGGAAAGGCAGGTTTTGAGATGGGCTGATAACAAGTGATACAGCTGGTTATGAGCGGTTAGGGCAGGAGGATGAAGACGCACAAGAAAGACCATCTTACAGCAGTCGGTGAGAGCCTACATTTTTTTGGTTTGGCTTATCATGACCACCCCTCGCTGCTGCCTTGCTGGGACATCTCAGAGCAGACATCCAGTTCACTATCCACGCTACTAGATTTGATGTCTTAAAGCCACGGAGCATCACTGCATGTCGTATCACGTTTATGTGCTAGGCTAAACATCCCCATAGCCCCCAGAAACTGATTTGCCTGCAGAGGGAGAAGAAAAAAAGTTCATCAGCACGGCAAAGGTGCTAATGGGCTACAGGTATAAATAAATATCAATAGAATGAAAGTGGATCAACTCTGGACAAAATGAAATACTTCAGCAATGAGCTTGAAACATTAATAAAGACCGAGGGAAACACATGAAACCAGCTTTATGGAGTGAGGGAGTTAACAGAGAAGTAACTCACTAGTGACACAGAGATAAGCCACTTAGGCTGTCAGCTCATGATGTATTCATCAAGCCATCTCAGCTTAGATATGCTCAGTAAACCTTTACTTCTTAGAGCTTTTACCATCTATGCAGTCTGTTTTGACTGTTTTTTTCAGATTGCCCTAATTTCAGAGGAGCCAGAGAGAAAAATCTACTCCAGCCTGTGACCTGGCTGTTTATTTTGTAGCTAGAGGTCACCTTTATACCTGAACCTCATATTTATCAAGCTAAATGCTCTTTTTTTCTCTCAGGCATCAAAGCTTTGGCATGATAAGACAACCCGAGTTGAAAGTTCATATTGACGAGAATGACATAATGGGCAGCCTACAAGCAGGAAAAATATGTAGTATCTATTTTTTTCCCATGACTAGAACCCTATTTTGTTTATGGTCACTGGAAGTAACCAGCACCACTCAGTGGTAATAGTAGTGATGGCTCTTCAAACTTCCAAGCACGGCTACTGAAGTGTAAGTCAAAGTACGCACACCAGGGTGAAGTTTATTGTGGTGTCTATAGGTTTCCATAGCAGATATAAGCTTGCTCTGCAGTAAAACAAAGCAAATATATACTTATTTAATAAACTCTCCTCCTGTTGGAGTGTATATTAAAAGGATGAGGAGAACTAGTGGAAATAGTATCTATCCACACTCCGATATTTACTCTTTGTTCTTTAGGTGACTCTCTGAATGGAGGATTGGACACCATCTCTGAGGCTCAGCAGTCGCATTCCTATGAAAGGATGAAGGGGTTGATTCTGGCCAGTGATGCTGTGGCTTTCTTGTATTTTGCCTCTCTGCTACAGTCACCCAGTGACAGCAAAGGCAGGAGGAGCTGCTTAAAAAATCAATCACTGGCTGACAGATGGAAACTAGGGAGTGCGCCCAGGATGGGGAGCTGACACTTCAGGGATATGTGTGTCACCTAAAATTTGGTGCTCTCTTTTAGCCAGCCTGCTTTGGATTTTTAATTAGAACATGAAGGGAAGACAGCAATCACTCTAATGTAATATTAACCACACTTATTGGGATAAAATGGTGTGCAGCTACAGAGCTTTTTGCTCAAGCATCGCAGCCATCACCAGGAATTCCCTTAAAACCCGTGAGCTGCATTAGGTAGCTGGATAAGTATTTGCAGTAAGATAAGCCCAGCATTGTTGACGTGCATGGTATTTCTTTATGTGGGGATGAACTGCAGACGCACAGTTTACCTGTTTATCTCCGGTTGTAGCTGGTAATCTTGAAAGATCATGGAACTCTGTGATAACAGCCACACTATGATAAGTGTAATGCTACTACAGGTAAAATGCTTTGTGTTTATCTGATTGAGATGGAATAGCTCCAGCCCAAGCTTGTCTGTAACTAGCATTCCGTAGGATATATATTTACTTTCTGTCATAACTCTTGCAGTGACCTCCAAACAAGAGTCAGAACATTGTTCTCCTGCATGTGGGAGGCCAAGTCTTCTTCCCTGAGCGCTGAGCAGCGTGCACGTTCCTCCGTAACGTTCATGCATATTACCTGGATAACAGTGGAGTTCTGTTTCCCTACCGTGCTCAGAACAGAGCTGAAATGCAGCCAGCTCCGGGTCGGAGAGGACCGACGTGCCAGAGCATAGCCCAGCCTGGAGGAAGAGAGCTGTCTGATCTAAGGGCATTGCAGAAGAAATCCCCAATGCCAAAGGGTTCCACAGTGGCCTTCAGGGAGATCCACATGGTAACCAAGGGAGGCTCAGACTGGTCCCTTAACTGGTTTGTGGAGGGCTGAGGTCTCGGGAGCTGTGCTCATTTACATGAGCTGAAGATGTGACTGCATATCTCCCAGGTATGATATTTAGTTTGCTGAACCATGTATTAACTCTTTAACTACCAGCTTCTATTTAAAGCCATATAAATATTATTCTGGTATACTTTATTCTCAAAGCCTTACTCTGATATGAAGTAAATGAGTGTAAGACACAAGAAACTCATTTATGCAACATTTGTAAAAACAGTGAAAGAGCAGAATCAGAGTTTGCTCTGCCAAAGTTTCCACGCTTGGATTTATCCCACGTTACGTGTGGTCGAGGGTCCTGGGTTCAGAGTGCAGCTTGCTGGGGACTCCTGGGACAAGCACGCGTGCTTGCATAGACACGTAAATGTGTGCGTAACCAATATACTCACAGAGACATATGTGTGTATACACATACAAATCTTTCCTTGTGTCTATGGGTTTCTGTGTGTCTGTGTATACATATATATTTAGAGAGAGAGAAAGAGAGAGATTGAGTATATATGAGAAAATAATTCGGTTCTCCTAAGATCTGAAATGCCCTCTGGATGTGCTCTCCTCTCTTTACGAAGCACAGCGGAAACCTAGGGAGACCGAAAAAAATGCTATTTTTAGTAATAAATTTCCTAGCTTGTGCTACTAATACCATTGTAACTTATTACACTGAAAGGTATTTGGAATTTAATTAACTTGGCTTTTAATCCTGATTGTTTGCTTTGTTCTTTCTTCCACCATGAGCAACGAAAATGAACCATGTACTTTCACCTTTATTACCAATCAGTGTCCGATCACTTTCACTTTTACATTCTCAGACACGTACACAGTGCTGCTGTGTGAGAATACAGACATTTCTCCTGAAGTCAACAATTCTTTTTGTTAGCAGAAAGAAATTAATAAATAAAAATTCAGGGAACCTTTTTGCTTCGTAAAACAATGTATTTTATGTCACCTTTGTTCATCGCAATTCAAACTATTCCAGTTCAATTCTGCTTTTAAAACTTGTTGTTTAAGATATCCCTGGACTTAATCTGGGGGAGATGCTAGTCTGAGGTCCACGCAGCACACTTCATAACTTCTCCACTGAAATGGTTCCCATGACTGTGGCGCAGTGCTGCAAGTCCGAGTCAAACAAGCGAATTCACACCACCCAAACCTCCTTTCAACTCCAGCCAGTCCAGACTAGTTTTTTCACACTTTGGCAAACCCCAAATGCGGAAGAAGTTGGCCTTTCCACAACAGGCACAGTCATCCTGGGTACACAATGGGGCACCTTCTAAATGCTCTTTCTCCTTCGCCAGCTGTTGACATTTTCTCCTCTAAATTTAAAGCCTGCATCCGAGACAACTTCTTCTTTCAGAAAGAGGAACGTTTTCCCAGTTCTGCCAATGCGTGTTGTCATTTGATATAGGAAGACGGTATTGATAAAACATTGCCTGAGCCAATGGTTATGTCTACCTGTTGATGAAGCTATTGTGGTAGTACAACTCCTTAAAAGAACAGGAAAAGAATAATTGCATTTAGTGACTAATTGACACATGAAAAGAACGGGTTTTAGTTGTCCCTGAAGCAGGGCAGAATCTCTCAGGGCTACCTACAGCTGCAGAAGTTCAGTGCAAGAGGCTGAAGAAAGCACTTACCTCTCTGCTCCTTATTCATAGTACTCAGCTTGTTGTTCAGAACCTGGTATGTTTTTGAAAATATCTATTGATGAGCGTTTCAGTTCTGTTAAGTTTTCGCCAGGTCAATGGTGTTGAATTTTATAATTGCCAGTGCTCAACTGAGACGGCCAGTGCTCAAGACTCGCCTGGACGCAGCCCTGAGTAATGTGCTCTAGGCAATCCTGCCTTAGCAGGGGAGTTGGACTAGATGATCTCTAGAGGTCCCTTCCAACTCAAGTTTCTGTGATTCTGTGAGACAGTCCAATTTCTCCCCGATCTGAGTGCTGGAACTGCTTCTTGATCTCACATCAATACATAAGTGATTTCTGTGTAGGAATGGGAAAATGCTGCTCACGTTATCCATGGTGACACTTCCAGGCAGGCACTGGCCTGCTGTGGAGGACAGGCCTGACAGTTCCTCAAACCAAAATTTTATTTCTCTGTACGGTTCTGCCTCTTATTTGTTCCCCATTCCACTTTCCAATTTGCAGATGTTCCTTCTGCAAGGAACTGGAAAGAAGAAAATCGCAACTTCAAGATTGCACTAGCTTTAGTTCACGTCACTGTAGGACCTTTGACACACGGAGATGAAATAGTGAGTGCTGCTATCAATAAACAATTGTATCTTCCAAGCACTCTTTCCTTGTAGCTTCCATTTGGCCTCTATTAGAACACACCACCCGTGTTTGGCTATGCTGTATTTTTGTTTCCCATCAGGGATACTGAAGTGCACTTTAATGCTTGAGTGGAAATCCCACTCAGCATTATTTGAAAAATGCTCCGTTTGTTAACTAAACAGTTTGTACTAGTGATCACAGAGTCTGAAAGGATATCAGACATTTGAAAATTTATCTAAGGCAAAAACGGCTGGTTGAGATCAATGTCCAGGTTGCAAACTTCATTTTGCTTTTACATACCAGGGATAATGACTCGTATTCTCTGTCTCCATTTCTTTGCATGCACCTCAGTGGGACGGCTCATTTGCAAGCAAAAGAGAATAAAGACCAATGAATAGCAAATTAAATTCTTGCAATTCAGTTTCATCATCCTTTCCTCAAATTTGCAAAACATTTTTGCTAACAACACTTTAAAATCTACAATATATATTTCAGTCCATTTGTAGGTGGTTTCCTTTATTAAATCACAAAACTCTAACTGCAGTATCCTATAATAACAGTCCTAAGAGTGGCAGGGAAATTACTGTAATTTCTCTCCCTGAAAAAACGGGAAAAATCATCCACAAATTCAAAACATGTTTCTGCAAAAATACCCAAAACTCCCTTTTTTTCATTCAAGAGCTCTATTTCCCATGCTGACATTACACACCGCTTCTTGGCATTACAGTTCTCGTTTTCCAGGAGCTACATAATATGATAGTTTAAAAATATGAACCGCAAGTTTTGTATACATTTATGAAATTCTCTCTAGAATTATATTTCATGATACAATGTGATCAATCTCCCTATTTTCATACTTCAAAACAACGTTCCAGCCAGCCATAACATCAGCCTGTAAGAAATATATAGGACATCAACAGAGCTGGCAGGCTGCTGAGACCATGCTTCCTCAGTCTGCTTCCTTACACTTTAAATGTTAACATTGCTTTAACCTTCATGCTTCTGCAAAAGGGCACCAGGGATTTGAAACCTCTCGCGCCGACCACAACCACGTCATGTCAGCGCTCTGAAGTCTTTGTTTTTCTGGTTACCAAGCTAATGGAAGAGGAAAGTGAAGAGTGGGTGAATGAGCTCTCTGCTCAGATTTAGACACCAGGGAAGAAAAGGAAAATGCCTTGCCTTGGGAATAGTTAATCCTTCCGAGCCAGGCTTTGCCAGCAGCATGGCTGGCTGCGTCACGGTGACTTCCCTTGCAGGACGGAAAAGTTCGACACCACTGTTTGCTTAGGGTTGTGTCCAAAGCACAGTCACACCCTGTCAGGAGCTGCAAGCGTGGAAAGCCTTCCCTCAACGCCGGCTCTCTGCAGCTCCAAGGGAGCAACAAAGCGCACAGTATCCCGGTGAGACGGAGCTGGAGCAACGGCAACCACTGAGACCAGGCTTTGTCGCTTAATCGTTCATTTACAGACTTTTGATTTAGGAGCATTTTTTGAAGGTGTAGGCTTACAAAGGAGCAGTGACTTCCGCAGAGTGTCAAAGGGTGTTCTTTCAAGCGCACTTCCTTTTCTAACAGGCTTATGAATTTCCCGTCAGGTTGGTGCTTACTTAGCTCTGAAATTTGTTTTGCCGTAACAAAGTGGAAAAATTAAATTTGCCTAAAATCAAGCACTTCCAGGCCTACCCACGTTTTAAAGTAAGACCTTGATACTGCAAAGCCATGAATCCACCACCACTGTTGCACTTTATGTGCACATTTTGGTGCTTGCAGAGCCAAATTCTGTGTCTACAAGCGGCCTATTTTTCAAAGGCACGCTGTGGAGACAAAGGTTGAAACTCAAATCACTTCACAGCCGTCTGCAAGTCTGCCTCTCTCTTCAGAAGTTGTAAATGTGTCTGAGCAAAAAGCAACAGTTCGCCTATCTGTAAATAATGGGCTTGGATGAAATAGCTCAAATACCTGAAAAAATCCTTGTTTAAAACAGAAGGAACTTCTGGTTCTGAGCACCAGCCTGGAATATTTTGGGGCTGGATTAGTATGCAGGAAGTAAAGAAATGAAAAGGCGAACTGTGGCTTAAAAATGTCATCGCACAAACATGCATGCATATTCTCTCAGGCCCTGCCCGGTGGTTCAGTAATGCAGCAGGCAATGATAATGATACAATTTCATAGCTCCGCTAATCCCAGGGGACGCACAAAATGCTTGACAAACTGATGTTCTGTACGAGCAATAGGCTGGGCCTTTGTGTAGAGGTAGAGGAAGAGATTACAGTACAAATATAGCAAAATCTGTCTGGTGAGCTCAGAAGCAAGTGGAAGCATAACATGTGCCATTCAATGGGCATATTAAAATTTGTATCAGTGGAGAAATTTGGACAACTTTACACTTAATTAGCAGACAAGCTAAAATTGTTCCATTTTGTTTTGGGAGAAACAGAGCAGTGTAATAGGAAACAGAAATCACCTGGAAGACACATAGGCCATTTGTGTGCATAAATCCCTGATTCAGAAGAGAGTAGGGAGGTCTCTGATCTCATTATATGGGGGAGAGAGAAAAATCCAGCCCTGGCAAACTTCATTTATGAGTCTTGTTGTCGAGTTCTAATTTCCCATACTGTTGTCTTTGCTTTTTGCAGTTTGCTTATGATTTTATGAGTAGATGTGATCCTAGTTTATGAAATGACACCGTGTTAGAATGGTGTAAAAATTTTCCTGAGTAAGCGGTCACCCTGCCTGAGCGACGGGTTTTATTTGTGTAAGAAGTTGAGGTCTAGGAAACTAAGTGCTGTTCATGGTTGAAGCCTCTAAAGACAGACTGGCTTTCAGGGAGCCTCACTTGGGTGACTGGATTCATTCTGAGGGAAGTCTGTCCTTTTCAATAGATAGGGAACCTGGTCAGCCCAGGTGTATCATTTGCCTGCCTAACATTAGGCTCACAAGGTCCTCTCCTGCGACAAAAGTGACCAAATTCAGGTAGCTTCTTGATTTGTATTAGAAAAAACCTTAATTTTTAGTGCAATGTAAACGTACATGTTGCCAGGCCAAAAGGAGTGTTCACCAGCTTTATACGTTGAGATATGTCAGCTGCTTAAACACAAGAACAAAAGATTATTTAATAGGCCATAAAAAGCTTGCAGAAAACTTCTTTCAGCCCCTTACCACCTCTGAAACAGAGCAGTCCAAAAGACCAAGAAAGGATATCTTGTGCTTTGAAGATCCTAAGACAGACGACACAGCTGCTTTGCAATGCTATCGTCTGTTGTTTCCCTCTGGCATATTTCTGCAAGTATCTTCAAGAGGTGTTTATCATCTCAATGACAATTTCTCATAAGAAAAAAAGAACTCCTAGTGTTCTTAATGACGACCTTAACTACAGTCTATTGCAGGAATATGGAGCAGCAGCTATCAAGCATCTCTGTTTCACACAGGAAGGGTGCAGGAGCGGGGTGCTGGCACAGATCCCCATGCCCAAGGAATGGTACCTGTGTGGAGGAACCCCCAAGTCTGTGAGGCTGAGAGTGCCCATTTC
This sequence comes from Rissa tridactyla, assembly GCF_028500815.1. Taxonomy (NCBI): domain Eukaryota; kingdom Metazoa; phylum Chordata; class Aves; order Charadriiformes; family Laridae; genus Rissa; species Rissa tridactyla. Next base: position 12,152,378 of record NC_071467.1, on the reverse strand, counting down.
AGCAGTGAGCAAGGTCGGTGCTTGTGCTGGGTGGTGACTCCTCATCTAGCCCTCTCTCAACAGCAGGGCTGAAATCCCAGGCAGAGCACGCAGACGACAGCAGCTCCACTCGTCAGAGTGGCTTAGCCTCATACCTCGAAGAAATCAGGTTAAAAATATTCATCGTGGGAGCACCTGTGACAGTTGCAATCTCATGGCTTATTCAAGGTCTATCAGATGGCAAAGGGACAGATGCTGTGGGCATCTGCAGCATTCACAGACTGTTCATCAACGTTCTGCTACCAATTGTATTCCCGGTTAAATGGGTCAGACAAGGAAGTACATTCACGAATGGAATTGAAGTTTCCTAGACTTCAGAAACTTCAGTGACAGAGGAAATCCTATATTGAGTTGATGTGGTTCAAGAAGGTGGCAGGGAGAGGACTAGAAGCTTTATAGTGAGATCAGTTTGACTCAGAAGAGAGAATGTGTGCTGTGGATTCAAGACTCTTATGGGTGAAAGAGCCCTAGAGAACAGCACAGAAATATTCTTGGTCTCCATGTAGAAGTTGTTAAAGGTGTATAGAGTGAGACGTTCTGATAATCTCTTTATTATTTGAAGAACCATTTTTTTTCATAATGCTTTTATTCCAGCAACAATACTACTGTTCCAATAGCTCTGTCAGAGCTACTGAGCTGTGAGTTAACCCTGCTGTTGCCCTGAGAGAAGAAGGTGAAAGCTACTGAGCTAAAGCAAAGCCTGTGGATAGACCCTTTCAAGCTGCAGAAACCATCAGCTCAGGGGAGAGGAAGTGACTGAAAAAGGAGGCTAAGTGAGACCTAATAATGATTCCCTGAGGAAAACTGCTGGTCAGAGCAATTATCTATGAATCTAGGAAAAGCCATAATTGAGAGGAGAAGAGAGGATTTATTTTAATTCCTCAGTGGGAGTACTTTGGATGGGAGCTAAAGGAATACTTTTCTTTTCTAAGCAAATTCCTAGAAAGTGCAAAGCCATGATGTCCCCAGGATGTTTGGGCCATTTGATGACCAGGGCCACCTCCCAGCCCCAGCTCTTCATTCCTCATTATGGCACATTATGGGACAATTGGAACATTAAATATGTTACATTCATTATGGAGAGCTATGGCCTATAAATGTGACTGCGTGGGATATCTGGTTTCTAATGCAGGCTATGAAGGGATGTCCTTTCCTACCATGGTCAGGGAGGAGCTGACAGGCTCATCAGAGACTTCAAAAAACCTCAGCCTTTCAGTTAGCAAGAAGCCCAGTGCTTTCATGTACCCAATTTGTTATAAGGGGAATTCCATGCAATATTGCTGGGAGTAGTTATGAGGCATTAGCTGCCATCTGATTTCAAAAAAGTCACTCATTTCTCTGCTGCAGTTCACGAATGATCATCTACACACGATACGTCCCCGATCAACTGTCATGGAAAGTCGCCTTTTGATTTCACTGGGCTTTAGATTTGGCTCGTGAGAGGCCAGGGCAGATAATAGAATAATGTGTTTATTAGGAGTGATTATTAGTGACTATTTTCCTCCTTTGAAATCAGAAGAGAACTTTACTTACTTACTTACTTTAATCAAAGCAGTAGAGCATTTCAGCAATCTGTACATCTGTCCGTATAGAGTTACAAAATAGGGGAAATTCACAAAGGTGCCATTTTTCTTTGCAACTCCTTTATCTCAGTGAAATATAGTTAAGCAAACCTGTCACAGAACACACTGCTGTACAATGATGTATAAATTGACCAATGTTCCTATTAGGAATTCTTGCCATAAGTTTTGCAGCAGAGGGGAAGGGCAGACTAGAATTGTGTTGAAAAGCACTGGCATTGGTGGTTAAAAAATCACTGCTCCTTTTAAAACCCCGTCTTGTGTCTTTACTAGGCTGTACCACGAGACACTTACAAGCTGTGTTATATTAAAATGTTTAATTAGAAATATGAGTTATGCCTTGCATGGCAACAAGAAACCACCATAAAAAATCAAATAATGTATGTTCTGATAGTCTCAGACTATCAGAGCAGTCATGCATAAGTTCAAATCCCTTTTCAGTGGGACACTGATTAAATTCTTTGATGAATCTAGGCCCATGCACTCAGCAGCTTCTTCCCTTTCTCAGCATGGGTTTAGTTATGCGAAGCCAGAAACGGCCTTTGTATGTCCAGAGTTTGGGAGCACATTCAGATGGAATCTAGCCTTGCACCTAGGGTTAGACCTCTGCAGTAATTCAACTCTACTTGTTCCGGCTTTGAACAAAGACTGGCAGGGCTAGGGAGTTATGTTACTCTCTACAAGTTGAGGAATCAGCTTTCCATGTGGCACTATCCTCCCACCCCCTTTCCCACAGGAATTGCGCAATGTAAGTTAAGCTTGTGCCTTCGCCATTATCTTGCTCTAGTGGCTCGGTTCCAACACGCGGCTGTGTACCACCTCATTATTTATACCCTGCTAGCATCTTATTTAGTACCTCAGCTTCCATCACAAACGTACTGGGATAACTGCTTTTTCCTGGTTAAGAGACTCATTATAATTGCAGCTTCTCTGCAGGGGTCAGCGCCTCCTCCCCATGAATATGATAAGGTGCTCTGAGTGCCACCTCACCTGCAAATGGTGTTTTTCCCTGCAGAGTCATTTCCCACGGGCTACAAGCTGCTATTGAATTTCTGCAGTAATATTTTAATTTAATAACTTAATTCAAGATTTAATGGCTTTCTTTCCTGTGCTTTGTAGTATAATTAATTCATGCGATGGGGATCTGAGATGCATCTGGGCATGCAAGGGCTGGAAACAGGTAAACCTGCATTAGGGCCTATTGAAGGTGGGCAAATGCAGAATTGTGTGTGGAAAGGAGAGACTATTTTATCCTCAGGGATAATCAGAAAATTGTTAATGATTGGGTATGTCTTTTAATCATATTTGTAGTTTGTATTGGTAAAACCAACAGAAGGCTGGTCCACTAACACTTAAGGTGGCTAAGTCCTAGGGTTCCTAGGCCCAGAAGATCTGGCCTGATGCCTTCAAACATCCTCTTGCATGTGTGCGTGCATGTCCAGGAGCTGTGGGCGCTCCTGCCTCTTGAAAGCGTAGCTCAAGCACATACTACAGAGAACCTTGGAGCCTGACACTGAACAGTTCACCATGGGACTTGGTCTTCTTGGCTTACTTAGAGCTGTGGCACTGTGCATATCAGATTAAAAAGATAAGGCCTGTCACTGTCATTGAAAATTCTGAATTGCTGGAAGAGCTGAAGCCTTGGTGTCTCACACCTCCAGAGAACACTGTAACCACAAGACTGCCAGCTATCTGAAGGCAGAGGTTTCTTGTTCCCTGCTGGTAATGCTCTTCTGCTTTTATATGGTAGGTCAAATATTCACTGATCCAAAGAATACAAATGGCTCTGCCCCTAAGTCCTGGTTAGAGCATTTGCTCAAGTTCTATGTTCAAGACTATGCTTCGGATTAGGCAGAGCAGAGGTTTGAAACCACTTTCCAGGCAAACACTTGAGCTGCCCACTTATCTGTGAGTCCAGGCATGGATCTCTCGTTTCTTCAGTTTGCAGTGAGGGCTGAGGAACCCAGATCCAAGAGACAGGTTGTAGCCCAGAACACCATGACCAGGTGTGCGCACCAGCCTGCCCCACAACTGTACATTTCCTCCTTCTGCACATCCCTTTCATAGAAGCATTGCTTTCTCAAGGAGCTGAGGAACAAAAGCACAGAAAACACAAAGAGGAAAAATCAGAGGATCAGAGGTGTTTCACAGAGTAACACCTTTGGGTGTCATGGATATGCTTCTCACTGTATGCAGTACTGAGGTTCCCAGCAGAGCATCGTTTCACCATTGGACATGACCAACAGCTCCAGTAGAAGCATTGTAAAGAATCAATCATAGAATATCTCAAGTTGGAACGGACCCATAAGTATCACCGAGTCCAACTCCCTGCTCCTTGCAGGACTACCTGAAACCAAACCATATGACTAAGAGCATTTTCCAGACACTCCTTGAACTCTAACTGTCTTGGTGCCATGACCACTTCCTGGGGAGCCTGTTCCAGTGACCAGTCACCTTCTCAATAAAGAGCCTTTTCCTAATGTCCAATCTGAACTTCCCCTGATGCAGCTTCATTCCATTCCCTTGTGTCCTGTTGCTGGTCACCAGAGAGAGGACATCGGCACCTCCTCCCCCGCTGCCCTCCTTCAAGAAGGTGTAGACTGCCATGAGGTCACCCCTCAGCCTTCTCTTCTCCAAGCTGAACAAGGTAAGTGGCCTCAGCTGCTCTTCATAAGTCTTGTCCTCAAGGCCTTTCACCATCTTGGCTGCCCTGCTCTGGGCACACTCCAATAGTTTGATGTTCTTCTTATATGGAGGCGCCCCAAACTGTACACCGTATTCGAGGTGGGGCTGCACCAGTGCAGTGTAGAGTGGTACAACCACCTCCCTTGATCAGCTAGCTACGCTGTGCTTGATGAACCCCAGGACATGGTCGGCCCTTTTGGTCGCCAGGACACATTGATGGCTCTCGTTCAACTTGCCATCAAACAAGAATGCTGCCAACTGCCTTCTATTGGAGCTGAACAAGTTGCTTATGAAGGCCTATTCTCCACAGACACGATTTACATAAGCACTGCACACATTTCTCTATGTGCTGTCAAGGTGCCTTGATCCTTCTCCCCGGAGGCTCATCTTCCTCTCTACAGTTTCTGTGGTGACCAGGTACACTTGTGTACCTGTTTTGCTCAATTAAACCTTTTCCAGGGATGTGAGTCATCTATTTCATGGTCCAGAACATCCTTATTTCATTTCCTCTGCCCTCTGGTGCCTGACTTGATTAATACTGTGTAAACACCTTGAGACCTAATTGCACTAACTACTGTACAGAAAGAGCAGAGCTTGTCCCAGAATGCTTGTTCTGAATAGGACAAGCCCAGGAGCACGGGAAAATTAGAGACACCCCTGACTTTTATAAGAACCTCAGTTAACTTGGTTCTTAACAGTTCCGGTTAATTTCCATTGATGAACTTGATACAAGCAACAAATTCTGGTTCCAACACAGGGATGGACCACAGTCCTTAGTAAGTAAGACCCAGAGCGACTTAGTAAGTCTTATTGACCGTTTGACATGGGTTTCTAGCAAGCTCCAGACCCTTCTAACAAGCTCTGCCAGCGTTTCCTGATCAAAGGGTGCTTTGACTTCTTCATTTCCGTCTGACTCCTGACCAGGAGGGTCAAGCACCCTTTCAGCAGGTGTTAGGGAGAAGCCCCTGTAGCTGCTGGGCCTGGCGTACAGCTAGCAGCCTGTGGCCAACAGACGCAGCAGTTGGCACAAAAGGGGCCAGAAGCTCTGCTGAGAACAACACGCGGAGATTCTCGGCATTGGTGGTGATGTGCCACAGGGCACGGTCCCCCACACCTGCACACAACTGTCCCTGCAATATCAGGGCATGTCTCAGCCCAAGCTCCTGAGAAAGCGTATGGGGTCTCCATTCCCAGCTGCTGGCAGTGGGGCAGACGGGCGGCCTGTGTGTGGAGCGGCCGGGGCTGCCCCGCGCCGGACACAGCCGGTCCCAGCCGGTCCCAGCCGGCTCCAAGGGCCCCAGCGCAGGACACAGCTGAGCCCCTCAGCCAAGCTGGGGGCGCCGGGGGGAAAAGAGGTTTGCGAAAGGGCCGAAGGCGGCCCAGGCAGAGGAGGAGGAAGGCAAGGAGGGAGCAGCAGCAGAGGGAGCCCCAGGGCGGAGGAGGAGGAGGGCAGGAGGTGCTGCAGGCCCGGAGCAGGGATCCCCTGCAGCCCTGCAGAGACCCCGCTGGAGCAGAGACCCCCCCTGCAGGCCGGGGAGGGCCCCAGGCCGCAGCGGGGGGATATTTCCTGCAGGAGCTGCGGCCGTGGAGAGCCCAGGCGGGAGCAGGTTGTCCCTGAAGGACTGCAGCCCGGGGCAGGGCCCGCGCTGGAGCAGGGAGAGGGCTGAGGAGGGAGGAGCGGCCCCGAGGGGCTGGCACGGACGGACCCACACCCCCATCCCCAGCCCTGTGCTGCTCAGTGTAGGGTGAGAGTTGGGGGGAAAGTGTTTTATTAATTTTTGTCTGTCTTTCTCACCATTCAAATCTATTTCAATTGACAATAAATTTAATTTTCCCTATGTTGAGTCAATTTTGCCCATGACAGTAATTGGTAAGTGATCTCTCTGTCTTTATCTTGACCCATGATCTTTTCCATCTTATTTTCTCTGTCAGTAGGAGTAAGAGAACGACTGGGGGATTTGGGCCCTTAGCCAAGGTTGACTCACTACGGGGAAGATGCAGCTCTGCAGGTCTCAGGCCACAGGGCCCTCTTGCTGGGGCTGAGGAATACGGGCCCCCTGTCTGCATGTGTATGCTGGTGAAGAATCCATGTCACCAAGAAAAGGAGCTGCAGCAGGAAGTCAGTAGACTGTGCAGCATCGGAGATGATGAAAAGGAGGTTGACTGGATCCTCTGCAAGACCCAGATACAAAAGGAGTCTGAACCCCCAGCTGGAAGGAAGGACAGGTTGAGTCTGTGCTTATTGAATCGGAAAACAGACACTCCAGTGATGGTGAAAGCTGGAAACTTGCCACTTTTGGAAATGGGAGGAAGGCTCCTGCTTTTCCTGAAGACTTGCAACTATAGAATACATATATTGCCCTGGTGGCAGATGAGTGGCTGGGAGCTCTGTGCAATGAAGCACTTCAGCCATGTATGCCTAAGCCAGCATGAGGAGGGAGCAGTGTATGACAGCAGGGGGGTCACTCCCTGCATTTGGGGACTTAGGTTCCCATCTGCTAACCTGACCTGCTGTCTGGGGAGGTTTGCTGCTCACTCAGGGCTCAGATCTGGGACGTAGAGAGGCTACCAAGGCTTGTCCATCCCTCAGACTATTACCCCATGCTGCTTTTCAACACGGGCACCAATGACATGGCTGGGGAGATCTGGAGCATATCACAAATTAATACATCACTCTGGTGGCTAAGAGCATGGAGGAGGCCCAGGTGGTTTTCTCTTTGATCCGGCTGGTGAGTGGAAAGAGCTTGAGATGGACTGGATGGATCCTGCTCATCAATGACTAGTTGTACAGCTGGTGTGAACAAAAGGGATATTTGGCTTCTATGACTATGGGACCTTCTTTGAGGTTCCAGGACTGCTGGGAGAAACGGTATCCACCTGACCAAGAGGGGAAAAATGTATTTGCCAACAAGTGGTCAGCTTGGTGAGGAGTGCTTTAACACAGGAATGATGAAGAAGGAAGATCAAGAACTACAATGAAGTAAGTGGCAAACTGGGTGGTCAAGCAATGGGTGCAGATTGATGTGGACAAGAGAGGCCTTAAAAACAGCAGAAGTAGAGTCATGCAAAGTGTATGCACAGAAATAAGACAGTGTCTATAGGACAGCTCTGTAGGACAAGGTCTCTGGGAAATAAGCATGCTGGTGGGCTCTCTGCAGTGCCTCTACATTAATGCATGCAGCATGGAGATGACAGGAACTGGAGGTTTGCATGAAGTTGCAGGGTTATGATCTCTCTGAGATCACAGAAATGTAGAGGAAAAACTCACCCAACTGAAAGCTGCACTGGATGGATACAGCCTCTGCAGGAAGGACAGACTGGGATGGCGAGGAGGTGAACTTGTCATTTACACAAAAGCAGCAGGAATCCATGGAGCTCTGCCTGGGGATGGGTGATAAGCCTGCTGAGAGTTTATGGGTCAGGGTTAGCAGGCAGACCAATATGGGCAACGTTGTGGTGGGTGGCTGCTACATACCGTCTGATTGGAAAGAAGTAGATGAGGCCTTTTTCAGTGGACAAGTGGAAGAAGCCTCATGATTGGAGGCCCTACTCCTCATGGAGGACCTGAACCACCCCAGTATCTGCTAGAGAGGCAACACAGCAGTGCACAAACAATCCAAGAGGTTTATGGAGTATATTGATGACAAATTCCTGACACAGGATTAAGGAGCCAGTAAGAGTAAATGCTCTCTGGAGCACACTTACAAGGAAGAATTGTTTGGGGATGGGAAGGTCTGGGCAGCCTTGGCTGTGGTTACCACAAGATAGGGTGGTTTACAATTTTCAGAGGCAGGAACAAGACAAAATAGCAGTATCACAACCTGGACTTCATGAGAGCAGACTTTGGCCTGCTTAGGGACCTGCTTTGAAGAATCGCATGGACACAGTCCTGGAGAGGAGGTTGATAACACATGGTTGGTGTTCATCAGTCACCTCCTCTAAGCTCCCGAATGGTCTATTTCTATGTGCAAGAAGTCAAGCAAAGGTGCCATGGATGATCAAGGAGTTCTTGGCAAACTCAAAACATTAAAAAAAAAAAAAAAGCATATAAGAGGTGCAAGTTTGCTTGGAGATGTCATCAGTCTCCATCATTGGAGTTATTAAAAATCTGACTGGATGGAGCCATGAGTAACCTGCTCTAGTTGCCCATGGTTTGAGTAAGAAGGTGAATTAGATGATCTCCAGAGGTCCCTCCCACCCTTAAGCACTAAGCAATCAGTCTTGCAAATTAAGACCTAGGCTGCCTGCCTTTATAAAGACAACCTGAGGAGGTGTCAGTGGTGGGCAGCCTTTCTTTATACAGCATCCTATAGATCTGAACATAGTTTCAGGATGGAGGAAGACTGAAAACTTATTTCCTTTGCTGCCTGGGGGCGATGGGGATTCAGCCTTCCTATCACTTCCAGATTTTGTGGTGTGAGGACTTTCAAGAGTGCTCTGCTGGAAGTGATCCACAGTGCAGAAAAGAGGGAACTGAAAAGAAAGCCTCTCTGCAGAAGTCCACCAGCTCAGAATAGACAGCCGGGAGTGCAGACACCACATCACAGTCCATGTCCCTGTAAACGACTTTTACAATAACCTATTTCTAGCTCAGGTGCATTCTGAAACGAAAGGGCACTGCAAATGTTCTTTTTAAAAAGCTCCTCTTTGGTATCTGAGGTCAGATACATTCTGGGAGCAGCCAGGAGGCTGAATCCTGCTTGCTGATCTCCCTCTCTATGGACACGTAGGCTGTGAGAGAAGTCATGAACTGCTTTACTTTATGTACCTGGAGAAACTTCTGGGTGAGAAAAAGTCCCAGAACCTAAAGATTCTGGAAACACTATGGTAAATAAATTAAGAAGAAAAAAAGATAATAATCAAGCCTCAGAGTTTAATGGCCTCCGGTGCTAGGTGGCAGCTGCGTGGGGATTTTCAGGTATTGATTCAGTCACCCAACTCACATTTTTAGTTCTTCATGTTCTTTTTTCAGATCTAATATCAGACACCTGAAAATTCAGGCACTCCTGCAGTCACACAGAGCACAGCTGGGTGCTTCATACATCTTGTTCAGAGTCACCTAAGTCCATGACAGAGATAGAAATTAAATGTTGTGGTGGAATCCCACCTGGGGCCCTGAGCCTTAAAAGCTGCTGTCTCTTTTATAAGAATTTGTCTCACTCTGTCACACCTGTGAGAAGGCTGTCAAGGACTGCTGCAACCCACAGAAAGGCTAAGATCTCCACCGGTACTTTCAGCAGAAGTCTTATCTTGTTACAGCTAAATTTCCTCAGGATGGTTTCACTCAAAGTATTCTTGCTTGAGCCGACTTGGTGCTTTGGTGTGAGATTCAAATAGCTCTTTCTGGTCAGGATCTCAGGGAGAAGTACAGTTTGTCTGTTGTATCCCTGTTTCCATCATTGTGGATGTGCACACAGTGGAAGGCTTTGATGAATTAAGAACCATTACTCTATGGATATAACAACACAATGAACCACAGAATAGTTACACTTGGGTTTGGGGCCTTAAAGATCCTCTAGTTCCAACCCCCCCTGCTACGGGCAGGGACATCTTACACTAGTTCAGGTGGCTCAGAACGCCATCCAGCTGTGCCTTGAACACTTACAGGGACAGGGCATCCACAGCTTCTCTGGGCAACGTGTTCCAGTGCCTCACCACCCTCACAGTAAAGAATTTCTTCCTAATATCAAACCTAATCTAATCTTTCAGTTTAAAACCGTTACCCCTCATCCTATCACTACACTCCCTGATAGAGTCTCTCCCCATCTTTCCTGTAGACCTCTTTTAGGTACTGGACCAGTCTATAAGGCCTCCCTAGAGACTCTTTCTCCAGGCTGAACAACATCAACTCTCTCAGCTTGTCCTCATAGGAGAGGTCCTCCAGCCCTCGGATCATCTTTGTGGCCCTCCGCTGGACCCACTCTAAGAGGTCCATGTCCTTCTTATGTTGGGGTCCCCAGAATGACCCTCATCACCTTCAGTATGAAACATCCCTGCACCTGCTGCAGGTAGAACACCGATCCCTGGAGCTTCCACGAAACAAAACATCACACAAACTGAACAGTTGTACAGATTTCCCCGAAACTCCCTGTGAGTTCTGATGATCTCTCGTTTCTCCCTCTCCCAGACACTACATCTGTTCCTTTAGCAGTTGCTGGCAGACAAGACAAGCCCGGGTGCCAACTAATACTATATGATCTTCTGCAGAATTCATTTTCCACTTTTAAAATTAAATTATGGGCCAGATCCTCATCGGATTTAATACAACTATTGCCTATTAAGCAGATGATGGTCTGGCCTTGCACAGAGGTTATTCTTCCTCTCTCTTTGGAGCAGGAACACAACCAAAGAGTTAGATTTTGATCTGACACGTGAAGCCAGTTGAAAACATTGATTGTTTTGTGTCTGATGCATCCATCATGAGAAATCGTTATTTTCCCAAAAAAGCTGGGGAAAAACACACCATTCAAAAAAACAAAGAAAAGAAAGAAAGGTTGTAAAAGATACTATAAATCTTTTATTTCTTTTTAGTTACTATGCAATGCCCTTCATTTTGAAGGAAATGGTACAATCAATGATCTGTACTTCTTTCTCAGGAAAAGAAGATATTTGCACTAACAATTCAACATTTACTGACAAAAGACAGCTTACAGAAAACGCTCATGGTCGGGGGGGAATAATCATAGTTCGTGATTACACTTGTTATTGTGGATGATTCCATCAAGTGTTACAATGTCAGGAATTTCAAGTGTGCATTTAAAGAAAGCTTCTAATTCAATATTAATGCAAAAGAAACATCTAAACCACTGGTGTTTGAAGCCACCCCAATTTCTTCCTATCCACAGTTTAAAAAAAAAAATCTAATCTGAAAATCTAAGCCCATCATACAATACACCTGGCCTTATCACTGCACGTTGATTTATAAGAATAGTGAACACATACTCAATTAACGATAGATTTCTTACAAATAGAAACTGCGGTTGGAAACAACGTATTTCCTACCTCTACTTAGTTACTAGTCTCTGATCTGTTATACAAAATTAAAATTGTGCTTTCAAAAAAATATTTGTTCCTACGTGGCTGTTAGAATTATGGTTGGTGCTGTTAATTGTCAGAAAAGCACAGGTGGGAAACCACTCGACAACACACTTCACACACCCAAGGACAGACCTTTGGTAAAACTTAACCAAAGGAGAAGAGAAAAAGAAAACCACTATTACATTCAAAATCTGAAATATATTCATCACATAATATTACCTATTTTTGTACTGAGAGAGGAATATTGAATTTAAATGAACAAAACTTAAGAAGTTTGCCTAGGGTTTCATTAGACAAAACAACTGAAAGTTTACTTCCATAGCCTAGGGTCTTTCAGTCTGAAGAATATATTTTTCCAAGTAAGAAAACATAGTTTTTGAAGTATTTTGGGGGTATTTTCCCTCCCTACCCTGCAACTGCCTACTGTGTTGGCCAGGTGAGCTCTGGAGAGTTGCTGTAATCAATACTTTGCATTCACACAGAATCAGGGAGAACTTGAAATAGTCTTCAGCTTATGTCCTTGTTCACTGCCATGGAAGGCGAATGTCTAAATTGTGTTTTTAAAATTACTCAATCAAGGCATAATTGTAGGTTTTACTATAAAGCCTTTTCCAAGACATTCTTTGCATCTAACACAGCAATACTCCAGGGAAATAAGACTGCTCATCTACATTTCCAAGCTGGAGCTACATTTACACATCTGGGGCTTACTTAGTCTTGCCAGCCTTAACACATGCATAATGATATTCATGGCAGTCATCGTATCAGTAGCAGTAGGTATGCCCAAATGAGTAAATTCATATAGATGATTAAGTGTTTGCACAATCAAAGGGCTTTTAAAACAAATGATATTTAACTTTATATGCTAAAAACGCAAGGGAAAGTTCGAGCATGACAAGACAAAGATACCAGAGAACAGTCTGCAGCACGATCATCAGCTTAGTTTATAACTACTGTGTAATACACCTCTCACCAAATCAGGGCAGCTCCTGGATTTCCAGAGGGAAACTGGGGCCAAAGTTTGGGCTGGATTCCACGAGCCTTGTTTGCACAAGAGGCCCTTTGAGAAACAGCTTTCACAGCACTACTTGTTCTCCCCCAGTGATTATGCAACCTCAGATCCTCCATCCCTCCACCAGAGACCCCAAGATTGACATGCCAGGCCCTTATTCACAAAGAAATGTAAATATACACTTAACTTCAAGCACATGAATAGTCTTATTGATTTACCAAGTGGCTCCTGGTAGGGTCTACTCACAACTTCAAACTCCAGTATAGGCTTAGGACCTTTGCTGAACCAGAAGTTCTGCAGAAGGATCGCACCTGAATTTCTATATGTTACAGAAGAAGATGCAGAGAAGAGCACTTTTATCTATTCTTTTCCCCTCTCTTCTGTGATCCACACAAAAGTCTTGAAGTAGACACATACACAAAAAAGTCTGTTTTTCTGGGAAACCTTTTTCTTTAAAAATCAAGCTCTAGAAATCCCAGCCTAAACTGCAGACAGTAACTGAGTACAATACAGCAAAGACAAGAAACTAAGCAGTTGTGACGTGCTTCCACAGCAATTCCTCTTCTCACATCCAGCTCGTTATGGGTCTGTGGCTTTAAAACCAGGCTGCTTAGAAACACTTGCAGTGGTGTTTAGTAGCACCTATTAAATAACACTTCCTAACCAACAGGTAGGGAAAACAGACCCGCCTGTTAAAGACGCAACAGTTGCATCTTTATCTGCTGGAATAAAATCTCTGGATGGAGGAAGCCCCCTTCCAGACTAAACAAAAAAATTCCAGGCTTCACCCCCCTCTTCTACTTTTGCACTTAATGGAATAGCAGGAGACAGAATAAACCCCCAAACATAGCTTGCAGAGAAATTTAAGGATTCCAAATATCTATTTATTTTTTTCTTTAAATACTGAACACCTGTGTTCAGTAGGTGTCAGAGGAGCATATAGGTTTTCCAACACAGCAGAATGCGCTGTCTCACTGCTTTGCCGTGAGACAAGCTCCCCCTTCCCTCTCCGTCCTGGCAAAGCAGTGCAAGCTCTGGGAACCTTTGCTAAGGCCCTGTGCCTGGGGGAATTTATCCCAAAAGGCATGACTGGTACAGGGAAGCACGAAGATCAGCACAAGACACGATTTCAGTTGGTTAAAGAAGTTTTGCTCTCCATTCCCAAGCAGATTTGGTCCTTCCTTTTTTTTTTTTTTTTTTTCCTTTTTATAAAGCAAAAAGCAAAAAAAAGACAACAGAAAACAAAGCCAGACTATGCAGGGTATCTCCGAAGGAGAAGAATGGCTAAGTGTCACAGTTCTGATGTTTTAGACACAAGGGAAAAATATTTTCACAACTATTTTACTGTTTAGTACCCTGTAGATACATAATATTTGACATTTATAGCAGTTTCTATACTTTATGACCTAGAATATACTTTAGATCACTAATGAAAAATAAACCCATTCAGAGGACTGGAAAATAATGTGCATAACAACTTACTTTCAAATGCAAGGTTATGAAGGGATTTTTTTTTTTTTAACTTTCAAAAATATCTGTAAGAAAATATTATTTTACATACCTATATTACACAGTGAAATAAACTTTGTTATGTACAAGGTTTCAGTACGAAAGAAACCGCAGCCAGACATTTACTCATGGTTTAGATAATCTCAGTTGTCTCATATCAGTCAGTACAACAGAGAGATTCTCCTTCACTCTTTTTCGGACTATTTCAGTGATCATTTCAGCTTTTAGTGGTTACTAGTAGTTGTATAAAACTTGTGTGCAGACATCCACATATTAACCCCATTACAGTTAGATATGGGGAGTTATTATGCTCTCAAAGCAAGGTTGCACATCTGCTTGGCAACCACAGTAACTTGAGTATTAACTCAATTGCATATTGGAGGAAAAAAAAGAAGAGAAACTTAGTGCAAACACCTGAGCTATAGCATTCTAACGGAGCTTGTTAAACTCTCCTTTGGATCTGGGTATTTCACAGCCACGAAAGCATGGGAGTCGTTAAGGAAACTGTGTATGGTGTATTTGCATAACCCTAAGAGTTATTTCTCCTCCTGAAGTGAGGATGAAGTAGTCTTTCACAGGTTTTGCCTCGCTTGTGAACTTTAGGCAGAAAACACACCACCACAATCTACTTGGCTCATATCGGCAACGTTGCTTCATATAGTCCTAACTAAGCAAAAGCCGGTATCTACCTATTCTTAAATGACAAACTTTGCTCCCGTCTCAGGGGTGGAAAGGACGTGAAGTACTTTGCTATTTGTGGTGTAACTGTAAACAATGTGGGGAAGACGGTATTAACTATGCTTCAAGTTCACATCACACAGTTAGTTTCCATTATTTAAATGAACTCAAGCTTATCTTCAAGTTCACCTCATCACCATTGTGCTTTAAGGGGAAGGAATTTTGCATGAGAAACTGCCTCCAAATCAGTGTTTGCTCACACACTTCAGATCCCAGGACAAAGATCTGACAGTGCTGCCTGTGCGGGAGACCAGTTCAAGAGTTGAAAACAAGTTCAGGGAATATTCGAGGCAGGCAGCGCCACGCTCCCCCTCCCCTCCTATTTAATGAGGGACTTGTGCAACAACTTTGGAGGCATGTCCTCTCCATTTCTCTAATGCTATAGCTCAGCTGCATACCATAAAAATTAGGAAAAATGGAAACAATCCCTAATAAAGAGGAAATTGCTTTGCAGTAAGGAAGGAAAGAAGGAACACCCAAATCCCCTGCCTGTGATGCCTTCCAGCCTGTGCTCCCTCCCATCACAGCTGTGTTTACTGTGGTGCAGAACCTGTGACGTGGTCACGGCCAGGAGCACCCAGCCAAGAGGCCACACTCTCAAGGGACAGCTTACTCAAGACATACTCTTGCACATGAGCAACCTGCTTCTCTGCCTGGATGTACAGCAGATGTAACTGGGAGCTCTACCATTTGCTTTAGGGGAAGCCAGGCAGCCTGGAACAAGCACTGGCTTAGCTTGGGATCTGCCTGTGAGAGTCCCAGCACACACCAACGTACAGACTCCTTTATCAGGGTCACAAACTTCCTCCTCCCCTGGGACCGGTCAGCAGCAAATACATCTTCTGTCCTCAAAGCCACACACGGCTAGCAAAGGAGGAGGTCCCCCAGCCCACTTGCAAGTTCCTATCAATTAAGAAGGCAGCAGGCACATCAAACCCATTTCATTAAAATTAGTGGAGATTTCTCCCCTATGCCTTTCTGAGGGGCTGGCTACCAAGCCATGAAGCCTTGCAGCAGGCAAGCAAGCAACTCGTTGCAATACCAACAGGAGCCACAACTGATGGGAAACAGGGGAGGAGAAGGGAAAACAATATCCTCACGCTTCTCAGCTACCAAACTAATCATGTGCTCCGAGCTACGTGGCCATGTCCTGAAAGTTGTTGGTTCCTTCTTAATAGTATTAAATACTCTTAGCTTCTGCTGATAAGTAGATGTCAAAGGCATTTAGCATCTCGTAGGGTCAGGCCTACTGGCAGATGGTGGAGGGAAAGGCTATGCATGAAGAGGGCCGAGAGGAAGGGAAAGAGTTGGGAGTGGAGAGGGGTAGAATTGCCCTGAGTTTTATCCTCTACAAATGAGTCAGTGGTTTTATCATCAAGCACTGAAGGAGTTAAGCACTAAAGCACAGACACTTAATCAGCTTTCCCCCTTCCTTTCACATGTGATTGGAATGAAGCTGCACCAAAGCGGCCCAAAGGGCTTATAACAGCTCAATTTCGCAGCCTTCAGTTTTAATCCCCATCACCCAGGCTAAGCAGCATGGTGGTGCTGAGGCTGCTACTCCACAGCAGTCCGAGCACCTGGATGATGATGATTATGGTCTTCCTCCTCCTCTTCCTCCTCCTCTGCAGCCTGCAGGTGGCTGGAGAGCTCCTGGATCACAGCAGCCCTACCAATCTGGTCATTTCTCCTCTTCTCCATAATCAGATCCTCCAGGCTCTGAAACTCCAACGTGTGGCTGCGCTTGTCACCCAGCCGGATCTGCAGTCGGTAGGGCTGCTTGCCTATGCGCAGCTCCCCGCCGATTTTAAACTCCCGCTTGCCGTACCGGCACCAGGCAGCGAAACACTCAGAGTTTCTCCAGCTCAGGTCTCGGTCCTTGCAACCCACCTGCTCCAGAGCGTTGCGCACCACCACAGCTGGGCTGAGGGGTTTGTAGCGGTACAGCTTGTTGGCAATGCGGCCCCGTCTGCCCTGGCTGGCGTCGGTGAGGAAGCTGTTCACCACCTCCAGCCTGTGCAGGTGCACAACTTGAAAATCCCCCACGTAGACCACCCAGTGCGGATACTGGGCCTGGCACACAAATTCCACCAGGTCACCCGGTTTGCACCGATTCAGCAGGTTCTCTGGGGTGTAGGTGCTCAGGTGTCCCCCGCCTCCTTCATCACCCTCCTCCGGCAGCGCGTCCTCCTCAGAAAAGCTCTTCTGGTAAATACACTCATCCCGGTAGTAGACTGAGCACTCCACCTCGTGCAGCTGGGGATCGTAGGGCTGCAGCGCAGGGTTCTCCCCCCCGAGGTCGTGCACCGAATCCTGCTGCTGTTCCAGCTCATCGTCATCATTCGAGAAGATGTAGGAGACCCCGATCCTGGGCCCTTCATCCCTGTCCATACCCGTCGGGTCGGCCGTGGGAACTTCCTTGTAGTTCAGATGGGTCAGCTTCTCCACCTGGTTCCCCATGCCCGCTGCAACGACAGGACGCACGGCGGGGCCATGAAAGCAGGCACGGGGTGAGCGGCTCCCGGAGGAGCACGGGGGTAGCGGAGCACGGTCCCGTCCCGCCCCCCCCCCCCCCGCACCCCACCCCACCCCTCCCCGCTGCAGCGCAGCCCCCGGGGGTCGCAAGAGCCCCTTGGGGAGGGGCGGCGGTGGCCGCCGGCCTGGGGGGTGCGGACTCCCCACTACCTGTACGGAGGAAGGCGAGGCGGCACCGCCACCTGTGCGGCGGCGGCGAGGAGGAGGAGGAGGAGGAAGGCGGAGGAGCCGCCGGCAGGCACCGAGCTACCTGTTAAAGGGGGGGGGATGCTGCAAACACCGGGGGAGGTCCGAGTTGGGGACGGCCGAGCTGCGTCCCCCCCCCGCCCCGCAAGCCGCGCAGCCGGTAGCCGAACCGGAGCTACCGGCCAGGTGCCTTCCCCCACCCGCCTCCGCGCCCTCCCCCGGCACCGGGCGGCTGCAAACTTACCCGGCGGGGGAAGGCAGCGGGGCGGCGGGAGCGACTCTAGGGCGAGCGGGCGGCGGGTCTGGGCGAGCGGTGCGGCTGGATCATGGCCCCGGCCCGGCTCCGCGCTCCCCCGCGCAGCAGCGGCGCCCGTGCGCCGCGCTGGGGCCGTGCAACAAGCGCCGGAGAGGCACGGCCGAGGGGAGGGAGGCTGGATCCGGCTGCGGACGCCCCGGCGAGCGCTCAGCCCCCAGCATTTAAAGAGGCAGCTCTTTTTTTTTTTTTCCTCCTTTTTTTTACTTCCACCCCCCCCGCTTCTTTCCCCCCTCCCTTTTCCTCCTCCCCGCACCTTTTTTCCCCTCTCCTCTCTCCTACACGCCAAGCGCTGTGCTCCCCGCCGGGGCTGATCTGCGAGCGGAGGTCGGCGCCGCGGCTGCAAAGCTCTTCTTGGTGTGCAACACACTCACACACAAACTCACACACCCCCCCACACCCTCGCGCACGGCCCCTTTAAGGGAACGGTGCCATAAGCCAGCCCAAACCGCCAGTTTGGAGATAGGGGGGAGGGGGGAGTAACTGGGAGCCGGAGTTTGCCCGGGACAGCACCGAGAGGCGATGCAAAGCCTCGGTGCGGGGCCGTGGGAATCATCCCCGCGGCCGCGGAGGGGCGCGCAGCGGCGCGCAGCTGCGGCGGGGGACGCGGTCGCCCCGCAGCCCCTCTCCGCGGGGGCGCCGGGAGGTGCCTCCTTGGGGCCGCAAACAATACCAGGGAAGTTGTAAAGCGAACAAAATCAAAGAGCCCGGCTCTCCTGGGCTGGCTTAGTGCCTTCGATTCCTCCATGAGCGGAGCCTGTAATTAGTTTTATTAATTTCTTTTCTTTCCGACTCCAAGAGATCACTCTCTTTTTTCAATATAGAAGATTATGGTTCTTTCCCCCTGGAAAGGCATTATCAGAACTGGTGGGAATATTTTTCTTTCTATGTTTTGGAGAATGCAAAACAATATTCTGCTTTTTCATTAATGCCCAGTTAGTCTACTAGGTGGGTTTATTATTTGTGCTATTTTAACGTGCGCTGGTAAATCCATGCTGTTAAAATAGACTACAGAGATAATTTATGGGAGCTACGAGTAATGTCTTTAATTTTGTCTCATGTATTCCCTTTGTCTGTTGTCTTGTAATTTATAAACCCAACTGCACACCGCTGTTTTGAGGATTCGCTAAACAACGGCGAATGATGGAACAAATGTGGTGTTACCAGGGTGCTGGGCATTGCCCACGGGCTCAAAGAATATCTTCTCCATCAGATTATACGCCTCTGCGGTTTTAAATATAGACCTGCCCTTTGGGGTGGGGAGAGGAGCTGCTGCTGGGTCTGGGGAGATGCGCGTTCCACTGTGCTTGGGGTGGTGGGGCAGTTGCGGCAGGTGACAGGCAGCCGGATCAGGACCTTTTTTGCTTTGAATTCACCTGGTGGCTTTGTCTATGGGAGCATTTTAGAGAACTGAAAAGCACATCAAGGGTGCACTTTCGAAATACACCCCACCAGCCCCCCAACACACACGCACACTTTGGTTCTCATCCCGGGGTGGTTTCAAACAGTGCACACACATTCCTTTTGCATTCGGTGAAACTAGATGTGCTTCAGATGCAGGATTGGACCCAGGCTGGTTGGGTACACCTCCAAAATGTGTTTAATGTCGAGGTCATTTTTTCAGCCCTTCCTGTTTCACTCTACAGTTCCTCTCCTCTACAGCTGCTCTTGGACAAAAGAGGGCCCTGCTTCATAGTCAGAGCTTTGTGAAATCGGTTCAGTAATTAAGGATGAGCATGTGCAGAGGTAAGAGTATCCTAAAAGGTGGAACTAGACTGAACATAGAAGTGACTTTTTCGTGTTCTCCCATTTGCATTGAAAGCTGTGTCTCAGCACCATACCTTACTATCTTTGGAGCATTTTTATTTCTTGGCTAAAACCGTCTGGCAGCCCTGTGTTGAAGTTTCCTTTTGAATCTGCTGCAATGTGCGGAAAGTTGTGTCTGTGCAGGAGTGGAAACTCCGTATTGCCCAGAGGAGTCATTCGTGTGTGCATGCACATCCACAAGTATTTGCAGCTCTCTGGCTTGTTCTCTCATTTTTCCCTGTCTGCTTCAATTCACCCCAGTGCTTAATTTTCTGCACCTTGTCAGCTGCTTTGATCTCTTTGATCTCTTTGAGTTTCCTTTCAATGACTGCTCCTCAGAATCCACATTCTCTGATCAATCTGCTGCTTTCTAGGATCAGAAACCATGGGCGAGTATTTTTGTGGCATAAAACACATACATAACGGCGTACTGCACCTGCAGATAAAACATTGGGTAGAAAATCCACAACAGACTTACAGTGCCTATATATCACCTGCGCTGGGGCCTAAAATTATGACGCTTAAAACTTCTGCGTGCTTAACCTCTAAGCCTCAAAGGAGCTAAACTCCACCGGCACAAGGGATGGGGGCTGGTGGCAGTGACGTGCTATCTCGGTGACTATGCTTTTAAAGAGATCATTGACCTCTTGCATAGCCTTTGAAAAAGATTTACTTTGGTGCTTATCTGCTAAAGATAATGCAGTCTGTGGATCTGGACTGGAGGGAGGAATGGTTGCGCAGTTGCTGAGCTTGGAACCTAAACAGCAGGGCAGAGTTGAAGACACACCTCTGACCTTGCTGTTGGAGGCTCCTCGACTAGGTGACTCCTGGCTCAGTGTGCTGGCATTTATTATCCAGTTTGGAGATACTCAGCTACTGTGCATGTCACAGAGGGAAGCTGTGGATACCGCAGTTACAGCTGTGCTGGAACACTTCCGATAAGTCAACAGGGATGCCCATACTGTTAAATACAGTACCTCTCCGGGGTCACTCTCAGGTCCCAATCACTTGCTCGTCCAAATCGCATAAGTATTTGTTCCTTGTAGATTCTCTTTTGGAGTGAAAACTCCACCCCAGACAAAACCCGGGTGTGGTTGTGGGGCAGGTTCACTCCAGGCAGCTTCGCCATCTGAGTCCCTGCAAAGATCGCACGGAAGCTGGGGTGAATCTACATGAGGTCTGGCTCCCTCTGCTCTGCACAGCCCTCCAACACTTTCCCAGATGAGTTTGCACATCCGTATACTCCCAATCTGTTGCTGAATGCAGAGGGGACTGTACCTCTTGGCTTACAGGCTGTGGACCATTTGTGGAGCAGGTGCATTTATTAGTCTATCTGACTATGTAGCTGATATGATCCAAGAACCTTTGCAGTGCTCGCTCTGGTTGCTTTAAACTTAAACTCTCTAGTTTTGAGAATTAGGTGTCAAAGATATTTTGTTGCCCCAATGCTATATCATCTTGTTGCTCCAATGCAATGATTTCTTTAACCTTACACACATCTTACACCCAGAGATTAAAAAGGTGATGTTGATTGTGATTAGTATTCATCCTTACTTGGATGGGAAATGCTGTGTTCCCATTGTTGTTGTTATTAAATGAGATCCAGTATGAGAGGAAATAAGTCTTCTTGTTATACATTTATATTTTTCCTTAGAGAGCAGTACTTCTGCATAAGACAAGGCTTAGTATCATGTTCTGTAAGCATGTTGTGTTTTGCAGGTATTCAGCCAGCTGATGGCTATGACACCCTTGAATTATTTAATAGCTTCCATTTTTCAGTAGAGTTTTTTGAGAACCGAGATAAACTGTGCTCCATTTGGCATGCAAGCACTCAACTGCATCATAGACCTAGCAAAGCAGAGTGCTTAAACACCATGGTGGAATTAGGGGCACTAGAGGAATTAACCACTTCCTAGTGAAGTCCGTGGAAGTTCTTCTGTGAAGTTCTGTAGAAATCAATCATGCTCTTAACTGAGGGTGGTGTGTGACTTGAGAGCTCCTTGATGGGTGGTGTCCTTCCATGACAGCCATAGCTAAGTCTACCAAGGAAATTTGGATTCAGAATTTTAACATTTCGTTTGTTGCCCCTTTGCCGTCCAGTGGAAGCTGCACCCCTGAGTCAGGCACAAAGTTCTTGTAAAGCCAGGAGTGCCACCTAAAATGAGATTCATCAAAGCCAGCATGCCTGAGGTGGCTGGTGGGGAAAAGGACAGAGAGCTAGTGTCCTGACAGCTGCTGGCGATTGGAAAATGACGATTCCTTTCACTCATACAACCTAATACTCTCCCAAGGTTAAGTGTTTTAATGAGGTTGGCTGTTTCTCACACACAAAAGGAAATGGTGCCATGTCAGTTAATAAAAAGCATTAATATTTCAGGTTGCTTCCTTGGGGTATGAAAGACCAAGGTTGAAGTCTCTCATCTCACTGAAGGAACTCAAACCGATATCTCCCAGGAGAGTACTGAAAGCCACCAGATTGTAGGCTATTTTTGAGCAAGTCGTGCTCTCTCTGTCCCACTGAAGCTGTTCAGCTTTGTATGGGCTCATTAAATACCCATTCAGCCAGTCGGGAAAAAAAAAGAAAAGAATAGAATGACAACGGCTCTTAGATCAAATGCAGGAAGAGGATGAGAGTACTTTGAGGTCCTCTCTAATGAATATTCAGATGTCTCACAATCATGCAATATCTTAATCAGGAGTCATTCAGACAGACCCACCAGAAAGATCTGAAAGTTTTGCTTTTAGGATGTGCTCATGGAAGAGTTTTGTTCCTGTCTTCTCAGGAAGACACTGGGCCTCCGGGTCTCATATATCCTGCATGAATGGTGTAACCCAGATGCTATTAGAAATCATCTGCTCTTGGTTTCTGTTGTGTTAGAGCCATACTGATACCTCTGTTGGACCAGGCCTCATAACGTGACCCCCTAAGAAGGGTCACGACTAGCTTGTGACTTGTATGTATGAAATTAGAATGGAGCTGTCACTACTCGCTGGCTCTGCTTGTGTCTCCAGGAGAAATGTTGGGAATTCAGATAACCAGAAAATTTATGCACCTCAAAATGTCGACAAATATTGTGAGTCTTGCTATTTCTAAAACTTGAGATTCATGATATTCGACATAACATGAAAGACACAGTGAGCCTCTGGTGTCAGGAAGATTTTATCTGCATTTAGCCTGTAAACGTTGGATGGCACCAAGAGCTGCTTCTGAATGTACAATCTTTTGTATTCCATATAGTGTAGCATGACCCACCATATATTCAAGACCTGAAAGTGCAGGGAGCTGCAGGTCAGAGAGACACCCGCATCTTGAGAACAGAGAGGGGAAATTCTAACTGCCATGTTTATCACGTCAGCAAAGCCTGTTTTTTCTAAAACTCGCTGGAAGCTTATGGCTCCGTTAACTACTTTCAACGTTGTAATTTGTGACTAAATGTGATCCGTGGCAAAATAAATTGCTGAGATTGCCAATGCCACAGAGTTTTTGACTGAGGCATCCAAGCTGTATCTCGGAAGCAGCACTTGCACTGTGAGATTTTAATTGGTGCATTCCAGCAAATGAAAATGAAGTAATTCATATGTCAGTAGAGGCCTGGTTTCTTAGGAATTGCTATCAAACTGACTTGAGCAGCAGGCAAAGCTAATTAAAATGCAGTCCGTTTTTGTTTTTTTTTCCCCAGAAAATAGCAACTATATTTCAAATGTAACTTAACAAGGAAGGAGGTACAGCACGTGCATCTTTCCAGCATGAGAACTACCAGTTCCTTGCATCTCTTATCTCTCTCTCATGCTGAGCTTCTTCCCCAAAAGCTCCTCCTTTAATGTGGCTTTTAGCACGTCACCGGTCTGCTGGCTGCCTTGGTAGCACAGCGTGTCCTTTCATATGCAGCCAGGAAAGGGTGGGATTGCTGTGTTCAGCGGAGAAACTTATGATGCTTGCTCCTGGTGTGCAATACCTAAGCAGAAGCCATTAGCAAAGGGAAGGAGCCTTTTCTTTGGCCATTGCCATGCTGCTAATAAAACATTTAAGTATTAAAAGTAATGTGACTCCTTCCCCTCCTCCAGCAAATCTATGATATGACTACAGGTTGCCTAGAGAAGCTGTGGATGCCCCATCCCTGGAAGTGTTCAAGGCCAGCCTGGATGAGGCTTTGAGCAACCTGGTCTAGTGGGAGGTGTCCCTGCCCATGGCAGGGGGTTGGAACTAGATGATCCTTATGGTCCTTTCCAACCCAAACCATCCTATGATTCTGTGATTCTATGGTTCTATGACTGTGTCCTCATGCCTCCATTTGAAATGGGGAGGAGGAACAGGGGAACCACCAAGCAAAGTGGCTCCTTCTGTGATGCCAGTGGTGTCTGTGCCAGAATATGAGTCTGATCATGTCAGAACACAGGGCCATCCACAAAGTGGTAACACAGCTGGGGATCGGTGGGGTCTGCTGTCTTTATCCTGCCTCTGGATGCTTGTTGATTTGACCCAGAAGTACTGGCCGCAGCTGCTCCCCACAACCATCTCTGCAGGTCTGTGGCAGGGTAGAGGAGAAGGAGTCGGGTGGTTCATCCACCTTGTCATTCGCTCGCTAGATTCGGAAACAGGTTGGTATTTTTCTTCCCCAGCCAATGGAAAGCATCAGAGACACAAAGCCTCAAGCCACCTGTGAAGGTGATGTTTAGGGCTTTCTGCTGGACCTGTTCCAAATCCAGCAGAGCAGGACTCATCCCCTTGCTGGTCTCAACTGCTGAGGCTGCAGTGCCGCAGGGGCAGCAGCTGTGGGGTTTGTACACAGCCACCTGCCCTGGAGAAGGCCTTGGGCTAACCTGGTTTGCCATGTGTGGGTGGAGGATAGCAAGGGAACGGTGCACATCTTGCCCTCCACGTGGGACTCTCACAGGCCTCGTGTCACATTTCTTATTGTCCACAGCCCTCACCACAGATGGATGCACAGAGCGAACCTACATCTGCCCCAGCTGCGTGATGAGTATGCCTTTGGGACGGGGATTTGCTGAGCAAGACAAGGAGGGAAGAGGCAGCTGAAGGATCTGCTCTGGGGCGTTAGCGTTGAGGTAGGGCTCGGGGAACCTCGTGGGGTGGGGGTTGCATCAGTCTGAGGCAGCTTTGCATGCACATCCCAGCAGAGTGAGGCACCAGCAAAGTTGTGTGAGAGCAGTATGAGACCTTTGAGAGCACCAAGGGTGCTTTAGCAACAAATTTGGAGTGCTAAAGTAATGAAATGGGAGGATCTATGCTTTCAGGCCTCTGGTCTCCATTTGCGAATAGAAGCTGCTTCTACCTGTTGCGCTGAAGTGCTGCAAAGATAAATAAACCCATTAAGGTCCTGAGGTGCTCAGAATGCCTGCTAACAAGGCCCATGGAGACAAAGAGGAAAATTGCTAGGTAGGCGCTATGTTTTTCTAGGCAGGAGGAGTGTCCGAATTTCAATGAGCGTGCTGATGTCCACAGTGCTCAGGGAGGTCCTTGACTCCTTACCTGGGTCTGCCTCTGGAAACGATATGCAGCAAACTACCTGCAGCACGCACGCCAAACACCTTCCACAGAGGTGATTTTCACTTGGCTGCAAGCATCCCTCTCCCGTAACTCACTAATGATGCTGCTGAGACCTCGGAGGCTGCAGGGGACCAGCTGAGCCTGGGCTGAAGTCACTCCCGTGGATTCGTTCATTACTGCCTGCAACCAAGAAACATTTTCTACCTTGGTTTAACGCACTCCTTGAGACAACCTGCGCAGCTTCGTAGACAAATAGCGGGTACGGTGGCTGCTGTGTTAAACAATTGCAGAAGGCACACGAGCAAGAGGAAATGCGTCTTGTTCAAGAAAGCATCAGTATTATCCTTAACTTCCACTAAGCCCTTCCTGTTCGTGTCTGTGGGAGGAGAGCAAGGAGCAGATGGTTATTCCTTCAATCCTGTGAACTAGTGAGATGAAAATCACATTCCTAGTAGAATCTACTGTCAAGGAAGCTTCTGGCCTGCTGGATGGCACTGCTGGGTTGGATTTATAAAGTGCTTTCTGGGTAATGATGTGTGTGCTCATAATAATGACCTTAATACGTGTTCGAACTGACAGCTGTATGTGTTTGCCTTTCTGGAGACAGATGTTCTCCTGCCTGGTTGTGTGGGTCGATTCCAGCTGGGGAACGAGGATGGTGTGAGCATTGTGCTGTTTGTTGCTGTTTCATTCCCTTTTTGGTTTTTTTGTTTTGTTTTTTTTTCCTTCTTTCCTTTCCCTGACTCCCCTCTTTCCTTCCCTGGGCTGTCTGCTAGGCAGGAGTCTGACACGATCACATCGGCTGCTGCAGGGAAGCCCCTTGGCCATTCCAGTTGATCCTCCTCCACCGGCTGTCAGAGCAGAGGAGGGATGCTCAGGGCAGGGCTCTGAACTCGTCTCAACTCAGCAGCACTCAAAGCAGCTTGGTGATGCTCTCCTTCCTCGCATGTGATACCAGCTGCAGACTGAGCTTGACGCTCATGCTTACAGGCAGCGCTTAATTTCAGACAGTCCCTGTATATGTTAAAGTTGTCAGCTCCACACCAAATCCCTTTTCTTGGCTCTTTCTCTGCAGCATGGTGTTCTCTTGCTCTGGTTTAAGTGTTTTATGGTTCCACATGAAGGAGATAACAGCATGAGCAAAGCTGTGGGTAAAGATAAATCATCTGTAGGGGAAAATATGAACACACTATTTTTTGGAAAGCAGCAAGACCACCATGCCAAAGGACTAAAACACTTACTGTAGTAAGTGTCTGCAACAATCAGCCTAAATCTCCACTGCCTCAAATTCAAAGTGATTTCAATGCGAAGCCATTTTGCAGTGCATTTTGTATTAGAATGAGCAATATAAAGACACGTCCTGAAGACACAAATTCCCATTTTTCACCTGAAATGTCTTTCATTTGCTGTTATAAACTAAATCAAATTAGTTAAGTTGAGGAAAAGACTCCAACTGACTTTAAGGGGAGATGAATGAAGTGTGCATTGTGCTCTTCCTGGGATGCACTGATTCAACAGTCTAATTCTACTGGATATTCTCCCTTTTTTAGCATTTACAGTTTGCTGATCCTAAGATAATCTAATCAGAAACAGGACAGTGTTGTTTTGCTGGTATACAGTAGAAGATCAGGCAAAACAATTCCTCCAGTCTGTGCCATTTCTTTGTTCAAAGGTCTAACAATAAAATCCACGTCTTCAGGATAAGATGTAATGAACTGTAGCTTGGTTACAAGAGGAAAAATGAGAAATTATTCTGATTTTGGATCCTCTGAAGTGCCTCCCTGACTCTGTCACACAGAACACTTTTGTGTATTAATGAAACTCAGCAAGATCCACAAGTCCTGTGAATCGTCACTCCTTTTTCTTTTTTTTTGTTTTGGTTTTTGTTTGGGTTTTTTTGTTTGGGTTTTTTTTGTCTCAGTCTTCATCCATGAGGAACTCTGAAAAATTCGTGGCCTTTTACGGTCTCGGTTGCACCTTCTTTTATAAGCATAGAAGGGAAACAGTGCCAGGTCTAGGTTTCCAGTGCAGACTAATTAAAGCCATAGAATTGGCTTTAAAAGTCATGTTTCAAGCATGTCCTTGCAAGGCCAACTGCATCCTGGGCTGTATTAATAAGAGTGTAGCCAGCAGTGATCTTTCCCCTCTGCTCAGCACTTCTGAGATTACATCTGGAGTGCTGCTTCAGATTTGGGCTCCTCTCACTTCTCCTCCACTGTGTGAGAAGGACAGCGACAGAGCCAACAGACATAAATTGGAATCTAGAAAATCCCATTTCAAATATTTGGATATTGTTTTTCTTTTTAGCAAAAGAGTGGTCAAATACTGGAATAAATTGCCCGGAGACGCTGTGTAATCTCCACCTTTGGAAGTGTTAAAGACTGGGCTGGGTACATCCCAGAGCAACTTGATCTAAGAAGACCTGCTTTGCGCAGAGGGTTGGATTAGATGAGCTCTGCAGGTCTCTTTCAGCCCAAATTATGGTTCTGTGATTCTCACAGGACAGAGTAGATCTGCTTATTAACAATGCCTACTAGATCCAGTGAATCCAATGTACAGCTTCCTTCAACTCCATCCTGGAGTCCGATCCAGTAAGAACAAGATAAAATCTTCTGCTCAATTTGAAACTCCATGAAAATATAAAACTGCTCAAGGCTCTCCTTGCCTAGATACTTAAGTTCTGATTTTCCTGGACTTCAAAGGCAGAAACACTTTTCTGCCTGGAAGTGTCTCTGTCTATGGATGCCTGAGAAAATAACTTTTCTTATCCTTGCAGATATACCGAGTCATCTGAACAGATGACAAATCACAAAACTGCTTCCCTGATTCTCCCTCAGCAGCATGTACTTCGGAGGACTGTGTGTGCACTCCGTCCGCCGGGAGCAGCACCCTCTTAGATACATTGTGGTGGTATCCAGGGGACCTTGTCACTGCCCCATGGTGGGACTGTCAGGCTTGAGCAGTGATGCTATTCTCCCGCTCAAGGGTTCCATGAATTCCCTTCCCCATTAGAAATTCTGATGTGTCGGTACTGATGGGCTAAAGTCCAAAACCCAGGCTCAACACAGTACTAAAATGACTGCAGCATCAGGTCTTCTGAAAGATATGCATTACAAATCCCAAATAAATGCATGCTTTAAGGCCAGAGGTTGCCTCCATTCTTTACTGATCTAAACAGGATTGTGAGAAGGTGCTGCTGTTGTAAGCAAGGCTGTGAAGGCTTGGCTCTCGAGGAATACGGTCTCTTTGGTACTGCTGTATTCAGTGCTTGTGAGGAAGGGCAACCGGGTGACATCTTCCATGCTGGAATGAAGTCACCGAGTGCCATGCGTGTCTGGGGTCCTCTAGCTTTATTGAAGCTAGCATTATTCATTCCACAAAAGAGGCTTTGAAAAGTTGATTGCTTAGGTTTTAACTTTTCCAGAAAGGTTTCTCTGTTAAAAGCTTCTGGTTGGAAATACCAAACCCTGCTGTTGCTAAGATTAAGGTATTTGTTTCTTAGAAATGGCTTATAAGCAGAGACCAGCACGTGGATTTTTGCTCCTTCTGTAGCCAAGTGGAGCGAAGGTGCTTCAAGTAAATTGTGCTTCCAATAGGATCAGTTTTGCATGTGACTTCAATAATGGCTTTAGGGAAGGAGGGGTCAGATCCAAATTTTTAACTCATATTTGTAACTCATATGGAAAAAAAGAAAAACAGTACTTAACACTAACGTATTGTTTTTTAGGCTGTTTTAAATGCAAATAGCAAAACCAGCTACCGCGTTTCAGTAAAAACTTAGAATGTGATTTATTTTTGCACACTAATGAAAAAATGTACCATGATGAGATTTATGGGGTTTGCTTTTCTGGAACAGGAATTTTTTCCCACTTTATTTCTGTGTTGTTTTTTCCCCCAAGGTTAATGTCATAAGGAAAATAAAATCTGACTAATTAACTCAGCCTTGGGAAGATTGTAAATACCTGTCAGAAAACAGAAGATATTTTTGCTCTTGCTAGACAATGACCTTAACTGTGACCTGGAAAGATCGTGCTTGTAGTTTGTGAATGAAGTCAGTAACCGTGCTGTGGTACTTCTGGTCTTATTATGAAATACACATCGCAGATTGTGTCTAATTGCACATGGTGGTTTTATGATATCTGTAGCTACTGAGCCAAGACTCAGATGTCAGATATCAGCATTCTCGCTATAGTTAAATGCTGCTGCCATGTAATAGGTTCTGTTTATCTCTCCTCCAGCTTCCAAATTGCTGTGTCTTGGGTCAGTGCCCTAAGTTCATTTTTCGTAAATTCCTGACCAAAGTTATTAGCTCTCTCCTTTAGAAACCAGAATGAATTAGTGCTGCATTATCCCCCATTCTGGGAAGCATGGCCCCAGCTTGTATCATCATCACTGGGCTGACTTGTGCTAGGTGTCAGCAGAAGGAGATTGGTGGAATTACTTCAGTAGGGGATATTCATCCCTTTGATGAAATGAAGAGAGGAGTCTTCTGCTGGTGTGCACAGAGGTTGTGGGATTGCTTTATCTCTTTTGAGACCTGGCTGAAGGTAGAACCATGACTGTGGAGAACAGATCCATCCTCATCTCCCCCAGTCCCAAATACATGTCCCTGGCTTGAGCTTAAGATGTACTTACAAACAAAATGTGCGATAAATAATGGATGTTCGTGTTTCAAAAAACTCAAGGGTGTGGTGCTGATGCCTCTGGCAGCATCACCACTAGTGTACTGACCTTAGTCCTCTCGGCCAGTCCTCCCTGTGCCTACCAGATTCCAAACACCACGATCTGTTTCTGTAGTACAAAAGGGCTCTTGTGGTGCCTGTGCCTGGATGGAGCCTACTGTAATGGCCTCCGTCTATCCTTCTCCCCTCTGCCTTTCTCGCATCGTGCATGATGCCAACAAATAGCAATATTTTTGCAAGGTCTTTCCACCAGCGACACCAGAATAAGGTACTGCTGAGAGCGTTTACATGGTGCTCTGTCTCATCTCTGTTTTTCAGACAGTCACCACTGCCTACAGCCGCTTTCTGTCTTTGGCATATAAGGTGTCAGCTGCCAGGAAAAGAGCTGAAGTGCTGGGCTCCTTGCTGTATTTCGTTTTCATGCAGCCCTGTACTGCTCCCAGTTTCCAGTTTCATAACAGTTTTTGCAGCGTGTTTTGTTCCTCTTTTATGCACTTGGTATTAGCAGTAAAATGTGGGTTGTTCTCAATGTTTAGCATGAAGTCCTACACATGGAAGTGATTTATCAAGCAGATTAGAGGCTGGAGGCCTGTGGAAATTGGACTCCAAGGTCCCATAATTCTTTGGAAAATGCCAGCCATGGTAGGTTTTGCCTCCCAGCGGCTGTCCATTATTGATAGCCTTATTCAAATATTATGTTCAGATTGTAAACAATGACCAGTTTCTCAACTTTATACTTATACAGGTGGAGCTAATTCAAGTCTTGATCGTCACACTCACCTCTGTTCTTTCATGTCAGTCCCCTCTTCCTTTGCCTTCGTAGTCTTTGTTTATTTTATTTTACACAAGACAGGTGACGTGTCTTCCCCCAAAAAATTTTCTATGCAAAGTACTGCCATAAGAAGTCATCATCACTAAGATATTCTCCTGGAAACATGGAAATGTCAGTGCCTAGAACATTCTGACGTGACAGCTGAGATAGATAGGCACTTTGGACAGTTGCACAGCACTATTGGATCTCCACATCATTTATGGCTTCTGCTACTGTTCAGTGGCTGAGAGAAAAGGATGGTGTAGTTCTCCTGGGGAATTTTTAATTACTGGACCTATGGCAAGGGAAAGGAATAATTAGAACAAATGCCCAGTGTAAAATATCCAGCCTTTGGGTATTTCTTTCAAGGGCTGCATTAAGAAACATGCTTAATGGGGTAGTGTGGCTGTTCTTGATCTTGACAGCAAGGAACGAAATGGTATTCCTCTCTAACTGCCAGTGTTTCCCCCTGCCTTCTCTTATCTTCTTAGCTCCACACCAGAGCCTACTGGCCCATGAACACTGGTGATGCTCTTGGTTGCTAGACAGCCAGCCCGCTGAGCCAGAGTTCCTTAAACTCCTGCGGGCAACATCAGAGGTCTGAGAGACAAAGTCAGCTGGAGGAACAAAGAAACTGAGAAACTTGAGATGTGTCACCCATGACCCCATGAAGCTTAGAGAAGTGCCTGGCTAAATTGCTCTTTAGCTTTATTGTTTCATATCCTTTTTTATCTGCCTGTCAGGGCATTGTCTCTTTCCCTGAGAAAGGGAAGAACAGCAGGCACTGAACAAAATCAAAGTGGTGGATGATCATCTCAGTGAACTGCTTGGGGACTGCAGTCAGTGGTCACAGTAAAGCTGGCTGATGGGGAGGGAGGTACAGAGACTTCTGACTAAGACAAGCTGTTATTAGAAGCTGGAATAAAATACCTAAGAAGTGATCAATGGTAAAACTTACCCCTAACTGTGCCAGCCCCATTTTAGACTGCAATTCTTTGATATCAAAATAGGCATCACAGACTACCTGTAAATATTTTGGAACCAGTAAATTTAGGAGGCTACTGTGATATAAATAAAAGAAATTTTGAGGGTCTCGAAGCAAGAGAGATTAGCAGAACTCCTACTGACTGCAACAGGAACAAGTTTGGGCCTTGAGTTATTTGAGTCATAACTCTTCAGCAAGATTGAAAGAAGAAGCGTCTGGGATTTTTTTGATCTAAGAGTTTATTAATGTCCAACCAGGATTCTGTTTAATCTTTAAAATACTCAGAATACATCAATTGTTTGGATTCTGAACTCTGTGTTACACTTATTCTTGGACAGGCAAATTACAATGAGAATAATCATTGTCAGAATACTAATGTGATGTAAACTAATGTAGAGATATTTATTCAATGGAATGCAATTATCAGCAATACTCTATTTTCCTGAACAGTGTGACTGTAATCCAATTTAGGCTGTTTAACCCCTGGTGATTTGTTTCTGTTTGTATTGTGATAGGCTGAAAACAGGCAGGATTGCTGGGGGCAGCAAAAGGGAGAGTAAGGGGAAATAGCACCGCATGTAATCTGAGATCTTAATGACTTTACTAAATCTACATAACCACAGGGCTGTTCATCATGGTTGTGCTGCTAATTGAATTTTAAAATAAGGGTAGATCCTACACTCACTTTCTCCCAACACCATTTCATTTTCTGATGAATGCTTAGTCACCAGTTTAAAAAAATCCTTTATGGCTTTAACCTAAAGTTACATTAGCACCTTGGATTTTGTACAAGGCAGGATTCTCAGGTACGTGGCGGCAAGTGACAAAGAGGGTGTACAAGGTGACTCTCATGAGCAGCTTCTCCTGCAGAAGAGTTCTTGACTGGAGGACTTGCAGCAGGATCCCATGGGTAGAGGACAGCTTTTCTCCTTCAGAGAGAGAGGGATCATGGGAAAGGCAGAGCATGGGGACCTTGCTGCGGGCAATTTCTGAAGACTAAAATCCTTCAGCTAGATACTGGTACATTCATTAGCACAGAGGAGTCCCCCTGAAACTAGCACAGTTTCTGTGCTTCTGAAACTGGCACAGGCTAAGTTGTCAGCACAGATAGAAGTCTTGAGATCTGGTCTTTCAATAAAAGAAGTGCTAGGGCAATCTAGTTTTAAGTGTAGGGAGATATTTTTGGAACTACATAAAAATGAGTGAGGAAGGCCTCAGCATCCGTCTGGTGCAGAGTTTGCTAATGGTGATGGCAATTCTGACACTGCGCTGAGTGCAAGCACGTGCAGACTGGATCCTGAAGGGTGGAACTGGACTTAGTAAGGGGAACTGGGGGTCTGGAATACTCTACTTCTCTCCAAATGCCAAGCAAAAGTGTTGAGGAATGAGGCTAACTGTCACTGGCAGGAGGGTGGGTCTATTTACCAGAAAGCTAATACAGCTCTGATGGCCGTTCAGGTTGGAAGAGCCTAGGGAAGAGCTATTCAGACCTTTTGTTAGTACCACACCATCCCCCCACCGACACCTCCAGTGAAATTAGACCCTTTAGCTACCAAACCCAAAACGACCAGAGATGCAAGGTTTCGTCACAGCAGTAGGTCAGTATGGAATGGGCAAGGACGTGCATGCTGACAACCCTGCCCGTCTGCACAGACAGGGCTCTTGGGGGGTTTTCAGCTCTGCCTCCCCGGTCACCATAGCTGAGTATCTTAGTGGAGGACAGCAAACAAAGTGGGAGGAATGAGGTAGGATGGAGGTTTTGCTAATGGTTTTGGACATACATTTCCTGAAGGTCTGGTGATAAGATATATCAATATTTGATTGCCTGGTTGGATCTGTACAGAAGGATGTGTTCACCCCGCAGCAGGCTTAAGAAGGCTGGGATCCAGTATATCCCCTGGGGTTACCTTAGCAAATGAGTTATGCTTTACATCCCCTGTGCCTTGCTCCTGCCAGAGAGATGATGCCAGTTCTTGAAGCCTCACTGATATAACTACTTATAGCTGTAGAAGCTTCCTAGTAACTAATTTGAGAGTTCAGTATTACTAATGAAGTGTATTGCATCAGAGACCAGAGGCCCCATCTTTACCATGGTTAGCACGGTGTAAACACAGCATAAGAAAACTATGCATGGCCAAAGGAATGCATGAGTCAGGCCATGGCTATCCAAAGGTAATTTCCCCAAGACAGGAAACCTTCAAGCAGAAAGCACTGGAGAACTGCATCTAGACTGCAAAGCACAAAAAACCAGTTCTCTCAAGAGAAACAGGCACTGGATGGGAACCTGAGTAAGATTTCCAGCTTTAGGGCACTTGCACTTTCATTCAGGTTTTGTGTAATGTAAGCACCTCTCTTGGGGAAAAGCTGTCAGCTGGGGCTTGCCCACATGTGCTGTTGGTATGCCTGTAGTCTTGCAACAGCAAGAGAGAAGCAGAAATACAGGGAAAAGAGGAGGTAACAAAAACACAGTTAGGACAGAGTGGTCCAAACTCCCAGGGATTCTGCGTGCGAGAGATTTGCCAAATCAAACCCT
This sequence comes from Rissa tridactyla, assembly GCF_028500815.1. NCBI lineage: Eukaryota > Metazoa > Chordata > Aves > Charadriiformes > Laridae > Rissa > Rissa tridactyla. Next base: position 12,118,417 of record NC_071467.1, on the reverse strand, counting down.
TAGCATTTCCAACAGCCATTCAGCCATAAGAACTTAAGCTGTCAGTGAAAAGCACACAGTGCAGCTATTATTCTTTCAAGTCCCAGTCGAGCTGTTTGCTTTTTCACTTTTAATTTTTAATATAATTTGTCTTGTGAGTTTGCATGAGGCATCCCTCCCCAGTCATTTACCACGAGTGCTGTGGGAACCCCTGACAGAATGCAACGAGGGCTCACCACATCAGTGAGCTAAGGAAGAAGGCAGTTGTGTTTCTTGCAACAGTCCTTACTGGATTTAAACAGCCCGACTGGATTTAAATTACATGCCGCCAGGGGCTTTGTACAAGACATCTGTAATAGCAGAAACACCTGCAGAGCAGAGTTTCAGGATGACAAATTTCCTCTCTCTCTGGGCTAGCTCTTTCTCTCATCCAATCTGGGTTCTCTTCGCTGATTTGCACAGTTCGTGTTATTTAGACTGGTGTAAATGAAAGAATTAGAGCCTTTCTTTCCTTTGCTGGGAAAAAGTTATCCACTGCGTGGCTGCAAAGGTAACCTGTCTGCACACTGCCCAACCAGCTCCTCTTCAAAGTGCCATTTCCACTAACCAGTCTGCTCAGCTTTGAACAAATTGAAGCGTATGGCCACTGAGAAAAAACAGACCCTCTTTGCCATTTCTCATACCACTGAGCTTTGAAAGGCTGATGTTTTACAGTGAAGCTGAGTGTCAGTTTCTATTCAATACACATGAACTTTGAAATGAATCATGGTTTCATCTGAGCCACTTTCCACTGGTGCTACACCTTCATCATTCCTGCAGATCAACGGCATGGATTTCACTTTGTGAAGATTCAGTGCACAGATTTTGAGGTAACGTTTTTGGCTATGAAGAGAGAGGCCAGGATCAAGACTGTGGGAAGAGTCAGCCCCCCAGGGGCAGACAGACCCTCACTGGGGTCAGATTTCTTCTTCCCTTGACGTGCTTTTATCCTACTCCAGCTAAGAAAGTGTTGTTCCTGACTCAGTGCTTAATACACAAGAAAGTTGACTTCATACTTCATAATACACAAGAATGTTGACCCCTGTTCCGCTCGTTCTGACGTGATGTTTGATCCTGACCTTTGGCTGTAAGACAGAGATGGATAAAACCTGATCTAGCATCTTTCATACATTCATATATCGGTTATTTGACTACAAAAGCTAGTTCATTGCGTAGCAACCATCTTTAGCCTGTGTGACTTGAGACTACATCCTGTGGTGGTTGGCAGTGCTTTATTCGTTGCTGCAGCTATGTAATTTTTCATCAGCTGGAGCTCTTGACCATGATTGCCATTAAATGAACAGGAACAGATTACTGTATGCAAGGGAAGAGGGCCTTCAGGATTTGAAGAGGTAGTATTTTTTTATATATATTTTTGCACAGGGAAAAAAGGGAGGTCCAGCAGGATTTGTTTCTCAGTAACTCCCTGTCTTTATCCAGCCTCCACTCGCCATTTTGGAAGGTCCCTAGAATGATACTAAGGAGATCTGCCACATAAAAACATGTGTAATAGCCTCCCAGTAGTGTCATCTAGGGTATGGTATAGTCAATGGTAGACTGCGGTTGAGCAAGAGATTTGGTTGAGAACAGGCCTACAGTACTCCTAGACATCTTGCTTAGCCATGGACTAAGGGTTTGATTTGTTGTTGCCATTACCCAGGGCACATGATGATTCTCCTACTTGTCCTCCTTTCTTTATTCATTTGCTATGTACATGTGTTGTTCGTCATCACAGCGCGTGGCTGCATCCTCTTTAGAGTCCTTTCTGGACAGTTCAAAAAGTGAAATGTAGAAGAAAACAGCTCTAAGTGTTTTTCAGCCTGCAACTTCACTGTAATTTCCAGTGATTAATTCCTATTTTTAGAAGTGAACATGGAGGCTAAAATCCTCATTTGAGGGGATGGTAGGAGCCGAAGAGCCACATTTGGCGTTCAGTCAGATCTCAAAGTTTTGCAGTCCAAGCAAATTTTGCAGCTGGGCAAGCCAAGTGCTCTGCAGAGGATTGAATGGGAATGTGTGACTAAGAGAGCCTATAGAGAAAGAGGTTACTAGGCAGAAGGGAAAAGAAAAACAAATACATTAGTGACATTTCAAATTGTCCATGCAGAAGCTCAGTAAGGTGGAAGAAGAGATGAGATTTTTGTATACTGTTTACCACTGTCATGGTCTAAAAGGTGCTCCAGGCCACATGAGGGAGCTCCCTTCATCTGCACCCAATATCCTTGTTCCAAGCACAGTTCCTCCTCGTCCTTTCCCTTGTTACTGACGGGTGTAATGCTGCAGAAACAGCTGCAAGGAAAGTGTTTGTCACTCACTTGGTGACAGAGTTGAACACGGAAGAATCCCATACTTCTGCACCAAAAGGGCTAAATAAGTACTCCCCATCTCCTCCTCCTTCGGCAGAAGCAGCAGGTGAGGAAGGTTGAGAAGGGACGTAAAGATGAAGAACTACTGGGGATTTGTGCACATCTATGCCTTGATACATGCCTGTTTTCTGGAGATGTGGCCATGAGCTTTGGATGTTTGCTGCTTTAGCACTGGAGCACTTTTCATCGACCTTCTCTCTAAGGCTCCATTCATAAATCGCTTATGGAGTGTGAATAAGCCGTGGGGATGCTTTAATAAATGGTTTCTCACATAAAGTTTTATTCCCCAATAATAATTAGCTTATTAGTAAATCCCTAATGGCATTACTAAAGGAGGTCATTATCATTATCCCTGTTTTATATCTGCAGAAACCGAATCAGAGAAAGGGAAAGTCACCCGCTAAGTAAGATTTGTGGATGCAAACTCCTGAGTCAAGGCAAATGCTTTATTCAGTAGGTCACACGACTAATAGGTACTTAAGATAAATGGTTAATCAGCTGGTGTAAACAGAATGTAATAGGACAGTGATATCTTCTTGGAAAATGTTTTAAACCATCTAGAATAGTTACTTGTGTCTGTGACCAGTTGTTAACATTTAATAGCACTAACTGTTCATAGAGACCATCTTAATATATACATAGCAAATTGCTGTAGTGTTCGTCTTTAGGAATCAGCATAGTTTGTGTTCCATCAGAATTTCTGCCACGGTGTCCTGAATTGTTAAAAAGAAACTGGCATGCCATTTGTTAAGTTTTTCACTGAAAGATAATCCTTTTTATTCAGCTTATTCCTGATAATTTTGAAAATCGTGCTAGTACACTTGATTGTTTTCCTTAACAGTCCATTACTGGCCATAGAAAAATCTGCTGCTGTCTCAATACACGGGACAACAAAATGCAAAGTGGAGTTAAATCAAAATAGGTGTCACGAAGGCCACTGCAATGATTGCATCATACAAGGCAGTATGCAAGTTTCTCACAGCAACCACAGTGGATTTACAGTACGTAAGGATTCCCCTTGAAATGAAAAACTATACCTTGCCCAGCCATATATGGGGGACCTAAATCCTTAAGGCGGAGGGAGAAGCTTTGACAGACAGTGCTTCATGTCAGCACCGTATGATGATGCTGAGACTGCAGCTCCTCCAAGCTGGCTCACAGCTCTGGGAATTTTCAGTATTTTAAATTCAGTACAGTAAAATTAGTGTAAATTCAGTACATTACTGAGCAGCTCCTCAATTCCCTGTGTAAAGAATGGTGCGGAAAATAGATACTGAACCATGTGATTTACGACACCTAATGTGCTGAGGACTGGGTCCTCCAAGCCAACCAAGAAACACGCCAAGAAAGGAGTGTGTGAGACTGTCATCTGGGCTTGTCTGCCCTGGGACTCAGAGCCTGAAACCTCTCTTAAGCTAAGGCAATATATTTTTAGAGACTCTTAAAATACTTCTGCCCCCATTTTGCCTGCATCCCTAGAGCACACATGGAGGTGGGATTCAAAGGTTGGAACTCCTTCTCCACCTAAGGAGGTTTGACTCTGTGGCTTCTGCACTCCGTGAAAAAGCCTTGAACACCAGGGTGTGATAGAGTCTGAGAGAGCGATGGGGTGAGCAAAGGTGTCCTCTCCTCATCACCAAGACTCAGGGCAGCCAGGGAGTCATTGCTGTAATGGTGTCCTGGCTTAGGCTGGGATAGAGTTAATTTTCTTCCTAGTAACTGATATAGTTCTGTGGTTTGGATCTAGGATGAGAATAATGTTGATAAAACAATGATTTTTTAGTTGTTGCTGAGCAGCACTTACACTAAGTCAAGGACTTTTCAGCTTTTCATACTGCCCTACCAGCGAGGAGGCTGGGGGTGTGTTGCGGTTGGAAATATTTGACGCGGTTATGATTTATCAGCGATTCAAAATTTATTAATGATGTAAGGTAGATTGAGAGGTTGAATTTTAGCAGCGCTTAATCATTAACCAGTTTATAGGTTTACAAGGCGAGTAAACAAAATAATTGAAGGGCGACTTAATTACAGATTCGAAGATGGCAAGATTCACACTAACTTACTAGAAGGTATCCCGAATCAATACATATATGTATGAGTAAAGGTACAAATCACAAATTAATACTTATATATGTGTGTGTATATATATCTCTCTAAGCAAAGCATATAAGCATGTGCACACGCCCACACATACAGGTCTCCAATCGGAAATTTCTTAATAACGGGCAACCCTAGTGAGCCAAAACATGCCGCTTTTAGGTCCTACACGTTAATGGAAGCTGGAAGGGGACACAGACAGACAGCTGACCCAAACTGGCTAAAGGGATATTCCATACCATGTGATGTGATGCTTAGCAATATAAAGCTGGGGAGAGCTGTCAGAAGGGTGGCAGCTGCTCGGGGACTGGCTGGGCTGGCTGTCAGTCAGTGGGTGGTGAGCAATTGCATTGTGCATCACTTTTTTTCTACATCTTTTCTATCATTATTATTATTATTTTCCCTTCCTTTTCTGTCCTATTAGACTGTTTTTATCCCAACACACGAATTTTACCTTTTTTCTGATTCTCTCCCCCATCCCACAGGGGCAGAGTGAGCGAAGGGCTGTGTGGTGTTCAGCAAGTGCAGAGAGGACAACCTCTGCAGCAGCCTGCACCAAAGCTCCTGTCCAATTCCTGGAGCTCTGCTTGCTGCTCCTGGATTTTTTTCCTGCTTACTGTTTTCATTCTTTCAATCCAGGCTCTCTAATGAGGAATGTGTAAAGAGTTGTGGGAGCAGTGTGGATTCCTCCGGCTGTCCCTTGCCAGCTGAATATGCAGAAAAGCTCACACACCATCCGTGTTGCTCAGGGGAGCTGGTTAAGGTAGGATTGTGTGTATGAAATGGGCATAGTTAATGCCTGTGAAGTAGTTTAAAACATCTAAGGACAACTCAGAATCAAAGCCTCCTGCTCCAGAGTGCTGCAGAAACCTGCAAGACCCTTGAGGGGAATTTTTATCCCCCTTGGTCCACAGACTGCCTGTAAATTGATCCCTCCAGTTGATGTTTTGCATGTGCGGATAGCTGACCATCCCCTGCAACACTGAACAAAGAAGTGCAAGGCAAATACCAGCGCTTGGACTGTGACATGAAGAGTTTGACATGCTGGTAAGGAAGCCACACATCCCCATAATTACTAAAATTTCCATGACTGGCAATGAGGTGCAGGGGGTTAGGGCCAACCTCATGAAGTTCAACAAGACCAAGTGCAAGGTCCTCCATCTGGGTCAGGGCAATCCCAAGCACCGATATAGGCTGGGCAGCGACTGGCTTGAGAGCAGCCCTGAAGAAAAGGACTTGGGTCTGCTGGTGGGTGAGAGACTCAACATGAGCTGTCAGTGTGCACTAGCAGCCCAGAAAGCCAATCGAATCCTGGGCTGCATCAGGAGAAACGTGGCCAGCAAGTTGAGGGAGGTGATTCTCCCCCTCTACTCCACTCTCGTGAGACCCCACCTGGAGTATCGCGTTCAGTTCTGGAGCCCCTACAACAAGAGAGATATGGACGTGCTGGAACATGCCCAGAGAAGGGCCACGAGGATGATCAGAGGGCTGGAGCACCTCTCCTATGAGGACAGACTGAGAGAGTTGGGATTGTTCAGTCTGGAGAAAAGAAGGCTCCGAGGAGACCTTATAGTGGCCTACCAGTACCTTAAGGGGGCCTACAAGAAAGCTGGTGAGGGACTTTTTAGGATGTCGGGTAATGGTAGGACGAGAGGGAATGGATTAAAACTAGAGATGGGACGATTCAGACTGGATGTTAGGAAGAAGTTCTTCACCATGAGGGTGGTGAGACACTGGAACAGGTTGCCAAGAGAGGTGGTGGAAGCCCCACCCCTGGAAATTTTTAAGGCCAGGCTAGATGGGGCTCTGAGCAAGTGGTCTAGTGGGAGGTGTCCCTGCCCATGGCAGGGGGGTTGGAACTAGATGATCTTTAAGGTCCCTTCCAACCCTAACAATTCTATGATTTTAGTTAGGCTCGTAAAATGGGGGAGCAGGGAGACCTTTGGGAGAATCTTGTAGAGAAGCAGCAAAGCATGTGTCCTCATTTGAATATTACTCCTAGGTTTCCTGCAGAGATCTCAAAAGCATCCTCCGATCACTGCCTGAAACTTTGTTTAGGTTTCATGTTTGCAAACACAAAGCATCTCTATTAGATTCTGGAGCTGCTGCAAATGCTTTAAACCATGAAACTGGTGATTACTACAAGCAAATAGATGCCCCCGACTCCTTTTGTTGGTTAGGACTAATGACTCTCCTGGCTCTTGTGGCAAACAGTCTCCCATTCTTCCTTTAGAGCCTTGTGGTGCTGCTGGCTGGAGCTGAAATGGTTGAGGCTGACACTGCTGGACACAAGGCTGTTCTTGTGTGAGGCTTTCTAGTCTCCAGAAAGGCTCTCAGATGAGCCTGACCTGTGTCTCTGCAACCTGCAGCTCCTTTGGTTGCAGTGGGCTTTTGCACAGCTCCTTGGTGTTTCTCTTCCGTTCATAACTCAGTGTATTGTTCTTCTCCTTCCCCACCAGTTTTCTTCCCAAGTCACAGCTATGTTGCCAGTACAGCACATTTCAGCCCTGCTGCATTTTGATTGGGGTAGGGGAGATTTCCCCAGAGTACACTGAGACTAAAGTGCAGCTCGTCTGTGGCTACCAGCCTTCACAGGGCTTTGCTGGAGAAGGCAAGGGAAAAGACAGGACCAGGCCATAACATGAAAGCCAGCACCAATCCATCTCCTGGCCTTCGTCAGTCCTTTCTCCAGCTGATGGAAACCCACTACTGCTCGTGGGGGTCTTTCCACTGGCTGTAATAACGACTGGTTTCACATCAGCAGGAGCTCTGGCGTATCACGGGAGGGAGGGGAGAGGGATTAGCTGCAGCACGTGTCACAAAAGAAGCATGAGGGGAGTCTCATTTGAGTGCCCCAGTCCCTCCTGCCCCAGATGTACAGTCTGCACACTAAAGAAATCCTTGCTTTCAAAGGGAGCAGATCCCTTGTGTCAAGGCAGGAGCAAATAATAACCTTTACATCCATCCAGGAAGAGATCATGCTTGGAATAACTCGCTCTGAGGATTTCAGTGAGTTTCATTATTACCGCGGTACCTGTTTCTTGTGACAACGACATCAAGAAATTCACCTCCTGCCTTTTGGTCACCGCTCTGATCCTAAGCAGCAACCTTCACCGCGGATTGCATACAGCCCCCACGGAGCAGAAACGTCATGCTCACCGCGCACCGCCGTATTTCCATTAGACGTGTGTAAGTGAAAATCAAACCTGGGGGATTTCTTCCTAGTGCTCCAGACACGCGACCGCCTCGCGGAATACAAATGCGAGAGCCGGGCTGGCGCAGGCGCGAGGAGCTCAGCTCTCAGCCCCGGGGACTGGCAACAGACGGGCAAGCCTCGAAGGGCAGGACAGCTCGTTAGCTCAGGGCTTTAAATAATAGCAGTGGTGGGGATGCTGGTGAGGTGTGCCCCTGCGGTGTGTGTTTGTGTCTCTGTGCGTGTGGTGTGACAACAGGCGTGAAACAGCGCTTGCTGCTTTGCTCCTCAGGCAGCAGCCCCGTGGAAAAGCATCAAGGAGGGCATAGGAAATAGGTTATTTATTTTTTTTCTTCTCCTTGGAGATTTTGGGCTGATTAAAAAGCTATTTTTGCTAGGAAAGCAACAAGGAAAAAAAAAAAAAAAACCAGCCATACGTGGCAGGGATAAAAGCATGCTTGACTCTTCCGATAAGTACAATAGCATTTAATATCTTTGCTGCTTGGCCCAATATTGTATCACAGGCATCACCAGTGTTGTGCTTCCCAGCATGCCCTAGCATTCCTTCAAACAAGCGCTCGCTGCAGCAGAAAGTCCAAAAAAAGGCTTACTCCCTTGAGGATCAAGAAGAAAGCAACAGTGAAGAAAGGTACAGTAGCTATTAATATTAATGTTAAAGGAAGAGGGGGGAAGAGAGGACATAGGAGCAGTGAAAAAAACGACTACTTATGGCTTTGATGTGTTCATTTCCACAGGACCGATAGCAGCATGGAGAATACGGAAAGCAGATAAAGAGGAAAATGAGGAGGTGGAGGTGAGCAGAAGGCAGCTCTGAAAATTGCACAAGCTGTGGGGAGTTTTTTCGTCTAGACACTCGCGCACAGCAAAGGGAGCGACTGCCATCTGCATCTCCTCCGAAAAAAGGGAAGGGAGGAAAGGGACAGAGCTGAGACAAAAAAAGAAATCCACCTGCGTGCCTCTCGTTTTGGCTGTGGTATGGCTGATCCACGCTGAATGCCTGCTGTGGGAGGGGAGGGAAAGCCAATGGAGGTACTGTTGTGTCTAAGGAGGCACAGCATTAGGGAGTGTGTGAATCCTCATGCATGGCTCTGTCCTACTGACACAGTGGGAAGAGGAGGGAGGGAACTATTTTAGTCCTGTTGAGGCTGCTAAAGAGTAAAAATGGAAGTAATTAAAGGCCTATTCTAGTCTCACTTAAATCTCTGAGTCTTCAGGCCAGAGTTATTTTTGGTATGTCGCTTTAATGGCATTGGATTGATGTTTAGACTGAGTTGGATTTTTTAATTTTTATTTTTTTAACCTGACTTTAGGAAATGAGCCAGCATTTTCTGTGGCAATGCACTCACTTTGCTGCAATTTTGCCTGCGAAAGGTTGTTCGGGTCCCATGAGGAATTTTGCTAAATCTCAAGCAGCCCCAGCATAGCCAGTGTTTGGGCAGCTGGGTTGTGGAAAGGGCAGGCTTGAGTCCCAGAATTAGCTGATCCAAAGCCAGACTGGAAATAAGAATGACTCCTGCACCTTAGGTAAGGTGATTGCTTGATAAATAATGACCATTCAGTCTTATTGTCCCCTAATTTTTCACTGAAAAAAAAAATCCTCAGTGGTTAAGAATATGAACAAAATCCAGAGCAAGAGCAGGAAAGGTTTCCTTTAACAGCACCACTGTTTGCTGCCCATCTTCTGCTTGGTGAAGGCTGCTGCGGCTATAAGCAGTGACAGGAACGGCCTTCTCTTGCTGCCACCTTCACCCCCAATGCAACTTATCTCTTCTCATCTCATCTCAGCATCCCTTTTAATCTTTCTGCTCTCAGGTCCCCCTATGCAGCCACTGCAGGATTATATGGTGCCATGGGGGGACTGATCTCAAATCTGCTGAACCTGTGAGTGCATAGAATCATAGAATCACAGAATGGTTTGGGTTGGAAGGGACCTTAAAGATCACCTAGTTCCAACCCCCCTGCCATGGGCAGGGACACCTCCCACGAGACCAGGTTGCTCAAAGCCCCATCCAACCTGGCCTTGAACACTTCCAGGGATGGGGCATCCACAACTTCCCTGGGCAACCTGTTCCAGTGTCTCACCACCCTCACAGTAACGAATTTCTTCCTAATATCTAATCTAAATCTCCCCTCTTTCAGTTTAAAACTGTTATCCCTTGTCCCATCGCTCCACTCCCTTATGAATAGTCCCTCCCCATCTTTCCTGTAGGCCCCCTTCAGGTACTGGAAGGCTGCTATAAGGTCTCCCCGGAGCCTTCTCTTCTCCAGACTGAACAACCCCAACTCTCTCAGGCTGTCCTCATAGCATAGGTGCTCCAGCCCTCTGATCATCTTTGTGGCCCTCCGCTGGACCCATTCCAACAAGTCCATGTCCTTTTTGTGCTGAGGACTCCAGAGCTGCACGCGGTACTACAGGTGGGGTCTCACCAGAGCAGAGGGGTAGAACCACCTCCCTTGACCTGCTGGCCATACGATGGCATCTGCATCTCCTCGGTTGGCACCTGCCCAACGTGGGACTTAGCTCACGTCTGCATCCTCATGTGGCCTCCCGACGGGGCAGGGTGTCATCAGGAAAAGATTAGTCTCTTCCCCAGCACAGATGTTTGTTCTGTGCAGGCTGCCTGGATCTCAGCACAGATCCTGCAGGGGAGTCAATATACGGAGCAAAGAACTTGATGCTTGGTTTTCCAAAAAAAGCAAAATAAATGTTGCTAGCCTCCTGCATTAGACCTCACATGGCTTTTTAAGAACTACCAGTTCATATATGCAGGCACAAAGTCCTCTGTTGTCAAAGTCAAGGAGGACCCCAGGCCAGTGTCCATTAGTTCTGAGTGGTCACAGAAAGCAGAGCACAGCAGGAGCTCGGCATGGGAGGACTGCCATGGGAAGGTCTCTCGCCTCCTTTGCATGTGAGGGTGAGCATCACATCCCAGCACAAACTGACAGCCTGCCCAAAACTTCTCAATCCTTCCCTCCGGAATGACCATTGAGGATAATTTCCCCTGCAGATCAGTTACCCCAAGGAGGGAAAGGATGCATTTAACCAGCCCCAGTGAGAGGCACTGACTCTGTTCCTGTGCTCACAGCGGGCACTCAAAATGCCCGTGGTGGTTGTGCCCTTGGTAAAGGTACAACATGCTCATTTAGAGATGGGGAAAAAGCATCTCCCTGACTTCCCAGAATCGAGCAATGAAGATCAGAAAGGACTGAGCCACTGGAGCAGTGGCTCAGGTCAACAGAGAAGGAACTGTTTGGGCACACTGAGGGATAACGAGGGGGAGGATAATTCTTTGGTGTGTAGGGGGGGAAATCAGGTCAGGTACTTCGAAACCCAGCCTACATATTTTCACCTGTAAGTGGTATTAACTGGTTACATTCATTTGCAGTAACTGACTGAATGCTACAGATGCATTTTAGACCTTAGACCATTCTTGTTACTCCACTCTGAATTTTCTACAATTCCTGTTTCAGTTCCTGAAAGCTGTTTTTCCAACTGGACATGGGAAAACTGCTGAACTCTGACTCTGAGCAGAGCAAGAGAATTACAGACAATGTGTCTTATGGGCAATTTGTCCCTTGATTCATCTCAGCAGGGGAGGTGGATTATGTTACATCTCAACATCCCTGCTGAGCCTATTTTCTACAATTTATACAATTGCTGTAACCCCTCTAGGGATACCAGTCACTGTCACGTTAAACTCATCAGACTTGGTTTCTTACTGTTGCCACTCTGCGTGTTTCTCACTTCCATAGGTGTGTGAGAAATCAATGACCTTGCTCTTTTCCTTATAGCCGCAGTTTACCAACCCCATCTAATTCATCTTCATAAGCACTTAGCCAGCAAACAATGTCACCAAATTCCCATGGCTGGCCATGCTCAGGCTCTCTTTTCTCCCTGCGTGTTATCGAAGAGCACAGATGTGGTGTGGCGAGCATATGTGGAGGTGGGAGCTTTGCTGGGCCACGGTTGCCCTCCAGGCTCCCAGTGGCAGCAGAAATAGCGTGGCCAGCAGGAGTAGGGAAGTGATCATGCCTCTGTACTTGGCACTGGTGAGGCCTCACCTCGAGTACTGTGTTCAGTTCTGGGCCCCTCTGTACAAGAGGGACATTGAAGTGCTGGAGCGGGTCCAGAGGAGAGCTACCAGGCTGGTGAGGGGTCTGGAGACCAGGTCATATGAGGAGAGGCTGAGGGAGCTGGGCATGTTTAGCTTGGAGAAGAGGAGGCTGAGGGGAGACCTCATTGCCCTCTACAACTCCCTGAAAGGAGGCTGTAGAGAGGTGGGTGTTGGCCTCTTCTCCCAGGTGAATAATGACAGGACCAGAGGAAATGGTCTGAAGTTGCGGCAGGGGAGGTTTAGGTTAGATATTAGGAAGAATTACTTTACTGAAAGAGTGGTCAGGCACTGGAACAGCCTGCCCGGGGAGAGGGTTGAGTCACCATCCCTAGAGGTATTTAAGAAACATCTAGATTTGGTGCTTCAGGGCATGCTCTAGTGGCAGAGATTGTAGGTTGTTTGGTTGGACTCGATGATCTCAAAGGTCCTTTCCAACCATGAAGATTCTACAATTCTATGATTCTATGAAAGGCGAGCGGGGCTCCTCGCTGCCTCTCAGCAGTCACTCGTTCCAGCGGATTAAGGCTGATTATTCCCTGTTTTGGCTCATGGAGTTACTGTCTGTTCTCCCAAGCATGGGTATTTACAGCAAGCTAAGCAAGAGTTTGAAGAAAGAGGGCAGCAGGGGCACTTCTCCTAGTTGGGGAACTGCTTGAGTGCGTTTATTACTAATGAGCCATTAGTGTCAGTTACCCACTGACGAGGGCACACGAAGTACCCCCTGCAGGCTTGCTGCTTGCCACGGCCGCCCTTTCCATGGGACGAGACTCAGCAAGGTGTGTAACCTAAAGCAGGTGAGTAATCCTCTGTGTGGGTTTGTAGGCTGGGATGAACAATGAAGGCACATGCTCAAATGCTTTCCTGAATCAGAGCTACAGCTACATTTGGGACCCCCTTTAAAATACACCTCGGGCTACGTTCAGCTGCACGGTTGATACAAAGTGGTCTGTTTTTCAGTACTTTGCATTAAAAGCACTGCTTCTGTCCTGCCACCGAAAAAGTAAGACACAATACACGCTCATCTCTTTTTTGTAAAAAGTCATTTTAGATCCCTGAATGTGCAAACGCCAGCACCTCATTGCCATCAGAAACCAATTAACATAACTGATGAGTGACAGGAAATCAAAATAGAGTCAGATCTAACAGCCCCAGAGTCAGGCATGTAAATTATACAGTCGCACATTTTTCTGTAAGATGACTCGGTTTGTTCTCTTTCCATTGTAATCAAAAGTGAATTACTGTCTTGAAAGGTTCTATTTCTCCCAGATAAGTGAAAAAAGCTAATTAAAAACAAAAGCCACAGATGTAATCATTGCTTAATGCTGTAAGCATAACATGACCTAATGCTATTATGAGTTCTGAACAAATTTCAATTAGGACTCCAGCTGGTAAACAGATAAATGTGATAACGGCATTTTAATATTACATAATCACTTGTTAGTAAAAGTATTTTTTATTTCAGCCATTCATAAGTATCAAAAATGAATTTAGATTTAGATATGTTTTTCAATACAATTAGAGGACAAAAAAAGGTGTGAATTAGTAACATTTGAGAAGATCCTCCTCAGGGGGGTGTTGTATTTTTTTAAGTCAGTAATTTTGGGTTTTTTTATACAACCACCATCACTTTGTAGCTTGCTAGTGATTTCCACCGTTACTATATCAGACAAAGTAACTCAAACATGTACTTCGCGCTCTGCACTGGGAGAAATCACTTCTAGGTTACACTGCCCTTTTGTTGCTCAAACTACTTTGTTACTTCTTGTCTCATTGAGCTTTATGGAATGTGGGAATTCATGGCCCATGACGGGGAGTCAATGGGATTTCAGAACATGTGGAAAATCTGGGGGTGCTAAACCATAAGCTCTTTGCAGCAGGGTATAGATTGATGTAGTTGGAGAAGAGCACAAGCACAAGACTGACTGGATCCTTGTGATAAGTAAGCGTGGTCCATGGGCAGAGTGCTTTGGAGAGCAAGGACCAATTCCCTGCTCTGCCAAATTCCCAGTGAAAGGCAAATAAAATAATCATGCCTCAGTTTCCCTCCAAAAAAATGTACCTGGACAGCAACTTGAAGTGTCTCTCCTGAGAACCAGGAGTGCACAGGGAAACCACAGCCAAACCCCTGCCTTTTTCTTGAGAAGCAAAAGAGAAAAGCAGCAGCTCTGGGAGGATGCTCTCTCCTGCTGGGCTGGCGTCACGCTTCTCTGCTGCAACCGGTGCTCAGGCCTGTAGGAATGTGTCTGAGAGAAAATGGTCACGTGAGCCAGCCTCCCTACTATGAGAGATTAGATTAAGAGCAAAACAGGTGGTAGAAGATGGAATTAGTACATGGGAAAAACGGGAACTGAGAAGGTAGAAAACATGTTGTGCTAATGATAAGTAATTTACTATATGAATTCTTGTAACCAATCTGATCTGTGAATGAACTGCATGGACAGCGCGTGAACAGAGACTGTAAGCCAATCATATAGCTGCCGCTAGCGCGTGCTCTTATTGCCTGTCTATATATACTCTGTGAAAACTTGAATAAAGGGAGAACGATCATACTCATATTGAGATTCCATCGTTACTCCGGGTCCGTCTCCCACTCCGACATCCTCCGACACAGGCCCAGCGTTTTATTTCAAGACAGGTGTGGAGTAGCTGCCTGGTAGGATGGTGACAGCTTATTCACCTAATCAGCATACAGTTCCTCTCTCTTGTGATTTAAAACACGGATAAAATAAATTCCATCACTAGAGGAGCATACTGGCCTGACAGCACCAAGGGAG